>NC_133370.1:36789698-36951451 GCF_049309525.1 Garra rufa
GAATGCCAAGAAACTATCGCTGGATGGAGGTAAGACGGCTGGTAATATATAGAGGATGCGCTGATTGAATGATTGGTTAAACAGGTTGCACCTGTGCCGAATGGGTTGATTATCTGATCGTGCTCCTCCTGAACCTTGTTTAATCAAACATCATTTGGTTGGACAAACTGATGACTCTTATTTATTTCTCATTTGGCAGATTTATAGTTGTACTCTGGTGTTGCTGTTTACTTAATCTTGAATCAAATACTCAACAGTGTCGGTACTAACTGTCTATAGAATGTCTGCTGAACATCCACTGACTAGCTGCTATGCTGTCTGTGATGTTGCCCCGTAAGAGTCATTCAACAGCATTTCTTAGATTTTCACTTCATTTTGATGGGCCAAATGTGACAACAGATGAATAGATGAATGCACCTCAAAGTAAAATGACTGTCTACTAAAAGGTAACTTCTATGCAACAAACAGTTAGTAGAGCACTCTTGAAAATACTTGCAAAAGCAAAAGATCAGGAGTAAGTATCCTTATATATGTTTAAATTTCATTTGAAATGATCTTGTGTTGCTACTTATAGACAACTGAATGTGTACTGACAGTCTGTTGATAAGCTAGTTAACAGCTACATGCTGACTACTAAAACGCTCTTACTTTGCTGTATAAAGGTACTGAAAACTTGTTTAGGATTTGTTGCATGTTTGCTAATATGCTGTTGAACATCTACAACTTAAATTGATAACACATTGATAACTCTTTACTGAACAAATGTTTAATAGCTGCTTACATGTTATAGACATTGTAATGACTGATACAGTACATTTAAAAGACAATCTACAGATACCGCCCTGATGACAGTAAGTAGATTTGCACTTGCAAAGAAACTTATAGTCAACAGATGATCTATAGGGGGACCATCAAAATAAAGTGTTACCAAGTTGGGTATTGTAATGGGGCGATATATATATATATATATATATATATATATATATATATATATATATATATATATATATATATATATATATATTTCAGATGTTTTGAACAAATAACAGCAAAGTTTGTTTTGTTGTCAAAGTTTGTCTTGAAATAGTTTTATTTATTGAATATAAAATTTAAATTAACAATGAAAATAAATGTCTATCAATGAAGATAAATTGCTCATGCTAAAAAGTTGTATTTTTCTTAATCTTTTGCTATGTGACTGAATAGGACAAGTTCATGGTACAGTTCAGTAAAAAAAACTGCAACAACTGCAAAATACAAACAATGACTTAGTGACCCTTTATATTTTCTCAAAATATCCGACTCTCAAAGATCAGACATATTTATGTCAATTACTCTACATATATGTATTTCTTCCTCAAAGATGGTCTATTGCAAAACAGTTTCACTCTCTCTCCCTCTCTCCCTTTCACCCCTCCCCCCTGCACTCTCTCACTCTGACTGTCATTCTGTGGTGACTGAACACACACACATAGAGACATTCAGCCTGCTGAGTGACAGCAGGTTTCTGATTTCTTTTTTTAATTTTCTTTAATTCATAGAAGCTTGTATAAAATTTATATTAACAGCACTTGCTCAGAATGATAAGATCTCTGTGTGAAAAAAGTTTTAAAGAGTTTGGATGCTGCACTTTAAAGATATAAAAAACTACGCTCATCTTTTTTACTATATCTTTAAAAAATCACCACGTCAACACCGTTCAAGATATCCCAAATCCGCTCGCAATTTAACATCTTCAGAATCTTCTCTTCATGTTAAAGTTTGGTGTGAAAAGCTTGTTGTTCTTAGAAGGAGTGTGAATTTGTTTACAGCCTGATTTTTCCAAAAATCCACATTCAAATGAAAATAGCTGGCTTCCTGTTGGTCTTAGCTAATGAGTTTAATTTAGAAAGTTGTCCAGATTGATGAGAACAATATATGTACAGAGTTTGGTGACTGTAGGAAAACCTAACCCCCCAACTTTTGTCAAAAGATGGCGCTATAGAGTGCCTGCTCCACGCCCATTTATGACCTTTTGCCAGTGTCTAACTATCATTAATATTGATGTGTGTGTTGAGTTTCATGAAATTCTTAGCATGTTATCTGCCTCGAAAAGACAGGAATCTAATTTTAAAGTTTGACACGTTGCCATGGCAACAGCATTTGATTTATCATCGACCCCTTTACATATTCTCATTGGCCGTGTTTTTGACATGATTTTGATGAAGTTTAAAGAAAATCAAGTAAAATTAAGAGGCTGATTTGAAAGCATTTTGAAAATGACACACTTCCTGCTGCCAGTTGGTGGCGCTATAACTTTGACTCATAATAGTCACATTTATGGAATCGGCATCATATAACGAACAAACTGGTGAAGTTTCATCAGAATCAGGCAATGTGTGCAACAGTTATTAGACACTTCCTGTTTCTCATTTCTCGCCATAAATTTGTCGCCTTGCCACGGCCAAACTGTTCGAGATATCAAAAATCCCCTCACAATTTAGCGTCCCCAATGTCTTGAGATCATGCTGACCGAGTTTGGTGACAATCCTATGGAAACCCTGGGAGGAGTACGTTAAATTCCAGAGCATGCGCTTTTTAAACAGCCCTAAATATCTCACTTCCTGTTGCGTGGAGCCTATGACATAGAGTACAAAAGTTGTTCAGCTCGATGAGTTCTATATGTGTACCGAGTTTCATATCAATACGTGCAAGTATGTGTGCACAGTACATCAACTTTTCAAACTGTGTTCCAGGGGGCGCTGTAGAGGCCCTGAACCACGCCCGGGTCCCAGCCTCTGTGGCGTCCGGACGACGGCAGATTCCAACGTGTGTGCAAATTTTCAAGAGTTTTTGAGTATGTTAAGGCCCCCAAAAGTGCCCCAACGGTTGAAAAAAAAAAAAATAAAAAATAAAAAATAATAAGAATCCTTAGAAGAACAATAGGGCCTTCGCCCTTTTGGGCTCGGGCCCTAATAAGAATCCTTAGAAGAACAATAGTTAAAGCTGCAAGCAGCGATGACCGGGCCCTCGCCGTCTGTGCAGTCGCCATCCCGATAGCATCAGGAAAACGGTGCCCAGTTGGCACATGCATTCACAGTAACCCTTTGGACTAACCCTAACTGTCTCTCCTCCTCTCTGACTCTTTCTCTTACCACCCATCCCCCCTCCTTACACTCAGCCACTTACCACACAAACACACACAAAGAGTGCAGAGCAGAGTTTGATCAGATATGTTTTTTTATTTTCTTTCATTCGTGGAGTTTTGTATAATTATGAGATGAACTGTGTTTGATCAGAATGAATAGTTATATGTATGAAAAAAGTTTCAAAGAGTTAGGATGCTGCACTTTAAATATATAATAAATCATTGAAAATTGAAAATGGAAAATGAAAGTCTAAGCACGCTATATGCCTTAAATATCACAGGAAACAAATATTTGAATGTATTTTTTATTTTTATTTATTTGCCATGGCAACAGCATTTGATGCATCAGGGCTTTTACATTATTCTGATGAAGTTTGAAGAAAATCGAGTACAAATATATTGTTCGTTGTTTGTTCGTGTTTGTTAGTTCATTAACCATTGTTAACAAAAGAGACCCTATTTTAAATAGTTACCATGTTTTATGGTCTACAAGCATTTTTAAATATTATTTTAATATTCTATAAGCATCTGTGAAATAATTATAAACAAATATATTAAAAATAAATACATATTAACTTAGTTGATTTTTTTTGGCCTTTTTGTATTTGTTTCTCATTCTAATTAAGTGAACTGAGCAGTATAGTGTCATACTTATAAGATATTTTGTTCTATCAGTGAGAGTGTATATATGTATTTAAATCATATATTTTTTCCTTAAAAGATAAAAAAAGATTTTAATGCTCTTTAAGCACCTATACAAAATAATTATGTAAAAGTACACTGACAGTACAGTACATATCAACTGATTCTATGGATTATTGTCATTCTTATACACTGACAATGAGCTAAATAGCATTAGAGGTCAAACGATTCCTTATTTTATGAGGACCTCTAGTGTTCATCCCTGGTATTAGAGCTTTAATCTGACAAATTTATATGACACTTTTAATGTTTTTGGGGCCTCTGAGCATGATAACATTTTGAAACTACACATATTTCCTATGAATTTCTTGTTCTTTATATGTAAAAAGTTTTGATGAGTTAGAATAATGCAATTTAAAGATATATGAAAATAACTCTTCATCTTTTTTATTGTTACTTTCATAAATCACCACATCAACACCGTTCAAGATATCCCAAAGCTGTTCACAATATAGGGAACATTTTCCCTATATTCTGATGATGATGATGATAAGAACATGTAATTCATGATGATAACAAAATGTTATTATTGCTTGCTTTACGTCCACCACTTCTGCTTAAATGTCATCGTTACCTATCTGTACAATTTGTGTGTGGATATTGCTTTGCAGGTGACTCCTGTTATAAGACATCACTTTTAAGCTCTACATAACTAAGAAAGAATCAATTTGGAAAACGGTGCCCAGTTGGCACATGCATTCACAGTAACCCTCAGCCAGTTTGGATTTAAAGTTTACTGAATTGAAAGGGTTAAACTTTAAAATCAACACACAGACACATACACACAATATATTAAATTGCCAACCAGTTTCATTTGTTAACATTAAATATATTAGTTAACATGAACAATAATTAAATAGTATTTATTAATGTTAATTAATATTAAGCTAAAAAAAGTATTCATATATTGTTTAATGGTAAAATAGTATATTTTAACATTAGTTTATGTACTGTGAATTAACATGAACATGAACACAGTTAGATTAGACAGTAGACAGTAGATTACACTACACAGCAATGTGCATCTTCCTCAAAGATGGTCTTAAGCAAAACAGCATGTTCCACTGGTCTCTCTCCCTTTCACCCCTCCCCCCTTCAGTCACTCTTAGTGTCAACACAGACAGTCAGCCCAGTGACAGCAGGTTACTGATTACATTTTTTAATTTTCTTTAATTCATAGAAGCTTGAATAATTATGATATTACCAGCACTTGCTCATAATGATTAGATCTCTGTGTGAAAAAAGTTTTAAAGAGTTTGGATGCTGCACTTTAAAGATATAAAAAATTAGGGTTATGTTTTTTACTACATCTTTAAAAAAATCACCACGTCAACACCGTTCAAGTTATCCTAAATCCGCTCGCAATTTAACATCTTCAGAATCTTCTCTTCATGTTAAAAAAGTTTGGTGTGAAAAGCTTGTTGTTCTTAGAAGGAGTGTGAATTTGTTTACAGCCTGATTTTTCCAAAAATCCACATTCAAATGAAAATAGCCGGCTTCCTGTTGGTCTTAGCTAATGAGTTTAATTTAGAAAGTTGTCCAGATTGATGAGAACAATATATGTACAGAGTTTGGTGACTGTAGGAAAAACTAACCCCCCAACTTTTGTCAAAAGATGGCGCTATAGAGTGCCTGCTCCACGCCCATTTATGACCTTTCGCCAGTGTCTAACTATCATTAATATTGATGCGTGTGTTGAGTTTCATGAAATTCTAAGCATGTTATCTGCCTCGAAAAGACAGGAATCTAATTTTAAAGTTTGACATGTTGCCATGGCAACAGCATTTGATTTATCATCGACCCCTTTACATATTCTTATCGGCCATGTTTTGACATGATTTTGATGAAGTTTAAAGAAAATCGAGTAAAATTAAGAGGCTGATTTCAAAGCATTTTGAAAATGACACACTTCCTGCTCCCAGTTGGTGGCGCTATAACTTTGACTCATAATAGTCACATTTATGGAATCGGCATCATACAAGGAACAAACTGGTGAAGTTTCATCAGAATCAGGCAATGTGTGCAACAGTTATTAGACACTTCCTGTTTCTCATTTCTCGCCATAACTTTGTCGCCTTGCCACGGCCAAACCGTTCGAGATATCAAAAATCCCCTCGCAATTTAGCGTCCCCAATGTCTTGAGATCATGCTGACCGAGTTTGGTGACAATCCTATGGAAATCCTGGGAGGAGTACGTTAAATTCCAGAGCATGTGCTTTTTAAACAGCCCTAAATATCTCACTTCCTGTTGCGTGGAGCCTATGACATAGAGTACAAAAGTTGTTCAGCTCGATGAGTTCTATATGTGTACTGAGTTTCATATCAATACGTGCAAGTATGTGTGCGCAGTACATCAAGTTTTCAAACTGTGTTCCAGGGGGCGCTGCAGAGGCCCTGAACCACGCCCGGGTCCCAGCCTCTGTGGCGTCCGGACGACGGCAGATTCCAACGTGTGTGCAAATTTTCAAGAGTTTTTGAGTATGTTAAGGCCCCCAAAAGTGCCCCAACGGTTGAAAAAAAATAAAAATAAAAATAAAAAAAACAAATAAGAATCCTTAGAAGAACAATAGGGCCTTCGCTCTTTTGGGCTCGGGCCCTAATTAAAGCTGCAAGCAGCGATGACCGGGCCCTCGCCGTCTGCGCAGTCGCCATCCCAATAGCATAAGGAAAACGGTGCCCAGTTGGCACATGCATTCACAGTAACCCTTTGGACTAACCCTAACTGTCTCTCCTCCTCTCTGACTCTTTCTCTTACCACCCATCCCCCCTCCTTACACTCAGCTACTTACCACACAAACACACACATAGAGTGCAGAGCAGAGTGAGATCAGATGTTTTTTTGATTTTCTTTCATTCGTGGAGTTTTGTATAATTATGATATGAACTGTGTTTGATCAGAATGAATAGTTATTTGTATGAAAAAAGTTTCAAAGAGTTTGGATGCTGCACTTTAAATATATAATAAATCATTGAAAATTGAAAATGGAAAATTAAATTCTAAGCACGCTATCTGCCTCAAAAACACAAGAAACAAATATTTGAATGTATTTTTTTTTTTTATTTGCCATGGCAGCAGCATTTGATCCATCAGGGACGCCTTTACAGACTCTCATCGGCCGTGTTTTTACATTATTCTGATGAAGTTTGAAGAAAATCGAGTGCAAATATATTGTTTGTTGTTCGTTCTTGTTTGTTAGTTCATTAACCATTGTTAACAAAAGACACCCTATTTTAAATAGTTACCATGTTTTATGATCTACAACCATTTTTAAAGATCTATAAGCATCTGTGAAATAATTATAAACAAATATATTAAAAATAAATACATATTAACTTAGTTGATGTATTTGTTTCTCATTCTAATTAAGTGAACTGAGCAGTATAGTGTCATACTTATAAGATTTTTTATTCTATCAGTGAGAGTGTATATATGTATATAAATCATATAATTTTTCCTTAAAAGATTAAAAAAAGATTTTAATGCTCTTTAAGCAACTATACAAAATAATTATGTAAAAGTACATTGACAGTACAGTACATATCAACTGATTCTATGGATTATTGTCATTCCTATACACTGACAATGAGCTAAATAGCATTAGAGGTCAAACGATTCCTTATCTTATGAGGACCTCTAGTGTTCATCCCTGGTATTAGAGCTTTAATCTGACAAATTTATATGACACTTTTAATGTTTTTGGGGCCTCTGAGCATGATAACATTTTGAAACTACACGAATTTCCTAAGAATTTCTTGTTCTTTATATGTAAAAAGTTTTGATGAGTTAGAATAATGCAATTTAAAGATATATGAAAATAACTCTTCATCTTTTTTATTGTTACTTTCATAAATCACCACATCAACACCGTTCAAGATATCCCAAAGCCGTTCACAATATAGGGAACATTTTCCCTATATTCTGATGATGATGATAAGAACATGTAATTCATGATGATAACAAAATGTTATTATTGCTTGCTTTACGTCCACCACTTCTGCTTAAATGTCATTGTTACCTATCTGTACAATTTTTGTGTGGATATTGCTTTGCTGGTGACTCCTGTTATAAGACATCACTCTTAAGCGCTACATAACTAAGAGTCAATAAGGAAGACGGTGCCCAGTTGGCACATGCATTCACAGTAACCCTCTGCTAGTTTGGATTTTAAGTTTACAGAATTGAAAGGGTTAGACATTAAAATCAACACATAGACACATACACACAAAATATAAAATGTTGCCATTCAGTTTCATTTGTTAACATTAACTATATTAGTTAACATGACCAATAAATAAATAGCATTTATTAATGTTAATTAATAGTAAGCTAAAAAAAGTATTCATATATAGTTTATGTACTGTGAATTAACATGAACATGAACACAGTTCATGTGGGTGTACAGCAATACACAATAAAGTGCTCTATAAACGCTTCATTCTTTCAAAATGATGTTTGATTAAACAAGGTTCAGGAGGAGCACGATCAGATAATCAACCCATTCGGCACAGGTGCAACCTGTTTAACCAATCATTCAATCAGCGCATCCTCTATATATTACCAGCCGTCTTACCTCCATCCAGCGATAGTTTCTTGGCATTCGGTTTGGCGTTGGTCAAAATATTACAGTCAAAGACTAAACCTGTACCGGGGTTTTTGGATCATCCGTTGCAATCTGTCGGCCTTAGATTGACTTCGCCTCGCTCGACACCACTAGTACCGCACGAGACCCGGCTTTCGAGCGTCGCAGCGACAAGCCTCAGACCAGCCTGGGTCGCGCCCTACTTCTCACCGCAGCAAACCCGACTCGCTTCCCGCTTTGGTTCAACTATTCACCGCTGCCTTTTCCGGCCGCAGCGCTTCATGTAGTCAGACCACCAGCTCTCGTAGCAGTCGCTAGCGAGAGACGGGCCGTGTCGTTAATTATTTTTAGGTAAGTTTAGTGGACGGTATACGGCGTATACCCACTATTTAAAACCCCTTTTGATGTGCATTATTCAGTAACGTTAGTGTTCCGCATTAGCCAAAATCATGACAGTCTACCACATCCAGTCATATGTGAATAAATGTAAATATTCGCTAAAGACAGTGATAATGCAGCCGGGACCGTGGCGCCGGCTTGCTATGAAATGTATTTGATGATTGCGCCTAATACGCCCGCTCCCTAGTCATTTGAATCACTACAAAAACAACACCTTACAAAGAAAACTAGTAAGATTTTTACGATCAAACGTTTCTTAAACCAGCGAACCCCTGTAAACATTTTAGTCCAAGGATCCAGTAATGCGTTCAAATAGAAAGTTAAAAACGAAATTCATAAATGAAGCGTATGGCCACTTCTCCAGGCATTACTACACCACTTGTTAAGCCGCTAAAGGCAGTCAGTTATTGCTAAAAGCCGATAAACAATGCGATGCATAATTTGTTCATGTCATTTCGTAACCAGAACACAAATGAAATTATTAAACTTTTCTGTGCGTGATGTTTCAGTATTGTAGCTGGGTTTTTAAATTACACATTGTACTCCGAGATAAAGATTATAGAAAATACGTTAAACTGTGTTCTTAAATTAACAATTTTGAAGTGGCAAACTAACAACTAAGGCGCATCATAAGGCAACCATTAATATTTTTGAGTTCAACTATAGCAACCTACCGGTATTTAGACTTTTTCACACACACACAATCTCAAGGTAAAGTTTGTTCCGCTACAGGTCTGCTCCTGTCGTATGCCCTCGTTTAAAACAATGCCTCTTACCTTTTCTGTTTTTCAAAGTGTTGTTATCAACAAAGACACGTTTTACTAGTTTGTAATATATATGTTCATTCAGGCTGCTGACCGCTGACAAAATAATACGCTCAATAGCGCCAGCTGGTTTCTGTTTTCAAACTCTGGTCAATTTGAGCGTGTTTTCTCAATTTACTCCGTTAAATTATTACAGCATTTATATCCAAATGCACATTTTTCCAAAGAATAAATTATACTTCTCCTGTCGATGCATAAATTTAAGAAAT
The DNA here is from genome assembly GCF_049309525.1 of Garra rufa. Taxonomy (NCBI): domain Eukaryota; kingdom Metazoa; phylum Chordata; class Actinopteri; order Cypriniformes; family Cyprinidae; genus Garra; species Garra rufa. The sequence goes on from NC_133370.1 coordinate 36,799,540, forward strand.
AAGCTTAACAAATTGTATTATGATTTTGTCATGTTTATTCCTGGGCGCATTATTCAACGTACATTCACACTGTCACGTTAATAATGCGAAGGAGAGCTCGTACTATACACAATATTTTAATAATAATAATAATAATAATAATAATAATAAAAAAAATAAATAAATAAAAAAAATTAAAAAAAGTCATAACGCACAGCCAGCACAAATAGACAGAACGGTAAATAATGTACTTGATTATAAGCACCCATGTTCAGAATTAATAGACACAGTATCTATGATGACCCAAAGCCGACAACGTTTTAGAAGAAATGTTTGCTCTTTGAAGAAGTAAAACATCGGTATGTATCATAGCACCACAAACCACTCCCCTTTCCCGTGACCCAAAGCTAAAACAGCGAAAACAAACATAAGGCTGCCTCCGCAAGCTGTAAAGGCTGCACAGACTCTCCAGCATTTTCTTCCGCACATCTCAAGCTTCAGTGACCTACAGCTACAGCAGCCGAAACAAAAGCGAAGTTGCTTCCGCTTGCAACAAGCCTTAACATCTCAGTGTTTTCCTCCCGTTACTTCTAATCCCTTTTCCTTTTCAGTGGCCTACAGCTCCCATAGCAGACGCTAGTGCGAGGCCGCTTTGACTTGCTGTGCAGGCTACACAGGCTCTTCAAGATGTCTCAAACCGTACTCGCTTCCCAATGAAGGAGGCATGAGGCTGTCTGTGTTTGCAACTTAGGCCCACACATCTCAGACTTTTCCTCCTGTTACTAATAACCTCTTTCTTTTCAGTGGCATCCAGCTCCCATAGCAGACACTAGCCCTATTTAAGTATGAGGCTACCACCCTGACAATTGCGGCCCATGCTCCTCTCCCTCACAGCTTTCTACTTCATTCAAAATAATGTTGTCTTTCTCCAGGTCAAGTTCTGGCTCTTAAGCATCAGGATGAAGCAGGTCATCAGCAAGCCTAGGCCGCGCCCCAGACTCGGCCACTCCTCACACTGCACGCTATCATGGCTTTTTCTCCTATATTTCCCATGCCTTTCCTTCTATCTCCTGCAGCAGACGCTAGAGTGAGGCTGCCTCCGCTGGCCACTCAAGACCTCTTACTCTTACCCTCCTGCTTCTCCTTTTCCCTATCAGTAACCAGGGGCTAATCCATGCGTGAGGCTGCCTCCACAAACTGTCATGGCACCGCCCTATCTTCATTCTGATCCTTCTTTTCAATCTAAACCTTGGTACACTTTATTCACAGCAGTCCCACTACTTACTCCACTGAATGCTGTCGCTCTGGAACCCCCCCCTGGGCCTAATATCATCAAGTTCCAGATTCTTGCAAAAATTCAGAGCACTGGATCTGGAGGCGGGCCAATCGCCAACCCCAGTACCTCACTATTCACAACTCATATTCCCATAACTCATCCCTTGAAACCGCTCCTTGACACGTCACTCGACTTTATCCTCCAAGCAATTTCTTTGGCTTGGAGATTTTCGGAAACCACAATAAAGTCTAAATTCAACGGCATTAGATTTACCCATTCTAGATAACGAAATTATCGCTTCTTCGATTAAACAAAGACAAACCAAGAAGAAAAGGCTACTACATTGACATTTAACCTCCTTTCTCTAATTTAACCTTATCACACCCCTTTTATTACTTTCAATTTGGGGACGCGCAAGCTAAATCTGCACTGTATCCTCAATTTGTCGTTGACTCCAACCACCCCGTTGTATGTTAAATTTAATCATTGTCACCACCAGCCATCAAATTCAATTTCTTATTTAGCATGGGACGGGGCTCCCCCTTCCGGTGCAGCAGAGTCGTGGCCCCCTTCGGTTGCAGTAGGAGCCCTCCATCCGATGCGCCAACCCCCGCCTCGCAAGGGGGACTCTTCCTTCCGGTGCAGCAGAGCCGCAGCTCCCTTCGGAAGCAGAAGGGGTCCCTCCATCAATCGCTTTATTTTTACACATTCAGCATCGGAATGGGCTCCCCCTCCCGGTGCAGCAGGGCCGCGGCTCCCTTCGGTCGCAGTGTGGGGCCTTCCGTCTGTCACACGAGTTACGCTGCGTACTCGGCAGCGGACAGACTCTCCCTCCCGGTGCAGCAGAGTTGCGGCTCCCTTCGGAAGCAGCGAGGGTCCCTCCATCAATCGCCTCATCTTATTGCCTTTTCAGCATCGGACTGGGCTCCCTCTTCCGGTGCAGCAGGGCCGTGGCTCCCTTCGGTCGCGGCGTGAGCCGTCCGTCTGTCAGCCGAGTTACGCTGCGTACTCTACAGCGGACGGGCTCTCCCCGCCGGTGCAGCAGAGTCACGGCTCCCTTCGGTCACAGTGGGAGCCCTCCATCCGAGGCACCTCGCAAGGGAGACCCTCCCTTCCGGTGCAGCAGAGCCGAAGCTCCCTTCGGAAGCAGTGAGGGTCCCTCCACCAATCGCCTCATATTTTGCCCATTTCAGGGTCGGACTAGGCCCCCTACTTCCGGTGCAGCAGAGTCGTGGCTCCCTTCGGTCGCAGTGTGAGCCCCCTATCCGTCGCTCGAGTTACGCTGCATACTCGACGACGGGTGGGCTTTCCCTCCCGGTGCAGCAGAGTCGCGGCTCCCTTCGGTCGCAGCTAGGGGGCCACATCCGACCATCGAATCGTTTTTTAAAAAAAAATAAATAAATAAAAAATTGGCACTCTCCTCCTTTTCCTTACATAAATTTAGTTCTACGCATATTTTGGGGGGGCTACCTAAATTTCTTGCTTCGTGGCAGCTGTCCTATGCATAAAAGCTTCTTTGGGGAGTTCTCTGGTTCCGGCCTGTATTCCGGCCCGGAACCCTTCCCCCGGACAGCACACCAAAATATGCTTAATACTCGCTCAAGCAGATTAGATGTAAGGGCGAACTCGTGAAATGATGTTTGATTAAACAAGGTTCAGGAGGAGCACGATCAGATAATCAACCCATTCGGCACAGGTGCAACCTGTTTAACCAATCATTCAATCAGCGCATCTTCTATATATTACCAGCCGTCTTACCTCCATCCAGCGATAGTTTCTTGGCATCCCTCCTCCACCCCTACTCCCCACTTCTAATCTGTTTTGATCCTACACTAGCAGGGGGAGTTCTCTGGTTCCGGCCTGTATTCCGGCCCGGAACCCTTCCCCCGGACAGCACGCCAAAATATGCTTAATACTCGCTCAAGCAGATTAGATGTAAGGGCGAACTCGTGAACTATCTTTAAAAACAAGTTGAGTATTGAAATGGGGCGATATATATATATATATATATATATATATATATATAACTCATCTTAAAATGGTATAATTTTCTGATGTTTTGAACAGATAACAGCAAAGTTTGTTTTGTTGTCCAAGTTTGTCTTGAAATTGTTAATTTAAATTTTATATTCAATAAATAACACTATGAAAATAAATGTCTATCAATGAAGATAAATCGCTAATGCTAAAAGTTGCATTTTTCTTAATCTTTTGCTATGTGACTGAATAGGACAAGTTCATGGTATAGTTCAGTAAAAAATAAATAAAAAAAACAATAACTGCAAAATACAAACAATGAAAGACTTAGTGACCCTTTATATTTTCTCAAAATATCAGACTCTCAAAGATCAGACGTATTTATGTCGATTACACTATATATATGTGCATTTCTTTCTCAAAGATGGTCTATAGCAAGATAGCATGTTTCACTCTCTATCCCTCTCTCCCTTTCACCCCTCCCCCCTTTAGTCACTCTGACTGTCATTCTGTAGTGACTGAACACAGACAGTCAGGCAGAGTGAGGTTTCTGAGTTCTTTTTTTAATTTTCTTTAATTCATAGAAGCTTGTATAAATGTTTTATTTACAGCACCTGCTCAGAATGATTAGATCTCTGTGTGAAAAAAGTTTTAAAGAGTTTGGATGCTGCACTTTAAAGATATAAAAAAAATTACGGTTATCTTTTTTACTATATCTTTCAAAAATCACCATGTCCACACCGTTCAAGATATCCCAAATCCGCTCGCAATTTAACATCTTCAGAATATTCTATTCATGTTAAAAAAGTTTGGTGTGAACAGCTGGTTGTTCTTAGAAGGAGTGTGAATTTGTTTACAGCCTGATTTTTCCAAAAATCCACATTCAAATTAAAATAGCCGGCTTCCTGTTGGTCTTAGCTAATGAGTTTGATTTAGAAAGTTGTCCAGATTGATGAGATTAATATATGTACAGAGTTTGGTGACTGTAGGAAAAACTAACCCCCCAACTTTTGTCAAAAGATGGCGCTATAGAGTGCCTGCTCCACGCCCATTTATGACCTTTCGTCAGTGTCTAACTATCATTAATATTGATGTGTGTGTTGAGTTTCATGAAATTCTAAGCATGTTATCTGCCTCGAAAAGACAGGAATCTAATTTTAAAGTTTGACATGTTGCCATGGCAACAGCATTCGATTTATCATCGACCCCTTTACATATTCTTATCGGCCGTGTTTTGACATGATTTTGATGAAGTTTAAAGAAAATCAAGTAAAATTAAGAGGCTGATTTCAAAGCATTTTGAAAATGACACACTTCCTGCTCCCAGTTGGTGGCGCTATAACTTTGACTCATAATAGTCATATTTATGGAATCTGCATCATACAACGAACAAACTGGTGAAGTTTCATCAGAATCAGGCAATGTGTGCAACAGTTATTAGACACTTCCTGTTTCTCATTTCTCGCCATAACTTTGTCGCCTTGCCACGGCCAAACCGTTCGAGATATCAAAAATCTCCTCGCAGTTTAGCGTCCCCAATGTCTTGAGATCATGCTGACCGAGTTTGGTGACAATCCCATGGAATTCCTGGGAGGAGTACGTTAAATTCCAGAGCATGCGCTTTTTAAAAAGCCCTAAATATCTCACTTCCTGTTGCGTGGAGCCCATGACATAGAGTACAAAAGTTGTTCAGCTTGATGAGTTCAATATGTGTACCGAGTTTCATATCAATATGTGCAAGTATGTGTGCACAGTACATCAACTTTTCAAACTGTGTTCCAGGGGGCGCTGTAGAGGCCCTGAACCACGCCCGGGTCCCAGCCTCTGTGGCGTCCGGACGACGGCAGATTCCAACGTGTGTGCAAATTTTCAAGAGTTTTTGAATATGTTAAGGCCCCCAAAAGTGCCCCAACGGTTGAAAAAATAAAAAAAATTTAAAAAAATTAAAGCTCCAAGCAGCGATGAACGGACCCTCGCACACGGGCTCACCGCCGACCGGTGGCTTTAGGAACACAGCAAATGATGGGTAGTATGCTTTTAATACAGTAAAAATATGAGAAATATGTCAAAGTCACTTAAATGTGCCAAATTTCCTGCTGCCAGCTGGTGTCGCTATGCCTATAACTGATTATTGGCATGTAGATGTGTTCAGGCCACCACTTTCATCAAACATATGAAGTTTGGTGCAGATTGACCTTGGTATGTTTGAGTTAGTGAAAGATATGATATATCCTGCTGCCAACAGGTGGCGCTATGATAATATCTGAATATTGGCCTTTAGGTGTCTTCAGGCCAGGACTCTTAAACCTGTGAAGTTTGAGGCAGATTGGACATTTTATGGCTGAGTTATAACAACTTCTATGTCCATGGCGAAACATCAAACTTTGTCACGCCACCACGGACACGCCCTTTAACGAAAACTCAAGATCTTCGCAATTTAACATCTCTAAGGCCTCTAGATCAGACTGACCAAATATAATATTGATATCATTAAATCTCTAGGAGGAGTTTGATACAAGTCATTTCCTGTTGCCAACAGGTGGCGCTGTGATAATAATAGAATATTGGCCTTCAGATGTGTTCAGGCCAGGACTCTTATCGAATATGTGAAGTTTGAGGCAAATCGGACATTTTATGGCTGAGTTATAACAAGTTTTATATCCATGGCGAGACCTCGAAATTTGTCAGGCGGCCACGGACACGCCCTTTACCGAAAATTCAAGATCTTCACAATTTAACATCACTAAGGCCTTTATATTAGACTGACCGATTTTGGTGTTGATCTGTATAAATCTCTAGGAGGAGTTGGTTGTAGAGTACAGCATGACACTTCCTGTTGCCAGCAGGTGGCACTATGACTATAACTGAATATGGGCATGGGCTTGTGTTCAGACCAGGACTCTTATCAAACATATTAAGCTTGGGTCAGATTGGACATTGTATGCATGAGTTACACTTATTTTTCTTTGTATTAGTATCATGCTTTAGCTCTCAGCTAAGTGTTGCTAGCATGTTTTAACATGATTCTAGCATGTTGCTAGCCTATTTAAAACTTGCTGACGCTTTTTATTATGTTGCTAGGAGTCCGTAACACCATTAAACGTCACTTCCTGTTGTCAGCAGGTGGCGCTGTGACTATAACTGAATATGGGCATGTATATATCTTCAGGCCAGGACTCTTATCAAACGTGAAGTTTGGGGCTGATTGGACATTGCATGTCTGAGTTACAGTAACTTCCTGTTTTATGTCTTTAACAACATGCTTTAGCACTAAGTAAGTGTTGCTAGCATGTTTGAGTACGTTTTAAACTAGTTTAGCACTCAATGGCTTTTTTAGTGTGTTGCTAATAGTGTGTCACAGTGTTAAACATGTCACTTCCTGTTGACAGTAGGTGGCGCTATAACTATAACTGAATATTGGCATGTAGATATCTTCAGGCCAGGACTGTTATCAAACATGTGAAGTTTGGGGCTGATTGGACATTGCATGCCTGAGTTACAGTAACTTCCTGTTTCATTGCATTAAGAGTATGCTTTAGCACTTAGCTAAATGTTGCTAACATGTTATAGCATGTTTCTAGCATGTTGCTACCCTGTTTAACAGTTGTTGAATTTTTTTAAAATGTTGCTAGGCATCCACAACAGTATTAAACATGTGGCTTCCTTTTACCAGCTGGTGGCGCTATGACTATAACTGAATACGGGCATGGGCGTGTGTTTAGGCCAGGATTCTAATCAAACATGTTAAGTTTGGGGCTGATTGGACATTGTATGCCTGAGTTAGAGTAACTTCCTGTTTCATTGTATTATTAGCATGCTTTAGCATATTAGCTAAGTGTTGCTAGCATGCTTTATTATTTTTGTAGCATGTTGAATATTAAGTTTGGGTCAGATTCAACATTATATACATGAGTTACAGCAATTTCCTTTTGTATTTGTATTAATAGCATGCTTTAGCTCTTAGCTAAGTGTTGCTAGCATGTTTTAGCATATTTGTAGCATGTTGCTAGCCTATTTAAGACTTGTTAACGCTTTTCAATATGTTTCTAGGAGTCCATAACAGTGTTAAACATGTCATTTCCTGTTGTCAGCAGGTGGCGCTATGACTATAACTGAATATGGGCACTGACATGTGTTCAGGACCGGACTGTCATCAAACATGTGAAGTTTGAGGCAGATCGGACATCGTATGCCTGAGTTATAGCAACTTCCTGTTTCATGGCGAAACATCAAAGTTTGTCCGGCCGCCACGGACACGCCCTTCGACGAAAACTCTAAAGCTTCGCAATTTAACATCGCAAAGGCCTTATGATGACACTCAGCAAATTTGAAGATGATCGGATAAAAATTGTAGGAGGAGTTCGTTAAAGTACGAGGCCTGAAAATGGCAAAAACTGCACAAAAATCGTACAGGAAATTCAATATAACGGACTTCCTGTTGGGTTTCGGATGTTGCACCAGGAGACTTTTTTGTAGGTATTGGTGTGTTACATATGTGTATCGAGTTTCGTACATGTACGTGAAACGTAGCTCGAGGCGCACTCCGTTGAACTTTTAAAGGTGGCGCTATCGAGCCATTTTGCCACACCCACTTTTGAAAACCATATCAGATGTAAATTTTCGCCAGGTCTGATGCGTGTGCAAAGTTTCGTGAGTTTTCGGGCATGTTTAGGCCCTCAAAAATACTTTTCATTTTGGAGAAGAAGAAGAAGAATAATAATAAACGGAGCAATTCCAATAGGGTCCTCGCACTGTAGTGCTCGGGCCCTAATAATAATAATTAAAGCTGCAAGCAGCGATGAACGGGCCCTCGCACACGGGCTCACCGCCGACCGGTGGCTTTAGGAACACAGCAAATGGTGGGTAGTATGCTTTTAATACAGTAAAAATAGGAGAAATATGTCAAAGTCACTTAAATGTGCCAAATTTCCTGCTGCCAGCTGGTGGCGCTATGCCTATAACTGATTATTGGCATGTAGATGTGTTCAGGCCACCACTTTCATCAAACATATGAAGTTTGGTGCAGATTGACCTTGGTATGTTTGAGTTAGTGAAAGATATTATATATATTGCTGCCAACAGGTGGCGCTATGATAATATCTGAATATCGGCCTTTAGGTGTCTTCAGGTCAGGACTCTTACCAAACCTGTGAAGTTTGAGGCAGATCGGACATTTTATGGCTGAGTTATAACAACTTCTATGTCCATGGCGAAACATCAAACTTTGTGACGCCGCCACGGACACGCCCTTTAACGAAAACTCAAGATCTTCGCAATTTAACATCTCTAAGGCCTCTAGATCAGACTGACCCAATTTAATGTTGATATCATTAAATCTGTAGGAGGAGTTTGCTACAAGTCATTTCCTGTTGCCAACAGGTGGCGCTGTGATTATAATAGAATATTGGCCTTCAGATTTGTTCAGGCCAGGATTCTTATCGAACTTGTGAAGTTTGAGGCAAATCGGACATTTTATGGCTGAGTTATAACAAGTTTTAGATCCATGGCGAGACCTCAAAATTTGTCAGGCCGCCACGGACACGCCCTTCAATGAAAACTCAAGATCTTCACAATTTAACATCGCTAAAGCCTTTTTATTAGACTGACCGATTTTGGTGTTGATCTGATTAAATCTCTTGGAGGAGTTTGTTGCAGAGTACAGAATGACACTTCCTGTTGCCAGCAGGTGGAGCTATGAGTAAAACTGAATATGGGCATGTAGATGTCATCAGGTCAGGAGTGTTATCACACATGTGAAGTTTGGGACAGATCGGACATTGTATGCCTGAGTTATAGCAACTTCCTTTTTCATGGCGAAACATCGAAATTTGTGAGGCCGCCACGGACACGCCCTCCGATGAAAACTCTAGATCTTCACAATTTAATGTCACAAAGGGCTTTAGATTAGGCTCAGCAAATTTGGCGTTGATCCAAATAAATCTGTAGGAGGAGTTCGTTCAAGTACGACGCCTGAAAATGGCAAAAATGACACAAATTTTGTTGAGAATATTAATATTAACCGACTTCCTGTTGGGTTCCGGATTTTGCTCCAAGAGGCTTTTTTGTAGGTATTGGTGTGTTACATGTGTGTACCGATTTCCGTGCTTGTACGTGAATCACAGCTGAAAGCGCACACCGCTGAACGTCTAAAGGTGGCGCTGTCGAGCCATTTTGCCACACCCACTTCTGAAACCCATATCAGACGTAAATTTTCGCCAGGTTTGATGTGTGTGCAAAGTTTTGTGAGTTTTCGGGCATGTTTAGGTCCTCTAAAATGCGATTCATTTTGGAGAAGAATAATAATAATTAAAGCTGCAAGCAGCGATGGTAGGGCCCTCGCACTCGGGCTCACCGCCGACCTGTGGCGAATGGTGGGCACTATGCTTTTAACCTAGAAAACATATGAACATATGACATATGAAGCATATGAAGCATATGAAACATATGAAACATATGAAGTTTGGTGCAGCTTGAACATGGCATGCTTGAGTGTAATACATGACATATCCTGCTGCCAACAGGTGGCGCGATTATGGAATATTGGGTTTTAGATGTCTTCAGGCCAGGACTATTGCCAAACATGTCAAGTTTGGTGCAAATTGTACATTGCATGTTTAAGTTAGTGTAAAACAAGTAATTTGCTGTTGCCAGCTGGTGGCGCTATGACTATAACTGAATATTGGCATGTAAATGTATTCAGGCCAGGACTCTTATCAAACATATTAAGTTTGGGGCTGATTGGACATTGCATGCCTGAGTTATAGTAACTTCCTGTTTCATTGCATTAAGAGTATGCTTTAGCACTAAGCTAAATGTTGCTAACATGTTTCTAGCATGTTACTACCCTATTTAACACTTGTTGATATTTTTAAAATGTTGCTGGGCTTCCACAACAGTATTAAACATGTGACTTCCTGTTGCCAGCAGGTGGCACTATGACTATAACTGAATATGGGCATGGGCTTGTGTTCAGACCAGCACTCTTATCAAACATATTAAGCTTGGGTCAGATTGGACATTTTATGCATGAGTTACACTTATTTTTCTTTGTATTAATATCACGCTTTAGCTTTTAGCTAAGTGATGCTAGCATTTTTTACATGATTGTAGCATGATGCTAGCCTATTTTAAACTTGCTAACACTTTTTAATATATTGCTAGGAGTCCGTAACACCATTAAACGTCACTTCCTGTTGTCAGCAGGTGGCGCTGTGACTATAACTGAATATGGGCATGTATATATCTTCAGGCCAGGAGTCTTATCAAACATGTGAAGTTTGGGGCTGATTGGACATTGCATGCCTGAGTTACAGTAACTTCCTGTTTCATTGCATTAAGAGCATGCTTTAGCACTTAGCTAAATGTTGCTAACATGTTATAGCATGTTTCTAGTATGTTACTATCCTGTTTAACACTTGTTGATATTTTTTAAATGTTGGTAGGCATCCACAACAGCATTAAACATGTGGCTTCCTGTTACCAGCTGGTGGCGCTATGACTATAACTGAATACGGGCATGGGCGTGTGTTCAGGCCAGGACTCTTATCAAACATGTTAAGTTTGGGACTGATTGGACATTGTATGCCTGAGTTAAAGTAACTTCCTGTTTCACTGTATTATTAGCATGCTTTAGCATATTAGCTAAGTGTTGCTAGCTGGCTTTACTATGTTTGTAGCATGTTGAATATTAAGTTTGGGTCAGATTCGACATTATATGCATGAGTTACAGCAATTTCCTTTTGCATTTGTATTAATAGCATGCTTTAGCTCTTAGCTAAGTGTTGCTAGCATGTTTTAGCATGTTTGTAGCATGTTGCTAGCCTATTTAAGACTTGTTAACGCTTTACAATATGTTGCTAGAAGTCCGTAACAGTGTTAAACATGTCACTTCCTGTTGTCAGCAGGTGGCGCTATGACTATAACTGAATATGGGCACTGACGTGTGTTCAGGACCGGACTGTCATCAAACATGTGAAGTTTGAGGCAGATCGGTCATTGTATGCCTGAGTTATAACAACTTCCTTTTTCATGGCGAAACATCAAAGTTTGTCCGGCCGCCACGGATACGCCATTCGACGAAAACTCTAAAGCTTCGCAATTTAACATCGCAAAGGCCTTATGATGACACTCAGCAAATTTGAAGATGATCGGATAAAAACTGTAGGAGGAGTTCGTTAAAGTACGAGGCCTGAAAATGGCAAAAACTGCACAAAAATCTTACAGGAAATTCAATATAACGGACTTCCTGTTGGGTTTCGGATGTTGCACCAGGAGACTTTTTTGTAGGTATTGGTGTGTTACATATGTGTACCGAGTTTCGTACATGTACGTAAAACGCAGTTCGAGGCGCACTCCGTTGAAATTTTATAGGTGGTGCTATCGAGCCATTTTGGCACACCCACTTCTGAAAACCATATCAGATGTAAATTTTCGCCAGGTCTGATGCGTGTGCAAAATTTCGTGAGTTTTCGAGCATGTTTAGGCCCTCAAAAAGACTTTTCATTTTGGAGAAGAAGAAGAATAATAATAAACGGAGCAATTCCAATAGGGTCCTCGCACTGTAGTGCTCGGGCCCTAATTAAAGCTGCAAGCAGCGATGGTAGGGCCCTCGCACTCGGGCTCACCGCCGATTGGTGGCGAATGGTGGGCACTATGCTATTAACACAGAAAATGTAGTAGGAATATGTCAAAGTCATTGATATGTGCCAATCTTCCTTCTGCCAGCTGGTGGCGCTATGCCTATAACTGAATATTGGCATGCAGATGTGTTCAGGCCAGTGCTTTTATCAAACTTATGAAGTTTGGTGAAGCTTGAACATGGCATGCTTGAGTGTAAGTCATGACATATCCTGCTGCCAACAGGTGGCGCTATTACAAAATATTGTCTTTTAGATGTCTTCAGGCCAGGACTATTGCCAAACATGTCAAGTTTGGTGCAAATTGTACATTGCATGCTTAAGTTAGTGTAAAACAAGTAATTTGCTGTTGCCAGCTGGTGGCGCTATGACTATAACTAAATATTGGCATGTAAATGTATTCAGGCCAGGACTCTTATCAAACATATTAAGTTTGGGGCTGATTGGACATTGCATGCCTGAGTTACAGTAACTTCCTGTTTCATTGCATTAAGAGTATGCTTTAGCACTTAGCTAAATGTTGCTAACATGTTTCTAACATGTTGCTACCCTATTTTAACACTTGTTGATATTTTTAAAATGTTGCTAGGCATCCACAACAGTATTAAATATGTGGCTTCCTATTACCAGCTGGTGGCGCTATGACTATAGCTGAATATGGGCATGTATATATCTTCAGGCCAGGACTCTTATCAAACATGTGAAGTTTGGGGCTGATTGGACATTGCATGCCTGAGTTACAGTAACTTCCTGTTTCATTGCATTAAGAGCATGCTTTAGCACTTAGCTAAATGTTGCTAACATGTTATAGCATGTTTCTAGCATGTTGCTACCCTATTTAACACTTGTTGATATTTTTAAAATGTTGCTTGGCATCCACAACAGTATTAAACATGTGACTTCCTGTTGCCAGCAGGTGGCACTATCACTATAACTGAATATGGGCATGGGCTTGTGTTCAGACCAGGACTCTTATCAAACATATTAAGCTTGGGTCAGATTGGACATTGTATGCATGAGTTACACTTATTTTTCTTTGTATTAATATCATGCTTTAGCTCTCAGCTAAGTGTTGCTAGCATGTTTTAACATGATTCTAGCATGATGCTAGCCTATTTAAAACTTGCTGACGCTTTTTATTATGTTGCTAGGAGTCCGTAACACCATTAAACGTCACTTCCTGTTGTCAGCAGGTGGTGCTGTGACTATAACTGCATGTATATATCTTCAGGCCAGGAGTCTTATCAAACGTGAAGTTTGGGGCTGATTGGACATTGCATGTCTGAGTTACAGTAACTTCCTGTTTTATGTCTTTAACAACATGCTTTAGCACTAAGTAAGTGTTGCTAGCATGTTTGAGTAAGTTTTAAACTAGTTTAGCACTCAATGGCTTTTTTAGTGTGTTGCTAATAGTGTGTCACAGTGTTAAACATGTCACTTCCTGTTGACAGTAGGTGGCGCTATAACTATAACTGAATATTGGCATGTAGATATCTTCAGGCCAGGACTGTTATCAAACATGTGAAGTTTGGGGCTGATTGGACATTGCATGCCTGAGTTACAGTAACTTCCTGTTTCATTGCATTAAGAGTATGCTTTAACACGTAGCTAAATGTTGCTAACATGTTTCTAACATGTTGCTACCCTATTTTAACACTTGTTGATATTTTTAAAATGTTGCTAGGCATCCACAACAGTATTAAACATGTGGCTTCCTATTACCAGCTGGTGGCGCTATGACTATAGCTGAATATGGGCATGTATATATCTTCAGGCCAGGACTCTTATCAAACATGTGAAGTTTGGGGCTGATTGGACATTGCATGCCTGAGTTACAGTAACTTCCTGTTTCATTGCATTAAGAGCATGCTTTAGCACTTAGCTAAATGTTGCTAACATGTTATAGCATGTTTCTAGCATATGGTGCTACCCTATTTAACACTTGTTGATATTTTTAAAATGTTGCTTGGCATCCACAACAGTATTAAACATGTGACTTCCTGTTGCCAGCAGGTGGCACTATCACTATAACTGAATATGGGCATGGGCTTGTGTTCAGACCAGGACTCTTATCAAACATATTAAGCTTGGGTCAGATTGGACATTGTATGCATGAGTTACACTTATTTTTCTTTGTATTAATATCATGCTTTAGCTCTCAGCTAAGTGTTGCTAGCATGTTTTAACATGATTCTAGCATGATGCTAGCCTATTTAAAACTTGCTGACGCTTTTTATTATGTTGCTAGGAGTCCGTAACACCATTAAACGTCACTTCCTGTTGTCAGCAGGTGGTGCTGTGACTATAACTGCATGTATATATCTTCAGGCCAGGAGTCTTATCAAACGTGAAGTTTGGGGCTGATTGGACATTGCATGTCTGAGTTACAGTAACTTCCTGTTTTATGTCTTTAACAACATGCTTTAGCACTAAGTAAGTGTTGCTAGCATGTTTGAGTAAGTTTTAAACTAGTTTAGCACTCAATGGCTTTTTTAGTGTGTTGCTAATAGTGTGTCACAGTGTTAAACATGTCACTTCCTGTTGACAGTAGGTGGCGCTATAACTATAACTGAATATTGGCATGTAGATATCTTCAGGCCAGGACTGTTATCAAACATGTGAAGTTTGGGGCTGATTGGACATTGCATGCCTGAGTTACAGTAACTTCCTGTTTCATTGCATTAAGAGTATGCTTTAACACGTAGCTAAATGTTGCTAACATGTTTCTAACATGTTGCTACCCTATTTTAACACTTGTTGATATTTTTAAAATGTTGCTAGGCATCCACAACAGTATTAAACATGTGGCTTCCTATTACCAGCTGGTGGCGCTATGACTATAGCTGAATATGGGCATGTATATATCTTCAGGCCAGGACTCTTATCAAACATGTGAAGTTTGGGGCTGATTGGACATTGCATGCCTGAGTTACAGTAACTTCCTGTTTCATTGCATTAAGAGCATGCTTTAGCACTTAGCTAAATGTTGCTAACATGTTATAGCATGTTTCTAGCATGTTGCTACCCTATTTAACACTTGTTGATATTTTTAAAATGTTGCTTGGCATCCACAACAGTATTAAACATGTGACTTCCTGTTGCCAGCAGGTGGCACTATCACTATAACTGAATATGGGCATGGGCTTGTGTTCAGACCAGGACTCTTATCAAATATATTAAGCTTGGGTCAGATTGGACATTGTATGCATGAGTTACACTTATTTTTCTTTGTATTAATATCATGCTTTAGCTCTCAGCTAAGTGTTGCTAGCATGTTTTAACATGATTCTAGCATGATGCTAGCCTATTTAAAACTTGCTGACGCTTTTTTTATGTTGCTAGGAGTCCGTAACACCATTAAACGTCACTTCCTGTTGTCAGCAGGTGGCGCTGTGACTATAACTGAATATGGGCATGTATATATCTTCAGGCCAGGAGTCTTATCAAACATGTGAAGTTTGGGGCTGATTGGACATTGCATGCCTTAGTTACAGTAACTTCCTATTTTATGTCTTTAACAACATGCTTTAGCACTAAGTAAGTGTTGCTAGCATGTTTGAGTACGTTTTAAACTAGTTTAGCACTCAATGGCTTTTTTAGTGTGTTGCTAATAGTGTGTCACAGTGTTAAACATGTCACTTCCTGTTGACAGTAGGTGGCGCTATAACTATAACTGAATATTGGCATGTAGACATCTTCAGGTCACGACTGTTATCAAACATGTGAAGTTTGGGGCTGATTGGACATTGCCTGCCTGAGTTACAGTAACTTCCTGTTTCATTGCATTAAGAGCATGCTTTAGCACTTAGCTAAATGTTGCTAACATGTTATAGCATGTTTCTAGCATGTTTCTACCCTTTTTAACAGTTGTTGAATTTTTTTTTTAAATGTTGCTAGTCATCCACAACAGTATTAAACATATGGCTTCCTGTTACCAGCTGGTGGCGCTATGACTATAACTGAATACAGGCATGGGCGTGTGTTTAGGCCAGGATTCTTATCAAACATGTTAAGTTTGGGGATGATTGGACATGGTATGCCTGAGTTATAGTAACTTCCTGTTTTATTGTATTATTAGCATGCTTTAGCATATTAGCTAAGTGTTGCTAGCATGCTTTATTATTTTTGTAGCATGTTGAATATTAAGTTTGGGTCAGATTCAACAGTATGTACATGAGTTACAGCAATTTCCTTTTGTATTTGTATTAATAGCATGCTTTAGCTCTTAGCTAAGTGTTGCTAGCATGTTTTAGCATGTTTGTAGCATGTTGCTAGCCTATTTAAGACTTGTTAACGCTTTTCAATATGTTTCTAGGAGTCCGTAACAGTGTTAAACATGTCATTTCCTGTTGTCAGCAGGTGGCGCTATGACTATAACTGAATATGGGCACTGACGTGTGTTCAGGACCGGACTGTCATCAAACATGTGAAGTTTGAGGCAGATCGGACATCGTATGCCTGAGTTATAGCAACTTCCTTTTTCATGGGGAAACATCAAAGTTTGTCCGGCCGCCACGGACACGCCCTTCGACGAAAACTCTAAAGCTTCGCAATTTAACATCGCAAAGGCCTTATGATGACACTCAGCAAATTTGAAGATGATCGGATAAAAACTGTAGGAGGAGTTCGTTAAAGTACGAGGCCTGAAAATGGCAAAAACTGCACAAAAATCGTACAGGAAATTCAATATAACGGACTTCCTGTTGGGTTTCGGATGTTGCACCAGGAGACTTTTTTGTAGGTATTGGTGTGTTACATATGTGTACCGAGTTTCGTACATGTACGTGAAACGTAGCTCGAGGCGCACTCCGTTGAAATTTTATAGGTGGCGCTATCGAGCCATTTTGCCACACCCACTTTTGAAAACCATATCAGATGTAAATTTTCGCCAGGTCTGATGCATGTGCAAAGTTTCCTGAGTTTTCGGGCATGTTTAGGTCCTCAAAAAGACTTTTCATTTTGGAGAAGAAGAAGAAGAAGAATAATTAAAGCTGCAAGCAGCGATGAACGGGCCCTCGCACACGGGCTCACCGCCGACCGGTGGCTTTAGGAACACAGCAAATGGTGGGTAGTATTCTTTTAATACAGTAAAAATAGGAGAAATATGTCAAAGTCACTTAAATGTGTCAAATTTCCTGCTGCCAGCTGGTGGCGCTATGCCTATAACTGATTATTGGCATGTAGATGTGTTCAGGCCACCACTTTCGTCAAACATATGAAGTTTGGTGCAGATTGACCTTGGTATGTTTTTAGTTAGTAAAAGTATGATATATCCTGCTGCCAACAGGTGGCACTATGATAATATCTGAATATTGGCCTTTAGGTGTCTTCAGGCCAGGACTCTTACCAAACCTGTGAAGTTTGAGGCAGATCGGACATTTTATGGCTGAGTTATAACAACTTCTATGTCCATGGCGAAACATCAAACTTTGTCACGCTGCCACGGACACGCCCTTTAACGAAAACTCAAGATCTTCGCAATTTAACATCTCTAAGGCCTCTAGATCAGACTGACCAAATATAATGTTGATATCATTAAATCTCTAGGAGAAGTTTGATACAAGTCATTTCCTGTTTCCAACAGGTGGCGCTGTGATTATTATAGAATATTGGCCTTCAGATGTGTTCAGGCCAGGACTCTTATCGAATATGTGAAGTTTGAGGCAAATCAGACATTTTATGGCTGAGTTATAACCAGTTTTATATCCATGGCGAGACCTCAAAATTTGTCAGGCCGCCACGGACACGCCCTTTACCGAAAACTCAAGATTTTCACAATTTAACATCACTAAGGCCTTTATATTAGACTGACCGATTTTGGTGGTGATCTGATTAAATCTCTTGGAGGAGTTTGTTGCAGAGTACAGCATGACACTTCCTGTTGCCAGCAGGTGGCGCTATGAGTAAAACTGAATATGGGCATTTAGATGTCATCAGGTCAGGAGTGTTATCACACATGTGAAGTTTGGGACAGATCGGACATTGTATGCCTGAGTTATAACAACTTCCTTTTTCATGGCGAAACATCGAAATTTACGAGGCCGCCATGGACACGCCCTCCGATGAAAACTCTAGATCTTCACAATTTAACGTCACAAAGGGCTTTAGACTAGACTCAGCAAATTTGGCGTTGATCCGAATAAATCTCTAGGAGGAGTTCGTTCAAGTACGACGCCTGAAAATGGCAAAAATGACACAAATTTTGTTGAGAATATTAATATTAACCGACTTCCTTTTGGGTTCCGGATTTTGCTCCAAGAGGCTTTTTTGTAGGTATTGGTGTGTTACATGTGTGTACCGATTTCCGTGCATGTACGTGAATCACAGCTGAAAGCGCACATCGCTGAATGTCTAAAGGTGGCGCTGTCGAGCCATTTTGCCACACCCACTTCTGAAACCCATACCAGACGTAAATTTTCGCCAGGTTTGATGTGTGTGCAAAGTTTCATGAGTTTTCGGGTATGTTTAGGCCCTCAAAAATGCGATTCATTTTGAGAATAATAATAATAATTAAAGCTGCAAGCAGCGATGGTAGGGCCCTCGCACTCGGGCTCACCGCCGATTGGTGGCGAATGGTAGCCACTATGCTATTAACACAGAAAATGTAGGAGGAATATGTCAAAGTCATTGATATGTGCCAATCTTCCTTCTGCCAGCTGGTGGCGCTATGCCTATAACTGAATATTGGCATGCAGATGTGTTCAGGCCAGTGCTTTTATCAAACATATGGAGTTTGGTAAAGCTTGAACATGGCATGCTTGAGTGTAAGTCATGACATATCCTGCTGCCAACAGGTGGCGCTATTACAAAATATTGGCTTGTAGATGTCTTCAGGCCAGGACTATTGGCAAACATGTCAAGTTTGGTGCAAATTGTACATTGCATGCTTAAGTTAGTGTAAAACAAGTAATTTGCTGTTGCCAGCTGGTGGCGCTATGACTATAACTAAATATTGGCATGTAAATGTATTCAGGCCAAGACTCTTATCAAGCATATTAAGTTTGGGGCTGATTGGACATTGCATGCCTGAGTTACAGTAACTTCCTGTTTCATTGCATTAAGAGTATGCTTTAGCACTTAGCTAAATGTTGCTAACATGTTTCTAGCATGTTGCTACCCTATTTAACACTTGTTGATATTTTTAAAATGTTGCTGGGCATCCACAACAGTATTAAACATGTGACTTCCTGTTGCCAGCAGGTGGCACTATGACTATAACTGAATATGGGCATGGGCTTGTGTTCAGACCAGGACTCTTATCAAACATATTAAGCTTGGGTCAGATTGGACATTGTATGCATGAGTTACACTTATTTTTCTTTGTATTAATATCATGCTTTAGCTCTCAGCTAAGTGTTGCTAGCATGTTTTAACATGATTCTAGCATGATGCTAGCCTATTTAAAACTTGCTGACGCTTTTTATTATGTTGCTAGGAGTCCGTAACACCATTAAACGTCACTTCCTGTTGTCAGCAGGTGGCGCTGTGACTATAACTGAATATGGGCATGTATATATCTTCAGGCCAGGACTCTTATCAAACGTGAAGTTTGGGGCTGATTGGACATTGCATGTCTGAGTTACAGTAACTTCCTGTTTTATGTCTTTAACAACATGCTTTAGCACTAAGTAAGTGTTGCTAGCATGTTTGAGTACGTTTTAGACTACTTTAGCACTCAATGGCTTTTTTAGTGTGTTGCTAATAGTGTGTCACAGTGTTAAACATGTCACTTACTGTTGACAGTAGGTGGCGCTATAACTATAACTGAATATTGGCATGTAGATATCTTCAGGCCAGGACTGTTATCAAACATGTGAAGTTTGGGGCTGATTGGACATTGCATGCCTGAGTTACATTAACTTCCAGTTTCATTGCATTAAGAGTATGCTTTAGCACTTAGCTAAATGTTGCTAGCATGTTTCTAGCATGCTGCTACCCTGTTTAACAGTTGTTGAATTTTTTTAAAATGTTGCTAGGCATCCACAACAGTATTAAACATGTGGCTTCCTGTTACCAGCTGGTGGCGCTATGACTATAACTGAATACGGGCATGGGCGTGTGTTTAGGCCAGGATTCTTATCAAACATGTTAAGTTTGGGGCTGATTGGACATTGTATGCCTGAGTTAGAGTAACTTCCTGTTTCATTGTATTATTAGCATGCTTTAGCATATTAGCTAAGTGTTGCTAGCATGCTTTATTATTTTTGTAGCATGTTGAATATTAAGTTTAGGTCAGATTCAACATTATATACATGAGTTACAGCAATTTCCTTTTGTATTTGTATTAATAGCATGCTTTAGCTCTTAGCTAAGTGTTGCTAGCATGTTTTAGCATGTTTGTAGCATGTTGCTAGCCTATTTAAGACTTGTTAACGCTTTTCAATATGTTTCTAGGAGTCCGTAACAGTGTTAAACATGTCATTTCCTGTTGTCAGCAGGTGGCGCTATGACTATAACTGAATATGGGCACTGACGTGTGTTCAGGACCGGACTGTCATCAAACGTGAAGTTTGAGGCAGATCGTACATCGTATGCCTGAGTTATAGCAACTTCCTTTTTCATGGCGAAACATCAAAGTTTGTCCGACCGCCACGGACACGCCCTTCGACGAAAACTCTAAAGCTTCGCAATTTAACATCGCAAAGGCCTTATGATGACACTCAGCAAATTTGAAGATGATCGGATAAAAACTGTAGGAGGAGTTCGTTAAAGTATGAGGCCTGAAAATGGCAAAAACTGCACAAAAGTCGTACAGGAAATTCAGTTAATTTTAAGCCAAAAAAAGTATTCATATATTGTTTAATGGTAAAATAGTATATTTTAACATTAGTTTATGTTCTGTGAATTAACATGAACATGAACACAGTTCATGTGGGTGTACAGCAATACACAAAGTGCTCTATAAACGCTTTTTTCTTTCAAAATATCTTTAAAAATCAAGTTGAGTATTGTAATGGGGTAATGGGTTTCACTCTCTCTCTTCCTTTCACCCCTCCCCCCTTCAGTCTCTCTTACTGTGACTCAACTACGCACACACACAGAGACCCAGAGTGACAGCAGGTTTCTGATTTCGATTTTTAATTTTCTTTAATTCATAGAAGCTTGTAAAAAAATTATATTTACAGCACTTCCTCAGAATGATAAGATCTCTGTGTGAAAAAAGTTGTAAAGAGTTTGGATGCTGCACTTTAAAGATATAAAAAAATTACGGTTATGTTTTTTACTACATCTTTAAAAAATCACCACGTCAACACCGTTTAAGATATCCCAAATCCGCTCGCAATTTAACATCTTCAGAATCTTCTCTTCATGTTAAAAAAGTTTGGTGTGAATACCTTATTTTTCTTAGAAGGAGTGTGAATTTGTTTACAGCCTGATTTTTCCAAAAATCCACATTCAAATCAAAATAGCCGGCTTCCTGTTGGTCTTAGCTAATGAGTTTGATTTAGAAAGTTGTCCAGATTGATGAGAACAATATATGTACAGAGTTTGGTGACTGTAGGAAAAACTAACCCCCCAACTTTTGTCAAAAGATGGCGCTATAGAGTGCCTGCTCCACGCCCATTTATGACCTTTTGCCAGTGTCTAACTATCATTAATATTGACGTGTGTGTTGAGTTTCATGAAATTCTAAGCATGTTATCTGCCTCGAAAAGACAGGAATCAAATTTTAAAGTTTGACACGTTGCCATGGTAACAGTATTTGATTTATCATCGACCCCTTTACATATTCTCATCGGCCGTGTTTTGACATTATTTTGATGAAGTTTGAAGAAAATCAAGTAAAATTAAAGCTGCAAGCAGCGATGGTAGGGCCCTCGCACTCGGGCTCACCGCCGATCGGTGGCGAATGGTGGGCACTATGCTATTAACACAGAAAATGTAGGAGGAATATGTCAAAGTCATTGATATGTGCCAATCTTCCTTCTGCCAGCTGGTGGCGCTATGCCTATAACTGAATATTGGCATGCAGATGTGTTCAGGCCAGTGCTTTTATCAAACATATGGAGTTTGGTAAAGCTTGAACATGGCATGCTTGAGTGTAAGTCATGACATATCCTGCTGCCAACAGGTGGCGCTATTACAAAATATTGGCTTGTAGATGTCTTCAGGCCAGGACTATTGGCAAACATGTCAAGTTTGGTGCAAATTGTACATTGCATGCTTAAGTTAGTGTAAAACAAGTAATTTGCTGTTGCCAGCTGGTGGCGCTATGACTATAACTAAATATTGGCATGTAAATGTATTCAGGCCAAGACTCTTATCAAGCATATTAAGTTTGGGGCTGATTGGACATTGCATGCCTGAGTTACAGTAACTTCCTGTTTCATTGCATTAAGAGTATGCTTTAGCACTTAGCTAAATGTTGCTAACATGTTTCTAGCATGTTGCTACCCTATTTAACACTTGTTGATATTTTTAAAATGTTGCTGGGCATCCACAACAGTATTAAACATGTGACTTCCTGTTGCCAGCAGGTGGCACTATGACTATAACTGAATATGGGCATGGGCTTGTGTTCAGACCAGGACTCTTATCAAACATATTAAGCTTGGGTCAGATTGGACATTGTATGCATGAGTTACACTTATTTTTCTTTGTATTAATATCATGCTTTAGCTCTCAGCTAAGTGTTGCTAGCATGTTTTAACATGATTCTAGCATGATGCTAGCCTATTTAAAACTTGCTGACGCTTTTTATTATGTTGCTAGGAGTCCGTAACACCATTAAACGTCACTTCCTGTTGTCAGCAGGTGGCGCTGTGACTATAACTGAATATGGGCATGTATATATCTTCAGGCCAGGACTCTTATCAAACGTGAAGTTTGGGGCTGATTGGACATTGCATGCCTGAGTTACAGTAACTTCCTGTTTCATTGCATTAAGAGCATGCTTTAGCACTTAGCTAAATGTTGCTAACATGTTATAGCATGTTTCTAGCATGTTGCCACCCTGTTTAACACTTGTTGATATTTTTAAAATGTTGCTAGGCATCCACAACAGTATTAAACATGTGGCTTCCTCTTACCAGCTGGTGGCGCTATGACTATAACTGAATACGGGCATGGGCGTGTGTTCAGGCCAGGACTCTTATCAAACATGTTAAGTTTGGGGCTGATTGAACATTGTATGCCTGAGTTAGAGTAACTTCCTGTTTCATTGTATTATTAGCATGCTTTAGCATATTAGCTAAGTGTTGCTAGTATGCTTTACTATGTTTGTAGCATGTTGAATATTAATTTTGTTGAGATTTGACATTATATACATGAGTTACAGCAATTTCCTTCTGCATTTGTATTAATAGCATGCTTTAGCTGTTAGCTAAGTGTTGCTAGCATGTTTTAGCATGTTTGTAGCATGTTGCTAGCCTATTTAAGACTTGTTTACGCTTTTCAATATGTTGCTAGGAGTCCGTAACAGTGTTAAACATGTCACTTCCTGTTGTCAGCAGGTGGCGCTATGACTATAACTGAATATGGGCACTGACATGTGTTCAGGACCGGACTGTTATCAAACATGTGAAGTTTGAGGCTGATCGGACATTGTATGCCTGAGTTATAGCAACTTCCTTTTTCATAGCGAAACATCAAAGTTTGTCCGGCCGCCACGGACACGCCCTTTGACGAAAACTCTAAAGCTTCGCAATTTAACACTGCAAAGGTCTTATGATGACACTCAGCAAATTTGAAGATGATCGGATAAAAACTGTAGGAGGAGTTCGTTAAAGTACGAGGCCTGAAAATGGCAAAAACTGCACAAAAATCGTACAGGAAATTCAATATAACGGACTTCCTGTTGGGTTTCGGATGTTGCACCAGGAGACTTTTTTGTAGGTATTTGTGTGTTACATGTGTGTACCGAGTTTCGTACATGTACGTGAAACGCAGCTCGAGGCGCACTCCGTTGAAATTTTGTAGGTGGCGCTATGGAGCCATTTTGGCACACCCACTTCTGAAAACCGTTTCAGATGTAAATTTTCGCCAGTTCTGATGCGTGTGCAAAGTTTCGTGAGTTTTCGGGCATGTTTAGGCCCTCAAAAAGACTTTTCATTTTGGAGAAGAAGAAGAAGAAGAATTAAAGCTGCAAGCAGCGATGAACGGGCCCTCGCACCCGGGCTCACCACCGACCGGTGGCTTTAGGAAAACAGCAAACGGTGGGCAGTATGCTTTTAATACAGTAAATATATGAGAAATATGTCATAAGTCATTTAAATGTGCCAAACTTCCCATTGGCAGCTGGTGGCGCTATGCCTATAAATGGCATGTAGATGTGTTCAGGCCAGCACTATTATCAAACATATGAAGTTTGGTGCAGATTGACCTTGGTATGTTTGAGTTAGTGAAAGATATGATATATCCTGGTGTCAACAGGTGGCGCTATGATAATATCTGAATATTGGCCTTTAGGTGTCTTCAGGCCAGGACTCTTACCAAACCTCTGAAGTTTGAGGCAGATCAGACATTTTATGGCTGAGTTATTACACCTATGTCCATGGCAAAACATCAAACTTTGTCAGGCCGCCACGGACACGCCCTTTACTGAAACTCAAGATCTTCACAATTTAACATCTCTAAGGCCTCTAGATCAGACTGACCAAATATAATGTTGATTTCATTAAATGTCTAGGAGGAGTTTGCTATAAACCTAATCCCCTGCAAGGACTTCAGATAATGCCAACTGTGAACCAAATGTGAACATTTTCCCTATATTCTGATGATGATGATAAGAACATGTAATTCATGATGATAACAAAATGTTATTATTGCTTGCATTACATTCACCACTTCTGCTTAAATCGTTACCTATCTGTACAATTTGTATGTGGATATTGCTTTGCTGGTGACTCCTGTTATAAGACATCACTCTTAAGCGCTACATAACTAAGAATCAATAAGGAAAACGGTGCACAGTTGGCAAATGCATTCACAGTAACCCTCTGCTAGTTTGGATTTTAAGTTTACTGAATTGAAAGGGTTACACTTTAAAATCAACACAGAGACACATACACACAATATATAAAATGTTGCCATCCAGTTTCATTTGTTAACATTAACTATATTAGTTAACATGAACAATAATTAAATAGCATTTATTAATGTTAATTAATATTAAGCTAAAAAAAAAGTATTCATATATTGTTTAAAGGTAAATTAGTTTATGTACTGTGAATTAACATGAACATGAACACAGTTCATGTGGGTGTACAGCAATACACAAAGTGCTCTATAAACGCTTAATTCTTTCAAAATATCTTTAAAAATCAAGTTGAGTGTTTTAATGGGGCGATATATATATAACTGATCTTAAAATGATGGTTTTCGGATGTTTTGAACAGATAACAGCAAAGTTTGTTTTGTTGTCAAAGTTTGTCTTGAAATTTTTAATTATTATAATTTTATATTCAATAAATAACACTATGAAAATATTGTCTACAATGAAGATTATTCACTCATGCTTAAAAGTTGTATTTTTCTTAATCTTTTGCTATGTGACTGAATAGGACAAGTTCATGGTACAGTTCAGTAAAAATAAATAAAAAACAACAACTGCAAAATACAAACAATGAAAGATTTAATGACCCTTTATATTTTCTCAAAATATCAGACATATTTATGTCGATTACGCTACAGCAATGTGCATCTTCCTCAAAGATGGTCTTAAGCAAAACAGCATGTTCCACTGGTCTCTCTCCCTTACACCCCTCCCCCCTTCAGTCACTCTTCAGTGACTCAATGGTGACTGAACACAGACAGGCACAGGCAGAGTGACAGCAGGTTTCTAATTTCTTTTTTTAATTTTCTTTAATTCATAGAAGCTTGTATAAAATTGATATTTACACCACTTGCTCAGAATGATAAGATCTCTGTGTGAAAAAAGTTGTAAAGAGTTTGGATGCTGCACTTTAAAGATATAAAAAAATTACGGTTATGTTTTTTACTACATCTTTAAAAAATCACCACGTCAACACCGTTCAAGATATCCCAAATTCGCTCGCAATTTAACATCTTCAGAATCTTCTCTTCATGTTAAAAAAGTTTGGTGTGAATACCTTATTTTTCTTAGAAGGAGTGTGAATTTGTTTACAGCCTGATTTTTCCAAAAATCCACATTCAAATCAAAATAGCCGGCTTCCTGTTGGTCTTAGCTAATGAGTTTGATTTAGAAAGTTGTCCAGATTGATGAGAAAAATATATGTACAGAGTTTGGTGACTGTAGGAAAAACTAACCCCCCAACTTTTGTCAAAAGATGGCGCTATAGAGTGCCTGCTCCACGCCCATTTATGACCTTTTGCCAGTGTCTAACTATCATTAATATTGACGTGTGTGTTGAGTTTCATGAAATTCTAAGCATGTTATCTGCCTCGAAAAGACAGGAATCAAATTTTAAAGTTTGACACGTTGCCATGGCAACAGCATTTGATTTATCATCGACCCCTTTACATATTCTCATCGGCCGTGTTTTGACATTATTTTGATGAAGTTTGAAGAAAATCAAGTAAAATTAAGAGGCTGATTTCAAAGGATTTTGAAAATGACACGCTTCCTGCTGCCAGTTGGTGGCGCTATAACTTTGACTCATAATAGTCACATTTATGGAATCGGCATCTTACAACGAACAAACTGGTGAAGTTTCATAAGAATCAAGCAATGTGTGCAACAGTAATTAGACACTTCCTGTTTCTCATTTCTCGCCATAACTTTGTCGCCTTGCCACGGCCAAACCGTTCGAGATATCAAAAATCCCCTAGCAATTTAGCGTCCCCAATGTCTTGAGATCATGCTGACCGAGTTTGGTGACAATCCTATGGAAACCCTGGGAGGAGTACGTTAAATTCCAGAGCATGCGCTGTTTAAACAGCCCTAAATATCTCACTTCCTGTTGCGTTCAGCCCATGACATAGAGTACAAAAGTTGTTTGGCTCAGTGAGATCTATATGTGTACCGAGTTTCATATCAATACGTGCAAGTATGTGTGCGCAGTACATCAAGTTTTCAAACTATGTTCCAGGGGGCGCTGTAGAGGCCCTGAACCACGCCCGGGTCCCAGCCTCTGTGGCGTCCGGACGATGGCAGATTCCAACGTGTGTGCAAATTTTCAAGAGTTTTTGAGTATGTTAAGGCACCCAAAAGTGCCCCAACGGTTGAAAAAAAATAAAAATAATTAAAGCTGCGAGCAGCGATGAACGGGCCCTCGCACCCGGGCTCACCGCCGACCGGTGGCTTCAGGAAAACAGCAAACGGTGGGCAGTATGCTTTTAATACAGTAAATATAGAAAAAATATGTCATAAGTCATTTAAATGTGCCAAACTTGCTGCTGCCAGCTGGTGGCGCTATGCCTATAACTGATTATTGGCATGTAGATGTGTTCAGGCCAGCACTATTATCAAACATATGAAGTTTGGTGCAGATTGACCTTGGTGTGTTTGAGTTAGTGAAATATATGAGATATCCTGCTGCCAACAGGTGGCGCTATGATAATATCTGAATATTGGTCTTTAGGTGTCTTCAGGCCAGGACTCTTACCAAACCTGTGAATTTTGTGGCAGATCAGACATTTTCAGGCTAAGTTATAACCACTTCTATGTCTATGCAGAAACATCAAACTTTGTCAGGCCACCACGGACATGCCCTTTAATGAAAACTCAAGATCTTCACAATTTAACATCTCTAAGGCCTCAAGATCAGACTGACCAAATATAATGTTGATTTAATTAAATGCAATCAATGCAAGGACTTCAGATAGATGCCAACTGTGAACCAGTATGCTACAAATAAGAACATGTAATTCATGATGATAGCAAAATGTTGTTATTGCTTCCTTTATATCCACCACTTCTGCTTAAATGTCATTGTTACCTATCTGTACAATTTTTGTATAATATATTTTTGTATAAAATTAATTGTTGTCATAACTAAGAATCAATAAGGAAGACGGTGCCCAGTTGGCACATGCATTCACAGTAACCATCTGCTAGTTTGGATTTTAAGTTTACAGAATTGAAAGGGTTACACTTTAAAATCAACACACAGACACATACACACAAAATATAAAATGTTGCCATCCAGTTTCATTTGTTAAAATTAACTATATCAGTTAACATGACCAATAAATAAATAGCATTTATTAATGTTAATTAATATTAAGCTAAAAAAAAGTATTCATATAAAGGTTATGTACAGTGAATTAACATGAACATGAACACAGTTCATGTGGGTGTACAGCAATACACAATAAAGTGCTCTATAAACGCTTCATTCTTTCAAAATATCTTTAAAAATCAAGTTGAGTATTTTAACGGGGTGATATATATATTTATAACTGTTCTTAAAATTATGGTTTTCAGATGTTTTGAAGAGATAACAGTAACGTTTGTTTTGTTGTCAAAGTTTGTCTTAATTTTTTATTATTATTATTTTATATTCAATAAATAACACTATGTAAATATTGTCTATCAATGAAGATAAATTGATCATGCTAAAAAGTTGTATTTTTTAAAATCTTTTGCTATGTGACTGAATAGGACAAGTTCATGGTACAGTTAAGTAAAAAATAAATAAAAAACAACAACTGCAAAATACGAACAATGAAAGACTTAGTGACCCTTTATATTTTCTCAAAATATCAGACTCTCAAAGATCAGACATATTTATGTAATTACACTACATACAGTATGTGCATTTTGTTCAAAGATGGTCTGTAGGATGGCTCTCTACTCTGTCACCCTCTCTGCCTCTCACCCCTCCCCCCTGCAATAATGAGCTTCTCTGTGCCTGACTGAACGCACACACATACTGTAGAGACATTCACCAGAGTGACAGCAGGTTTCTGAGTTATTTTTTTAATTTTCTTTAATTCATTGAAGCTTGTATAAAATTTATATTTCCAGCACTTGCTCAGAATGATTAGATCTCTGTGTGAAAAAAGTTTTAAAGAGTTTGGATGCTGCACTTTAAAGATATAAAAAATTAGGGTTATGTTTTTTACTACATCTTTAAAAAATCACCACGTCAACACCGTTCGAGATATCCCAAATCCGCTCGCAATTTAACATCTTCAGAATCTTCTCTTCATGTTAAAAAAGTTTGGTGTGAAAAGCTGGTTGTTCTTAGGAGTAGTGTGAATTTGTTTACTACCTGATTTTTCAAAAAATCCACATTCAAATCAAAATAGCCGGCTTTCTGTTGGTCTTAGCTAATGAGTTTGATTTAGAAAGTTGTCCAGATTGATGAGAACAATATAAGTACAGAGTTTGGTGACTGTAGGAAAAACTAACCCCCCAACTTTTGTCAAAAGATGGCGCTATAGAGTGCCTGCTCCACGCCCATTTATGACCTTTTGCCAGTGTCTAACTATCATTAATATTGATGTGTGTGTTGAGTTTCATGAAATTCTAAGCATGTTATCTGCCTCAAAAAGACAGGAATGTAATTTTAAAGTTTGACACGTTGCCATGGCAACAGCATTTGATTTATCATCGACCCCTTTACATATTCTTATCGGCCGTGTTTTGACATGATTTTGATGAAGTTTAAAGAAAATCGAGTAAAATTAAGAGGCTGATTTCAAAGCATTTTGAAAATGACACACTTCCTGCTCCCAGTTGGTGGCGCTATAACTTTGACTCATAATAGTCACATTTATGGAATCGGCATCATACAAGGAACAAACTGGTGAAGTTTCATCAGAATCAGGCAATGTGTGCAACAGTTATTGGACACTTCCTGTTTCTCATTTCTCGCCATAACTTTGTCGCCTTGCCACGGCCAAACCGTTCGAGATATCAAAAATCTCCTCGCAATTTAGCGTCCCCAATGTCTTGAGATCATGCTGACCGAGTTTGGTGACAATCCCATGGAATTCCTGGGAGGAGTACTTTAAATTCCAGAGCATGCGCTTTTTAAACAGCCCTAAATATCCCACTTCCTGTTGCGTGGAGCCCATGACATAGAGTACAAAAGTTGTTCAGCTCGATGAGTTCTATATGTGTACCGAGTTTCATATGAGTGCGTGCAAGTATGTGTGCGCAGTACATCAAGTTTTCAAACTGTGTTCCAGGGGGCGCTGTAGAGGCCCTGAACCACGCCCGGGTCCCAGCCTCTGTGGCGTCCGGACGACGGCAGATTCCGACGTGTGTGCAAATTTTCAAGAGTTTTTGAGTATGTTAAGGCCCCCAAAAGTGCCCCAACGGTTGAAAAAAAAAATAAAAAAAAAAAAACAAATAAGAATCCTTAGAAGAACAATAGGGCCTTCGCCCTTTTGGGCTCGGGCCCTAATAATAAACGGAGCAATTCCAATAGGGTCCTCGCACTGCAGTGCTCGGGCCCTAATAATAATTAAAGCTGCAAGCAGCGATGAACGGGCCCTCGCACACGGGCTCACCGCCGACCGGTGGCTTTAGGAACACAACAAACGGTGGGCAGTATGCTTTTAATACAGTAAATGTAGGAAAAATAGATCAAAGTCACTTAAATGTGCCAAACTTCCTGCTGCCAGCTGGTGGCGCTATGCCTATAACTGATTATTGGCATGTAGATGTGTTCAGGCCAGCACTTTCATCAAACATATGAAGTTTGGTCCAGATTGACCTTGGTATGTTTGAGTTAGTGCAAGATATGATATATCCTGCTGCCAATAGGTGGCACTATAATAATATCTGTATATTGGCCTTTAGATGTCTTCAGGCCAGGACTCTTACCAAACATGTGAAGTTTGAGGCAGATCGGACATTTTATGGCTGAGTTATAACAACTTTTATGTCCATGGCGAAACATCAAACTTTGTCAGGCCGCCATGGACACGCCCTTTAACGAAAACTCAAGATCTTCACAATTTAACATCTCTAAGGCCTCAAGATCAGACTGACCAAATATAATGTTGATATCATTAAATCTCTAGGAGGAGTTTGGTACAAGTCATTTCCTGTTGCCAACAGGTGGCGCTGTGATTATAATAGAATATAGGCCTTCAGATTGGTTCAGGCCAGGACTCTTATCGAACATGTGAAGTTTGAGGCAAATCGGACATTTTATGGCTGAGTTATAACAAGATTTATATCCATGGCGAGACCACGAAATTTGCCAGGCCGCCACGGACACGCCCTTCAACGAAAACTCAAGATCTTCGCAATTTAACATCGCTAAAGCCTTTTTATTAGACTGACCGATTTTGATGTTGATCTGATTAAATCTCCAGGAGGAATTTGTTGCAGAGTACAGCATGACACTTCCTGGTGCCTGCAGGTGGCGCTATGAGTAAAACTGAATATGGGCATGTAGATGTCTTCAGGTCAGGAGTGTTATCACACATGTGAAGTTTGGGGCAGATCGGGCATTTTATGCCTGAGTTATAGCAACTTCCTTTTTCATGGCGAAACATCGAAATTTGCGAGGCCGCCATGGACACGCCCTCTGATGAAAACTCTAGATCTTCACAATTTAACGTCACAAAGGGCTTTAGACTAGACTTGGCAAATTTGGCGTTGATCCGAATAAATCTCTAGGAGGAGTTCGTTCAAGTACGACGCCTGAAAATGGCAAAAATGACACAAATTTTGATGAGAATATTAATATTAACCGACTTCCTGTTGGGTTCCAGATTTTGCTCCAAGAGGCTTTTTTGTAGGTATTGGTGTGTTACATGTGTGTACCGATTTCCGTGCATGTACGTGAATCACAGCTGAAAGCGCACACCGCTGAACGTCTAAAGGTGGCGCTGTTGAGCCATTTTGCCACACCCACTTCTGAAACCCATATCAGACGTCCATTTTCGCCAGGTTTGATGTGTGTGCAAAGTTTCATGAGTTTTCGGGTATGTTTAGGCCCTCAAAAATGCGATTCATTCCGGAGAAGAAGAATAATAATTAAAGCTGCAAGCAGCGATGAACGGGCCCTCGCACACGGGCTCACCGCCGACCGGTGGCTTTAGGAACACAGCTAATGGTGGGCAGTATGCTTTTAATACAGTAAAAATAAGAGAAATATGTGAAAGTCACTTAAAAGTGCCAAATTTCCTGCTGCCAGCTGGTGGCGCTATGCCTATAACTGATTATTGGCATGTAGATGTGTTCAGGCCAGCACTTTTATCAAACATATGAAGATTGGTGCAGATTGGCCTTGGTATGTTTGAGTTAGTGAAAGATATGATATATCCTGCTGCCAACAGGTGGCGCTATGATAATATCTGAATATTGGCCTTTAGGTATCTTCAGGCCAGGACTCTTACCAAATCTGTGAAGTTTGAGGCAGATCAGACATTTTATGGCTGAGTTATAACAACTTCTATGTCCATGGCGAAACATCAAACTTTGTAACGCCGCCACAGACACGCCCTATAACGAAAACTCAAGATCTTCACAATTTAACATCTCTAAGGCCTCTAGATCAGACTGACCAAATATAATGTTGATATCATTAAATCTCTAGGAGGAGTTTGCTACAAGTCATTTCCTGTTGCCAACAGGTGGCGCTGTGATTATAATAGAATATTGGCCTTCAGATGTTTTCAGGCCAGGACTCTTATTGAACATGTGAAGTTTGAGGCAAATCGGACATTTTATGACTTAGTTATAACAAGTTTTATATCCATGGCGAGACCTCGAAATTTGTCAGGCCGCCACGGACACGCCCTTCAACGAAAACTCAAGATCTTCACAATTTAACATCATTAAGGCCTTTATATTAGACTGACCGATTTTGGTGTTGATGTGTATAAATCTCTAGGAGGAGTTTGTTGTAGAGTACAGCATGACACTTCCTGTTGCCAGCAGGTGGCGCTATGAGTAAAACTGAATATGGGCATGTAGATGTCATCAGGTCAGGAGTGTTATCACACATGTGAAGTTTGGGACAGATAGGACATTGTATGCCTGAGTTATAGAAACTTCCTTTTTCATGGCGAAACATCGAAATTTGCGAGGCCGCCACGGACACGCCCTCCGATGAAAACTCTAGATCTTCACAATTTAACGTCACAAAGGGCTTTAGACTAGACTCGGCAAATTTGGCGTTGATCCGAATAAATCTGTAGGAGGAGTTCGTTCAAGTACGACGCCTGAAAATGGCAAAAATGACACAAATTTTGTTGAGAATATTAATATTAACCGACTTCCTGTTGGGTTCCGGATTTTGCTCCAAGAGGCTTTTTTGTAGGTTTTGGTGTGTTACATGTGTGTACCGATTTCCGTGCATGTACGTGAATCACAGCTGAATGCGCACACCGCGGAACGTGTAAAGGTGGCGCTGTCGAGCCATTTTGCCACACCCACTTCTGCAACCCATATCAGACGTAAATTTTCGCCAGGTCTGATGTGTGTGCGAAGTTTCATGAGTTTTCGGGTATGTCTAAGCCCTCAAAAATGCGATTCATTTTGGAGAAGAATAATAATAATAATTAAAGCTGCAAGCAGCGATGAACGGGCCCTCGCACACGGGCTCACCGCCGACCGGTGGCTTTAGGAACACAGCAAATGGTGGGTAGTATGATTTTAATACAGTAAAAATAGGATAAATATGTCAAAGTCACTTAAATGTGCCAAATTTCCTGCTGCCAGCTGGTGGCGCTATGCATATAACTGATTATTGGCATTTAGATGTGTTCAGGCCACCACTTTCATCAAACATATGAAGTTTGGTGCAGATTGACCTTGGTATGTTTGAGTTAGTTAAAGATATGATATATCCTGCTGCCAACAGGTGGCGCTATGATAATATCTGAATATTGGCCTTTAGGTGTCTTCAGGCCAGGACTCTTACCAAACCTGTGAAGTTTGAGGCAGATCGGACATTTTATGGCTGAGTTATAACAACTTCTATGTCCATGGCGAAACATCAAACTTTGTCAGGCCGCCACGGACACGCCCTTTAACGAAAACTCAAGATCTTTACAATTTAACATCTCTAAGGCCTCTAGATCAGACTGACCAAATATAATGTTGATATCATTAAATCTCTAGGAGGAGTTTGATACAAGTCATTTCCTGTTGCCAACAGGTGGCGCTGTGATTATAATAGAATATTGGCCTTCAGATGTATTCAGGCCAGGACTCTTATCGAATATGTGAAGTTTGAGGCAAATCGGACATTTTATGGCTGAGTTATAACAAGTTTTATATCCATGGCGAGACCTCGAAATTTGTCAGGTCGCCACGGACACGCCCTTTACTGAAAACTCAAGATCTTCACAATTTAACATCACTAAGGCCTTTATATTAGACTGACCGATTTTGGTGTTGATCTGCATAAATCTCTTGGAGGAGTTGATTGTAGAGTACAGCATGACACTTCCTGTTGCCTGCAGGTGGCGCTATGACTATAACTAAATATAGACATGTAGATGTCATCAGGTCAGGAGTGTTATAACACATGTGAAGTTTAGGACAGATCGGACATTTTATGCCTAAGTTATAGCAACTTCCTTTTTCATGGCGAAACATCGAAATTTGCGAGGCCGCCACGGACACGCCCTCCGATGAAAACTCTAGATCTTCGCAATTTAACGTCACAAAGGGCTTTAGATTGGACTCACCAAATTCGGCATTGATCCGAATCAATCTCTAGGAGGAGTTCGTTCAAGTACGAAGCCTGAAAATGGCAAAAATGACACAAATTTTGCTGAGAAAATTAAAAATAACCGACTTCCTGTTGGGTGTAAAATTTTGCTCCAAGAGGCTTTTTTGCAGGTATTGGTGTGTTACATGTGTGTACCTATTTCCGTGCATGTACGTGAATCACCGCTGAAAGCGCACACCGCTGAACGTGTAAAGGTGGCGCTGTCGAGCCATTTTGCCACACCCACTTCTGAACCCCATATCAGACGTAAATTTTCGCCAGGTTTGATGTG
This sequence comes from Garra rufa, assembly GCF_049309525.1. NCBI lineage: Eukaryota > Metazoa > Chordata > Actinopteri > Cypriniformes > Cyprinidae > Garra > Garra rufa. Next base: position 36,834,250 of record NC_133370.1, read on the forward strand.
TGTGCAAAGTTTCGTGACTTTTCGGGCATGTTTAGGCCCTCTAAAATGCGATTCATTTTGGAGAAGAATAATAATAATAATAATAATAATAAACGGAGCAGATCCAATAGGGTCCTCACACCATCGGTGCTCGGGCCCTAATAATAATAATAATAATAATAATAATAAACGAAGCAGATCCAATAGGGTCCTCACACCATCGGTGCTCGGGCCCTAATAATAAGAAACGGAGCAGATCCAATAGGGTCCTCACACCATCGGTGCTCGGGCCCTAATTAAAGCTGCAAGCAGCGTTGACCGGGCCCTCGCCGTCTGGCAGTTGCCATCACGATAGCATCAGGAAAACGGTGCCCAGTTGGCACATGCATTCACAATAACCCTTTGGACTAACCCTAACTGTCTCTCTTCCTGTCTGACTCTTTCTCTTACCACCCATCCCACCTCCTTACACTCAGCCACTTACCACACAAACACACACATAGAGTGCAGAGCAGAGTGAGATCAGATTTGTTTTTTAATTTTCTTTCATTCGTGGAGTTTTGTATAATTATGAAATGAACTGTGTTTAATCAGAATGAATAGTTATTTGTATGAAAAAAGTTTCAAAGAGTTAGGATGCTGCACTTTAAATATATAATAAATCATTGAAAATTGAAAATGGAAAATAAAATTCTAGGCACGCTATCTGCCTCAAAAACACAGGAAACAAATATTTGAATGTATTTTGTATTTTTATTTATTTGCCATGGCAACAGCATTTGATGCATCAGGGACGCCTTTACAGACTCTCATCGGCCGTGTTTTTACATCATTCTGATGAAGTTTGAAGAAAATCGAGTACAAATATATTGTTCGTTGTTCGTTCGTGTGTTAGTTCATTAACCAATGTTAACAAAAGAGACCCTATTTTAAATAGTTACCATGTTTTATGATCTACATCCATTTTTAAATATTATTTTAATGATCTATAAGCATCTGTGAAATAATTATAAACAAATATATTAAAAATAAATACATATTAACTTAGTTGATGTATTTGTTTCTCATTCTAATTAAGTGAACTGAGCAGTATAGTGTCATACTTATAAGATTTTTTATTCTATCAGTGAGATTGTATATATGTATATAAATCATATAATTTTTCCTTAAAAGATTAAAAAAAGATTTTAATGCTCTTTAAGCACCTATACAAAATAATTATGTAAAAGTACACTGACAGTACAGTCTATATCAACTGATTCTATGGATTATTTTCATTCTTATACACTGAGAATGAGCTAAATAGCATTAGAGGTCAAACGATTCCTTATCTTATGAGGACCTCTAGTGTTCATCCCTGGTATTAGAGCTTTAATCTGACAAATTTATGTGACACTTTTAATGTTTTTGGGGCCTCTGAGCATGATAACATTTTGAAACTACACGTATTTCCTAAGAATTTCTTGTTCTTTATATGTAAAAAGTTTTGATGAGTTAGAATAATGCAATTTAAAGATATATGAAAATAACTCTTCATCTTTTTTATTGTTACTTTCATAAATCACCACATCAACACCGTTCAAGATGTCCCAAAGCCGTTCACAATTTAACATCTTCAGTATCTTGGCATCATGTTGACAAAGTTTGGTGTGAACTGTCTGATTCTGCTATGAGTGATATGAATTTATTCACAGCTATATTTAAAAACACAGGAAACAAATGTTAAAGTTTGACATGTTGCCATGGCAACAGCATTTGATGTATCAAGGACCCCTTCACAGATTCTCATCGGCCGTGTTTTGATATTATTCTGATGAAGTTTGAAGCAAATTGAGTAAAATTAAGAGGTTGATTTAAAAGCGTTTTGCAAGCAACACACTTCCTGCTGCCAGTTGGTGGCGCTATAACTTTGACTCATAATAGTAACATCTCTGTGATCGGTATCATACGACGAACAAACTGCTTAAGTTTGGTCAAAATCAGATAAAGTGTGTCAAAATTATTAGACATTTCCTGTTTCTCATTTCTCGCCATAATTTGTCGCCCTGCCAAGGCCAAACCGTTCGAGATACCAAAAATCCCCTGGCAATTTTGCATTCCCAATATCTTGAGATCATGCTGACCGAGTTAGGTGGCCATCGGTGGAAAGGTCTAGGAGGAGTATTTCAAATTCCACAGCTTGATTTTTCCAAAAATCCATATTTAAATAAAAATAGCTGACTTCCTGTTGGTCGTAGCTAATGGGTGTAAATTAGAAAGTTGTCCGGCTTGATGAGTCCAATATATGTACCGAGTTTGGTGACTGTAGGACAAAGTAACCCCCCAACTTTTGTCAAAAGGTGGCGCTATGGAGCGCCTGCTCCACGCCCATTTATGGGCTTTTATCAGTGTTTAACTGTCATTAATACAGATGTGTGTGTTGAGTTTCATGAAATTCTAAGCATTTTCAGTGGCTCAAAAACACAAAAAACTAAAGTTAAAGTTTGACACGTTGCTATGGCAACATGATAAAAGTTATGGATAACGCCCTTCACAGATTCTTATCGGTCGTGTTTTGACATTATTGGGATGAAGTTTGAAGCAAATTGAGTAAAATTAAGAGGCTGAGTTTAAAGCGTTTCAAAAACGTCACGCTTTCTGCTGCCAGTTGGTGGCGCTATAACTTTGACTCATAATAGTCCCATCTCTGTGATCGGCATCAGACGATGAACAAACTGCTGAAGTTTGGTCAAAATCAGACAAAGTATGTCAAAGTTATTAGGCACTTCCTGTTTCTCATTTCTCGCCATAAATTTGTCGCCCCGTCACGGTCAAACCGTTCGAGATATCAAAAATCCCCTGGCAATTTTGCGTCCCCAATGTCTTGAGATCATGCTGACCGAGTTTGGTGGCCATCGGTGGAAAGGCCTAGTAGGAGTATTTCAAATTCCATTGCATGCACTTTTTAGACATCCCTGAATAGCCGACTTCCTGTTTGGTGAAGCACGGACTATGAGTGTGAAATTTGTTCGGCCCGATGAGGTCTATATGTGTATGAATTTTGGTGACTGTAGGTCAACTGTTGTGCGCTCCAGAGCCCTTCAAAAGTCGCAATTTTTAACGCTGTGCCATGCCCCCCCAGGTGACCCCCCCATGTCAAAGTCTGTCCGGCCCTGATGGCCGCAGGTTCCAATGTGTGTGCAAAGTTTCAAGAGTTTTCGTGTATGTTAAGGCCCCCGAAATCCCCCAAAACATTGAAAAAAAATAAATAATAATAATAATAATAATAATAATAATCCTTAGAAAAACAATAGGGCCTTCGCCCTTTTGGGCTCGGGCCCTAAATAAACGGAGCAATTCCAATAGGGTCCTCGCACTGTAGTGCTCGGGCCCTAATAAACGGAGCAATTCCAATAGGGTCCTCGCACTGTAGTGCTCGGGCCCTAATTAAAGCTGCAAGCAGCGATGGTAGGGCCCTCGCACTCGGGCTCACCGCCGATCGGTGGCAAATGGTGGGCACTATGCTATTAATACAGTAAATGTAGGAGGAATATGTCAAAGTCATTGATATGTGCCAATCTTCCTGGTGCCAGCTGGTGGCGCTATGCCTATAACTGAATATTGGCATGCAGATGTGTTCAGGCCAGCGCTTTTATCAAACATATGAAGTTTGGTGAAGATTGAACATGGCATGCTTGAGTGTAAGTCATGACATATCCTGCTGCCAACAGGTGGCGCTATTACGAAATATTGGCTTTTAGATGTCTTCAGGCCAGGACTATTGGCAAACATGTCAAGTTTGGTGCAAATTGTACATTGCATGCTTAAGTTAGTGTAAAACAAGTAATTTGCTGTTGCCAGCTGGTGGCGCTATGACTATAACTTAATATTGGCATGTAAATGTATTCAGGACAGGACTCTTATCAAACATATTAAGTTTGGGGCTGATTGGACATTGCATGCCTGAGTTACAGTAACTTCCTGTTTCATTGCATTAAGAGTATGCTTCAGCACTTAGCTAAATGTTGCTTACATGTTTCTAGCATGTTGCTACCCTGTTTAACACTTGTTGATATTTTTAAAATGTTGCTGGGCATCCAAAACAGTATTAAACATGTGACTTCCTGTTACCAGCAGGTGGCGCTATGACTATAACTAAATATGGGCATGAGCATGTGTTCAGGCCAAGTCTCTTATCAAACATGTGAAGTTTGGGGCTGATTGGACATTGCATGCCTGAGTTACAGTAACTTCCTGTTTCATTGCATTAAGAGTATGCTTTAGCACTTAGCTAAATGTTGCTAACATGTTTCTAGCATGTTGCTACCCTATTTAACACTTGTTGATATTTTTAAAATGTTGCTGGGCATCCACAACAGTATTAAACATGTGACTTCCTGTTGCCAGCAGGTGGCACTATGACTATAACTGAATATGGGCATGGGCTTGTGTTCAGACCAGGACTCTTATCAAACATATTAAGCTTGGGTCAGATTGGACATTGTATGCATGAGTTACACTTATTTTTCTTTGTATTAATATCATGCTTTAGCTCTCAGCTAAGTGTTGCTAGCATGTTTTAACATGATTCTAGCATGATGCTAGCCTATTTAAAACTTGCTGACGCTTTTTATTATGTTGCTAGGAGTCCGTAACACCATTAAACGTCACTTCCTGTTGTCAGCAGGTGGCGCTGTGACTATAACTGAATATGGGCATGTATATATCTTCAGGCCAGGACTCTTATCAAACGTGAAGTTTGGGGCTGATTGGACATTGCATGTCTGAGTTACAGTAACTTCCTGTTTTATGTCTTTAACAACATGCTTTAGCACTAAGTAAGTGTTGCTAGCATGTTTGAGTACGTTTTAAACTAGTTTAGCACTCAATGGCTTTTTTAGTGTGTTGCTAATAGTGTGTCACAGTGTTAAACATGTCACTTCCTGTTGACAGTAGGTGGTGCTATAACTATAACTGAATATTGGCATGTAGATATCTTCAGGCCAGGACTGTTATCAAACATGTGAAGTTTGGGGCTGATTGGACATTGCATGCCTGAGTTACAGTAACTTCCTGTTTCACTGCATTAAGAGTATGCTTTAGCACTTAGCTAAATGTTGCTAACATGTTATAGCATGTTTCTAGCATGTTGCTACCCTGTTTAACAGTTGTTGAATTTTTTTAAAATGTTGCTAGGCATCCACAACAGTATTAAACATGTGGCTTCCTGTTACCAGCTGGTGGCGCTATGACTATAACTGAATACGGGCATTGGCGTGTGTTTAGGCCAGGATTCTTATCAAACGTGTTAAGTTTGGGGCTGATTGGACATTGTATGCCTGAGTTAGAGTAACTTCCTGTTTCATTGTATTATTAGCATGCTTTAGCATATTAGCTAAGTGTTGCTAGCATGCTTTATTATTTTTGTAGCATGTTGAATATTAAGTTTGGGTCAGATTCAACATTATATACATGAGTTACAGCAATTTCCTTTTGTATTTGTATTAATAGCATGCTTTAGCTCTTAGCTAAGTGTTGCTAGCATGTTTGTAGCATGTTGCTAGCCTATTTAAGACTTGTTAACGCTTTTCAATATGTTTCTAGGAGTCCTTAACAGTGTTAAACATGTCATTTCCTGTTGTCAGCAGGTGGCGCTATGACTATAACTGAATATGGGCACTGACGTGTGTTCAGGACCGGACTGTCATCAAACATGTGAAGTTTGAGGCAGATCGGACATCGTATGCCTGAGTTATAGCAACTTCCTTTTTCATGGCGAAACATCAAAGTTTGTCCGGCCGCCACGGACACGCCCTTCGACGAAAACTCTAAAGCTTCGCAATTTAACATCGCAAAGGCCTTATGATGACACTCAGCAAATTTGAAGATGATCGGATAAAAACTGTAGGAGGAGTTCGTTAAAGTATGAGGCCTGAAAATGGCAAAAACTGCACAAAAATCGTACAGGAAATTCAATATAACGGACTTCCTGTTGGGTTTCGGATGTTGCACCAGGAGACTTTTTTGTAGGTATTGGTGTGTTACATGTGTGTACCGAGTTTCGTACATGTACATGAAACGTAGCTCGAGGGGCACTCCGTTGAAATTTTTTAGGTGGCGCTATCGAGCCATTTTGCCACACCCACTTTTGAAAACCATATCAGATGTAAATTTTCGCCAGGTCTGATGCGTGTGCAAAGTTTCGTGAGTTTTCGGGCATGTTTAGGCCCTCAAAAAGACTTTTCACTTTGGACAAGAAGAAGAAGAAGAAGAAGAAGAAGAAGAAGAAGAAGAAGAAGAATAAACGGAGCAATTCCAATAGGGTCCTCGCACTGTAGTGCTCGGGCCCTAATTAAAGCTGCAAGCAGCGATGGTAGGGCCCTCGCACTCGGGCTCACCGCCGATCGGTGGCAAATGGTGGGCACTATGCTATTAACACAGAAAATGTAGGAGGAATATGTCAAAGTCATTGATATGTGCCAATCTTCCTTCTGCCAGCTGGTGGCGCTATGCCTATAACTGAATATTGGCATGCAGATGTGTTCAGGCCAGTGCTTTTATCAAACATATGAAGTTTGGTGAAGCTTGAACATGGCATGCTTGAGTGTAAGTCATGACATATCCTGCAGCCAACAGGTGGCGCTATTACAAAATATTGGCTTTTAGATGTCTTCAGGCCAGGACTATTGGCAAACATGTCAAGTTTGGTGCAAATTGTACATTGCATGCTTAAGTTAGTGTAAAACAAGTAATTTGCTGTTGCCAGCTGGTGGCGCTATGACTATAACTGAATATTGGCATGTAAATGTATTCAGGCCAAGACTCTTATCAAACATATTAAGTTTGGGGCTGATTGGACATTGCATGCCTGAGTTACAGTAACTTCCTGTTTCATTGCATTAAGAGTATGCTTTAGCACTTAGCTAAATGTTGCTAACATGTTTCTAGCATGTTGCTACCCTATTTAACACTTGTTGATATTTTTAAACGTTGCTTGGCATCCACAACAGTATTAAACATGTGACTTCCTGTTGCCAGCAGGTGGCACTATCACTATAACTGAATATGGGCATGGGCTTGTGTTCAGACCAGGACTCTTATCAAACATATTAAGCTTGGGTCAGATTGGACATTGTATGCATGAGTTACACTTATTTTTCTTTGTATTAATATCATGCTTTAGCTCTCAGCTAAGTGTTGCTAGCATGTTTTAACATGATTCTAGCATGATGCTAGCCTATTTAAAACTTGCTGACACTTTTTATTATGTTGCTAGGAGTCCGTAACACCATTAAACGTCACTTCCTGTTGTCAGCAGGTGGCGCTGTGACAATAACTGAATATGGGCATGTATATATCTTCAGACCAGGACTCTTATCAAACGTGAAGTTTGGGGCTGATTGCACATTGCATGTCTGAGTTACAGTAACTTCCTGTTTTATGTCTTTAACAACATGCTTTAGCACTAAGTAAGTGTTGCTAGCATGTTTGAGTACGTTTTAAACTAGTTTAGCACTCAATGGCTTTTTTAATGTGTTGCTAATAGTGTGTCACAGTGTTAAACATGTCACTTCCTGTTGACAGTAGGTGGCGCTATAACTATAACTGAATATTGGCATGTAGATATCTTCAGGCCAGGACTGTTATCAAACATGTGAAGTTTGGGGCTGATTGGACATTGCATGCCTGAGTTAGAGTAACTTCCTGTTTCATTGCATTAAGAGTATGCTTTAGCACTTAGCTAAATGTTGCTAACATGTTATAGCATGTTTCTAGCATGTTGCTACCCTGTTTAACAGTTGTTGAATTTTTTAAAAATGTTGCTAGGCATCCACAACAGTATTAAACATGTGGCTTCCTTTTAACAGCTGGTGGCGCTATGACTATAACTGAATACGGGCATTGGCGTGTGTTTAGGCCAGGATTCTTATCAAACATGTTAAGTTTGGGGCTGATTGGACATTGTATGCCTGAGTTAGAGTAACTTCCTGTTTCATTGTATTATTAGCATGCTTTAGCATATTAGCTAAGTGTTGCTAGCATGCTTTATTATTTTTGTAGCATGTTGAATATTAAGTTTGGGTCAGATTCAACATTATATACATGAGTTACAGCAATTTCCTTTTGTATTTGTATTAATAGCATGCTTTAGCTCTTAGCTAAGTGTTGCTAGCATGTTTTAGCATGTTTGTAGCATGTTGCTAGCCTATTTAAGACTTGTTAACGCTTTTCAATATGTTTCTAGGAGTCCGTAACAGTGTTAAACATGTCATTTCCTGTTGTCAGAAGGTGGCGCTATGACTATAACTGAATATGGGCACTGACGTGTGTTCAGGACCGGACTGTCATCAAACATGTGAAGTTTGAGGCAGATCGGACATCGTGTGCCTGAGTTATAGCAACTTCCTTTTTCATGGCGAAACATCAAAGTTTGTCCGGCCGCCACGGACACGCCCTTCGACGAAAACTCTAAAGCTTCGCAATTTAACATCGCAAAGGCCTTATGATGACACTCAGCAAATTTGAAGATGATCGGATAAAAACTGTAGGAGGAGTTCGTTAAAGTATGAGGCCTGAAAATGGCAAAAACTGCACAAAAATCATACAGGAAATTCAATATAACGGACTTCCTGTTGGGTTTCGGATGTTGCACCAGGAGACTTTTTTGTAGGTATTGGTGTGTTACATATGTGTACCGAGTTTCGTACATGTACATGAAACGTAGCTCGAGGGGCACTCCGTTGAAATTTTATAGGTGGCGCTATCGAGCCATTTTGCCACACCCACTTTTGAAAACCATATCAGATGTAAATTTTCGCCAGGTCTGATGCGTGTGCAAAGTTTCGTGAGTTTTCGGGCATGTTTAGGCCCTCAAAAAGACTTTTCACTTTGGAGAAGAAGAAGAAGAAGAAGAAGAAGAAGAAGAAGAAGAAGAAGAAGAAGAAGAAGAAGAAGAAGAAGAAGAAGAATAAACGGAGCAATTCCAATAGGGTCCTCGCACTGTAGTGCTCGGGCCCTAATTAAAGCTGCAAGCAGCGATGGTAGGGCCCTCGCACTCGGGCTCACCGCCGATCGGTGGCGAATGGTGGGCACTATGCTATTAACACAGTAAATGTAGGAGGAATATGTCAAATTCATTGATATGTGCCAATCTTCCTGGTGCCAGCTGGTGGCGCTATGCCTATAACTGAATATTGGCATGCAGATGTGTTCAGGCCAGCGCTTTTATCAAACATATGAAGTTTGGTGAAGATTGAACATGGCATGCTTGAGTGTAAGTCATGACATATCCTGCTGCCAACAGGTGGCGCTATTATGAAATATTGGCTTTTAGATGTCTTCAGGCCAGGACTATTGGCAAACATGTCAAGTTTGGTGCAAATTGTACATTGCATGCTTAAGTTAGTGTAAAACAAGTAATTTGCTGTTGCCAGCTGGTGGCGCTATGACTATAACTTAATATTGGCATGTAAATGTATTCAGGCCAGGACTCTTATCAAACACATTAAGTTTGGGGCTGATTGGACATTGCATGCCTGAGTTACAGTAACTTCCTGTTTCATTGCATTAAGAGTATGCTTTAGCACTTAGCTAAATGTTGCTAACATGTTTCTAGCATGTTGCTACCCTATTTAACACTTGTTGATATTTTTAAAATGTTGCTGGGCATCCACAACAATATTAAACATGTGACTTCCTGTTGCCAGCAGGTGGCACTATGACTATAACTGAATATGGGCATGGGCTTGTGTTCAGACCAGGACTCTTATCAAACATATTAAGCTTGGGTCAGATTGAACATTGTATGCATGAGTTACACTTATTTTTCTTTGTATTAATATCATGCTTTAGCTCTCAGCTAAGTGTTGCTAGCATGTTTTAACATGATTCTAGCATGATGCTAGCCTATTTAAAACTTGCTGACGCTTTTTATTATGTTGCTAGGAGTCCGTAACACCATTAAACGTCACTTCCTGTTGTCAGCAGGTGGCGCTGTGACTATAACTGAATATGGGCATGTATATATCTTCAGGCCAGGACTCTTATCAAACGTGAAGTTTGGGGCTGATTGGACATTGCATGTCTGAGTTACAGTAACTTCCTGTTTTATGTCTTTAACAACATGCTTTAGCACTAAGTAAGTGTTGCTAGCATGTTTGAGTACGTTTTAAACTAGTTTAGCACTCAATGGCTTTTTTAGTGTGTTGCTAATAGTGTGTCACAGTGTTAAACATGTCACTTCATGTTGACAGTAGGTGGCGCTATAACTATAACTGAATATTGGCATGTAGATATCTTCAGGCCAGGACTGTTATCAAACATGTGAAGTTTGGGGCTGATTGGACATTGCATGCCTGAGTTACAGTAACTTCCTGTTTCATTGCATTAAGAGTATGCTTTAGCACTTAGCTAAATGTTGCTAACATGTTATAGCATGTTTCTAGCATGTTGCTACCCTGTTTAACAGTTGTTGAATTTTTTTAAAATGTTGCTAGGCATCCACAACAGTATTAAACATGTGGCTTCCTGTTACCAGCTGGTGGCGCTATGACTATAACTGAATACGGGCATGGGCGTGTGTTTAGGCCAGGATTCTTATCAAACATGTTAAGTTTGGGGCTGATTGGACATTGTATGCCTGAGTTAGAGTAACTTCCTGTTTCATTGTATTATTAGCATGCTTTAGCATATTAGCTAAGTGTTGCTAGCATGCTTTATTATTTTTGTAGCATGTTGAATATTAAGTTTGGGTCAGATTCAACATTATATACATGAGTTACAGCAATTTCCTTTTGTATTTGTATTAATAGCATGCTTTAGCTCTTAGCTAAGTGTTGCTAGCATGTTTTAGCATGTTTGTAGCATGTTGCTAGCCTATTTAAGACTTGTTAACGCTTTTCAATATGTTTCTAGGAGTCCGTAACAGTGTTAAACATGTCATTTCCTGTTGTCAGCAGGTGGCGCTATGACTATAACTGAATATGGGCACTGACGTGTGTTCAGGACCGGACTGTCATCAAACATGTGAAGTTTGAGGCAGATCGGACATCGTATGCCTGAGTTATAGCAACTTCCTTTTTCATGGCGAAACATCAAAGTTTGTCCGGCCGCCACGAACACGCCCTTCGACGAAAACGCTAAAGCTTCGCAATTTAACATCGCAAAGGCCTTATGATGACACTCAGCAAATTTGAAGATGATCGGATAAAAACTGTAGGAGGAGTTCGTTAAAGTATGAGGCCTGAAAATGGCAAAAACTGCACAAAAATCGTACAGGAAATTCAATATAACGGACTTCCTGTTGGGTTTCGGATGTTGCACCAGGAGACTTTTTTGTAGGTATTGGTGTGTTACATATGTGTACCGAGTTTCGTACATGTACGTGAAACGTAGCTCGAGGGGCACTCCGTTGAAATTGTATAGGTGACGCTATCGAGCCATTTTGCCACACCCCCTTTTGAAAACCATATCAGATGTAAATGTTCGCCAGGTCTGATGCGTGTGCAAAGTTTCGTGAGTTTTCGGGCATGTTTAGGCCCTCAAAAAGACTTTTCATTTTGGAGAAGAAGAAGAAGAAGAAGAAGAATTAAAGCTGCAAGCAGCGATGACCGGGCCCTCGCCGTCTGCGCAGTCGCCATCCCGATAGGATCAGGAAAACGGTGCCCAGTTGGCACATGCATTCACAGTAACCCTTTGGACTAACCCTAACTGTCTCTCCTCCTCTCTGACTCTTTCTCTTACCACCCATCCCCCCTCCTTACACTCAACCACTTACCACACAAACACACACATTGAGTGCAGAGCAGAGTGAGATCAGATATGTTTTTTTATTTTCTTTCATTCGTGGAGTTTTGTATAATTATGAAATGAACTGTGTTTGATCAGAATGAATAGTTATTTGTATGAAAAAAGTTTCAAAGAGTTAGGATGCTGCACTTTAAATATATAATAAATCATTGAAAATTGAAAATGGAAAATGAAATTCTAAGCACGCTATCTGCCTTAAATATCACAGGAAACAAATATTTGAATGTATTTTTTATTTTTATTTATTTGCCATGGCAACAGCATTTGATGCATCAGGGCTTTTACATTATTCTGATGAAGTTTGAAGAAAATCGAGTACAAATATATTGTTCGTTGTTTGTTCGTGTTTGTTAGTTCATTAACCATTGTTAACAAAAGAGACCCTATTTTAAATAGTTACCATGTTTTATGGTCTACAAGCATTTTTAAATATTATTTTAATAATCTATAAGCATCTGTGAAATAATTATAAACAAATATATTAAAAATAAATACATATTAACTTAGTTGATTTTTTTTTTTGGCCTTTTTGTATTTGTTTCTCATTCTAATTAAGTGAACTGAGCAGTATAGTTTCATACTTATAAGATTTTTTGTTCTACCAGTGAGAGTGTATATATGTATTTAAATCATATAATTTTTCCTTAAAAGATAAAAAAAAAAGATTTTAATGCTCTTTAAGCACCTATACAAAATAATTATGTAAAATTACACTGACAGTACAGTATATATCAACTGATTCTATGGATTATTGTCATTCTTATACACTGAGAATGAGCTAAATAGCATTAGAGGTCAAACGATTCCTTATCTTATGAGGACCTCTAGTGTTCATCCCTGGTATTAGAGCTTTAATCTGACAAGTTTATGTGACACTTTTAATGTTTTGGGGGCCTCTGAGCATGATAACATTTTGAAACTACACGTATTTCCTAAGAATTTCTTGTTCTTTATATGTAAAAAGTTTTGATGAGTTAGAATAATGCAATTTAAAGATATATGAAAATAACTCTTCATCTTTTTTATTGTTACTTTCATAAATCACCACATCAACACTGTTCAAGATATCCCAAAGCCATTCACAATATAGGGAACATTTTCCCTATATTCTGATGATGACGATAAGAACATGTAATTCATGAGGATAACAAAATGTTATTATTGCTTGCTTTACGTCCACCACTTCTGCTTAAATGTCATCGTTACCTATCTGTACAATTTGTGTGTGGATATTGCTTTGCAGGTGACTCCTGTTATAAGACATCACTTTTAAGCGCTACATAACTAAGAAAGAATCAATTAGGAAAACGGTGCCCAGTTGGCACATGCATTCACAGTAACCCTCAGTCAGTTGGATTTAAAGTTTACTGAATTGAAAGGGTTAAACTTTAAAATCAACACACAGACACATACACACAATATATAAAATTGCCAACCAGTTTCATTTGTTAACATTAACTATATTAGTTAACATGAACAATAATTAAATAGTATTTATTAATGTTAATTAATATTAAGCTAAAAAAAAGTATTCATATATTGTTTAATGGTAAAATAGTATATTTTAACATTAGTTTATGTACTGTGAATTAACATGAACATGAACACAGTTCATGTGGGTGTACAGCAATACACAAAGTGCTCTATAAACGCTTCTTTCTTTCAAAATATCTTTAAAAATCAAGTTGAGTATTGTAATGGGGCGATATATATATATATATAACTGATCTTAAAATGGTAAAATTTTCAGATGTTTTGAACAGATAACAGCAAAGTTTGTTTTGTTGACAAAGTTTGTCTTGAAACTGTTAATTAAAATGTTATATTCAATAAATAACACTATGAAAATAAATGTCTATCAATGAAGATAAACCGCTCATGCTAAAAAGTTGTATTTTTCTTAATCTTTTGCTATGTGACTGAATAGGACAAGTTCATGGTACAGTTTAGTAAAAAATAAATAAAAAAACAACAACTGCAAAATACAAACAATGAAAGACTTAGTGACCCTTTATATTTTCTCAAAATATCAGACTCTCAAAGATCAAACATATTTATGTAACATCAATGTGCATTTTTTCCTCAAAGATGGTCTTTAGCAAGACAGCATGTTCTACTCTCTCTCCCTCTCTCCCTTTCACCCCTCCCCCTTCAGTCTCTCTTCAGTCACTTAATGGTGACTGAACACAGACACTCAAGGCAGAGTGACAGCAGGCTTCTGATTTCTTTTTTTAATTTTCTTTAATTCGTAGAAGCTTGAATTAAATTGATATTTACAGCACTTGCTCAGAATGATAAGATCTCTGTGTGAAAAAAGTTTTAAATAGTTACGATGCTGCACTTTAAAGATATAGAAAATGACGGTTATACATCTTTAAAAAATCACCACGTCAACACCGTTCAAGATATCCCAAAACCGCTCGCAATTTAACATCTTCAGAATCTTCTCTCCATGTTAAAAAAGTTTGGTGTGAACAGCTTGTTCTTCTTAGGAGGAGTATAAATTTGTTTACAGCCTGATTTTTCCAAAAATCCACATTCAAATCAAAATAGCCGGCTTCCTGTTGGTGTTAGCTAATTAGTTTAATTTAGAAAGTTGTCCAGATTGATGAGAACAATATATGTACAGAGTTTGGTGACTGTAGGAAAAACTAACCCCCCAACTTTTGTCAAAAGATGGCGCTATAGAGTGCCTGCTCCACGCCCATTTATGATCTTTTGCCAGTGTCTAACTATCATTAATATTGATGTGTGTGTTGAGTTTCATGAAATTCTAAGCATGTTATCTGCCTCGAAAAGACAGGAATCTAATTTTAAAGTTTGAGACGTTGCCATGGCAACAGCATTTGATTTATCATCGACCCCTTTACATATTCTTATCGGCCGTGTTTTGACATGATTTTAATGAAGTTTAAAGAAAATCAAGTTAAATTAAGAGGCTGATTTCAAAGCATTTTGAAAATGACACGCTTCCTGCTGCCAGTTGGTGGCGCTATAACTTTGACTCATAATAGTCACCTTTATGGAATCGGCATCATACAACGAACAATCTGGTGAAGTTTCATCAGAATCAGGCAATGTGTGCAACAGTTATTAGACACTTCCTGTTTCTCATTTCTCGCCATAACTTTGTCGCCTTGCCACGGCCAAACCGTTCGAGATATCAAAAATCCCCTCGCAATTTAGCGTCCCCAATGTCTTGAGATCATGCTGACCGAGTTTGGTGACAATCGTATGGAAATCCTGGGAGGAGTACGTTAAATTCCAGAGCATGCGCTTTTTATACAGCCCTAAATATCTCACTTCCTGTTGCATTGAGAAAATGACATAGAGTACAAAAGTTGTTCAGCTCAATGAGTTCTATATGTGTACCGAGTTTCATATGTGTACGTTCAAGTATGTGTGCTATATGGCCCTCAAAATTCCAGGGGGCGCTGTAGAGTCCCCTTGCCACGCCCCGGTACCAGCCTCTGTGGCGTCCTGATGGCCGCAGATTCCGACATGTGTGCAAATTTTCAAGAGTTTTTGAGTATGTTAAGACCCCCTTAAGTGCCCGGAAGGTTAACAAAAAAAAAAAAAAATAAGAATCCTTAGAAGAACAATAGGGCCTTCGCCCTTTTGGGCTCGGGCCCTAATTAAAGCTGCAAGCAGCGATGGTAGGGCCCTCGCACTCGGGCTCACCGCCGATCGGTGGCGAATGGTGGGCACTATGCTATTAACACAGTAAATGTAGGAGGAATATGTAGAAGTCATTGATATGTGCCAATCTTCCTGCTGCCAGCTGGTGGCGCTATGCATATAACTGAATATTGGCATGCAGATGTGTTCAGGCCAGCGCTTTTATCAAACATATGAAGTTTGGTGAAGATTGAACATGGCATGCTTGAGTGTAAGTCATGACATATCCTGCTACCAACAGGTGGCGCTATTACGAAATATTGGCTTTTAGATGTCTTCAGGCCAGGACTATTGGCAATCATGTCAAGTTTGGTGCAAATTGTACATTGCATGCTTAAGTTAGTGTAAAACAAGTAATTTGTTGTTGCCAGCTGGTGGTGCTATGACTATAACTAAATATTGGCATGTAAATGTATTCAGGCCAGGACTCTTATCAAACATATTAAGTTTGGGGCTGATTGGACATTGCATGCCTGAGTTACACTTATTTTTCTTTGTATTAATATCATGCTTTAGCTCTTAGCTAAGTGTTGGTAGCATGTTTTAACATGATTCTAGCATGATGCTAGCCTATTTAAAACTTGCTAACGCTTTTTAATATGTTGCTAGTAGTCCGTAACACCACTAAACATCACTTCCTGTTGTCAGCAGGTGGCGCTGTGACTATAACTGAATATGGGCATGTATATATCTTCAGGCCAGGAGTCTTATCAAACATGTGAAGTTTGGGGCTGATTGGACATTGCATGCCTGAGTTACAGTAACTTCCTGTTTTATGTCTTTAACAACATGCTTTAGCACTAAGTAAGTGTTGCTAGCATGTTTGAGTACGTTTTAAACTAGTTTAGCACTCAATGGCTTTTTCAGTGTGTTGCTAATAGTGTGTCACAGTGTTAAACATGTCACTTCCTGTTGACAGTAGGTGGCGCTATGACTATAACTGAATATTGGCATGTAGATATCTTCAGGTCAGGACTGTTATCAAACATGTGAAGTTTGGGGCTGATTGGACATTGCATGCCTGAGTTACAGTAACTTCCTGTTTCATTGCATTAAGAGTATGCTTTTGCACTTAGCTAAATGTTGCTAACATGTTATAGCATGTTTCTAGCATGTTGCTACCCTTTTTAACAGTTGTTGATATTTTTTTTAAATGTTGCTAGACATCCACAACAGTATTAAACATGTGGCTTCCTGTTACCAGCTGGTGGCGCTATGACTATAACTGAATATGGGCATGGGCGTTTGTTTAGGCCAGGACTCTTATTAAACATGTTAAGTTTGGGGCTGATTGGACATTGTATGCCTGAGTTAGAGTAACTTCCTGTTTCATTGTATTATTAGCATGCTTTAGCATATTAGCTAAGTGTTGCTAGCATGCTTTATTATTTTTGTAGCATGTTGAATATTAAGTTTGGGTCAGATTCAACATTATATACATGAGTTACAGCAATTTCCTTTTGTATTTGTATTAATAGCATGCTTTAGCTCTTAGCTAAGTGTTGCTAGCTTGTTTTAGCATGTTTGTAGCATGTTGCTAGCCTATTTAAGACTTGTTAACGCTTTTCAAAATGTTGCTAGGAGTCTGTAACAGTGTTAAACATGCCATTTCCTGTTGTCAGCAGGTGGCGCTATGACTGTAACTGAATATTGGCACTGACGTGTGTTCAGGACCGGACTGTCATCAAACATGTGAAGTTTGAGGCAGATCGGATATCGTATGCCTGAGTTATAGCAACTTCCTTTTTCATGGCGAAACATCAAAGTTTGTCCGGCCGCCATGGACACGCCCTTCGACGAAAACTCTAAAGCTTCGCAATTTAACATTGCAAAGGCCATATGATGACACTCAGCAAATTTGAAGATGATCGGATAAAAACTGTAGGAGGAGTTCGTTAAAGTACGAGGCCTGAAAATGGCAAAAAGTGCACAAAAATCGTACAGGAAATTCAATATAACGGACTTCCTGTTGGGTTTCGGATGTTGCACCAGGAGACTTTTTTGTAGGTATTGGTGTGTTACATGTGTGTACCGAGTTTCGTACATGTACGTGAAACGCAGCTCGAGGCGCACTCCGTTGAAATTTTATAGGTGGCGCTATCGAGCCATTTTGCCACACCCACTTTTGAAAACCATATCAGATGTAAATTTTCGCCAGGTCTGATGCGTGTGCAAAGTTTCGTGAGTTTTCGGGCATGTTTAGGCCCTCAAAAAGACTTTTCATTTTGGAGAAGAAGAAGAATAATAATTAAAGCTGCAAGCAGCGATGAACGGGACCTCGCACACGGGCTCACCGCCGACCGGTGGCTTTAGGAACACAGCAAATGGTGGGTAGTATGCTTTTAATACAGTAAAAATAGGAGAAATATGTCAAAGTCACTTAAATGTGCCAAATTTCCTGCTGCCAGCTGGTGGCGCTATGCCTATATCTGATTATTGGCATGTAGATGTGTTCAGGTCACCACTTTCATCAAACATATGAAGTTTGGTGCAGATTGACCTTGGTATGTTTGAGTTAGTGAAAGATATGATATATCCTGCTGCCAACAGGTGGCGCTATGATAATATCTGAATATTGTCCTTTAGGTATCTTCAGGCCAGGACTCTTACCAAACCTGTGAAGTTTGAGGCAGATCGGACATTTTATGGCTGAGTTATAACAACTTCTATGTCCATGGCGAAACATCAAACTTTGTCACGCCACCACAGACACGCCCTTTAACGAAAACTCAAGATCTTCGCAATTTAACATCTCTAAGGCCTCTAGATCAGACTGACCAAATATAATGTTGATATCATTAAATCTCTAGGAGGAGTTTGATACAAGTCATTTCCTGTTGCCAACAGGTGGCGCTGTGATTATAATAGAATATTGGCCTTCAGATTTGTTCAGGCCACGACTCTTATCTAATATGTGAAGTTTGAGGCAAATCGGACATTTTATGGCTGAGTTATAACAAGTTTTATATCCATGGCGAGACCTCGAAATTTGTCAGGCCTCCACCGACACGCCCTTTACCGAAAACTCAAGATCTTCACAATTTAACATCGCTACGGCCTTTATATTAGACTGACCGATTTTGGTGTTGATCTGAATAAATCTCTAGGAGGAGTTGGTTGTAGAGTACAGCATGACACTTCCTGTTGCCTGCAGGTGGCGCTATGACTATAACTGAATATGGGCATGTAGATGTCTTCAGGTCAGGAGTGTTATCACACATGTGAAGTTTGGGACAGATAGGACATTGTATGCCTGAGTTATAGCAACTTCCTTTTTCATGGCGAAACATCGAAATTTGCGAGGCCGCCACGGACACGCCCTCCGATGAAAACTCTAGATCTTCACAATTTAACGTCACAAAGGGCTTTAGACTAGACTCAGCAAATTTGGCGTTGATCTGAATAAATCTGTAGGAGGAGTTCGTTCAAGTACGACACCTGAAAAAGGCAAAAATGACACAAATTTTGTTGAGAATATTAATATTAACCGACTTCCTGTTGGGTTCCGGATTTTGCTCCAAGAGGCTTTTTTGTAGGTTTTGGTGTGTTACATGTGTGTACCGATTTCCGTGCATGTACGTGAATCACAGCTGAAAGCGCACACCGCTGAACGTCTAAAGGTGGCGCTGTCGAGCCATTTTGCCACTCCCACTTCTGAAACCCAAATCAGACGTAAATTTTCGCCAGGTTTGATGTGTGTGCAAAGTTTTGTGAGTTTTCGGGAATGTTTAGGTCCTCTAAAATGCGATTCACTTTGGAGAAGAAGAAGAATAATAATAATTAAAGCTGCAAGCAGCGATGGTAGGGCCCTCGCACTCGGGCTCACCGCCAATCGGTGGCGAATGGTGGGCACTATGCTATTAACACAGTAAATGTAGGAGGAATATGTCAAAGTCATTGATATGTGCCAATCTTCCTGCTGCCAGCTGGTGGCGCTATGCCTATAACTGAATATTGGCATGCAGATGTGTTCAGGCCAGTGCTTTCATGAAACATATGAAGTTTGGTGAAGCTTGAACATGGCATGCTTGAGTGTAAGTCATGACATATCCTGCTGCCAACAGGTGGCGCTATTACGAAATATTGGCTTTTAGATGTCTTCAGGCCAGGACTATTGGCAAACATGTCAAGTTTGGTGCAAATTGTACATTGCATGCTTATGTTAGTGTAAAACAAGTAATTTGCTGTTGCCAGCTGGTGGCGCTATGACTATAACTAAATACTGGCATGTAAATGTATTCAGGCCAGGACTCTTATCAAACATATTAAGTTTGGGGCTGATTGGACATTGCATGCCTGAGTTACAGTAACTTCCTGTTTCATTGCATTAAGAGTATGCTTTAGCACTTAGCTAAATGTTGCTAACATGTTTCTAGCATGTTGCTACCCTATTTAACACTTGTTGATATTTTTAAAATGTTGCTTGGCATCCACAACAGTATTAAACATGTGACTTCCTGTTGCCAGCAGGTGGCACTATGACTATAACTGAATATGGGCATTGGCTTGTGTTCAGACCAGCACTCTTATCAAACATATTAAGCTTGGGTCAGATTGGACATTGTATGCATGAGTTACACTTATTTTTCTTTGTATTAATATCATGCTTTAGCTCTTAGCTAAGTGTTGCTAGCATGTTTTAACATGATTCTAGCATGATGCTAGCCTATTTAAAACTCGCTAAAGCTTTTTAATATGTTGCTAGGAGTCCGTAACACCATTAAACATCACTTCCTGTTGTCAGCAGGTGGCGCTGTGACTATAACTGAATATGGGCATGTATATATCTTCAGGCCAAGAGTCTTATCAAACATGTGAAGTTTGGGGCTGATTGGACATTGCATGCCTGAGTTACAGTAACTTCCTGTTTTATGTCTTTAACAACATGCTTTAGCACTAAGTAAGTGTTGCTTGCATGTTTGAGTACGTTTTAAACTAGTTTAGCACTCAATGGCTTTTTTAGTGTGTTGTTAATAGTGTGTCACATTGTTAAACATGTCACTTCCTGTTGACAGTAGGTGGCGCTATAACTATAACTGAATATTGGCATGTAGACATCTTCAGGTCACGACTGTTATCAAACATGTGAAGTTTGGGGCTGATTGGACATTGCATGCCTGAGTTACAGTAACTTCCTGTTTCATTGCATTAAGAGCATGCTTTAGCACTTAGCTAAATGTTGCTAACATGTTATAGCATGTTTCTAGCATGTTTCTACCCTTTTTAACAGTTGTTGATTTTTTTTAAATGTTGCTAGTCATCCACAACAGTATTAAACATATGGCTTCCTGTTACCAGCTGGTGGCGCTATGACTATAACTGAATACAGGCATGGGCGTGTGTTTAGGCCAGGATTCTTATCAAACATGTTAAGTTTGGGGCTGATTGGACATGGTATGCCTGAGTTAGAGTAACTTCCTGTTTTATTGTATTATTAGCATGCTTTAGCATATTAGCTAAGTGTTGCTAGCATGCTTTATTATTTTTGTAGCATGTTGAATATTAAGTTTGGGTCAGATTCAACAGTATATACATGAGTTACAGCAATTTCCTTTTGTATTTTTATTAATAGCATGCTTTAGCTCTTAGCTAAGTGTTGCTAGCATGTTTTAGCATGTTTGTAGCATGTTGCTAGCCTATTTACGACTTGTTAACGCTTTTCAATATGTTGCTAAGAGTCCGTAACAGTGTTAAACATGTCATTTCCTGTTGTCAGCAGGTGGCGCTATGAGTATAACTGAATTTGGGCACTGACATGTGTTCAGGACCGGACTGTCATCAAACATGTGAAGTTTGAGGCAGATCGGACATCGTATGCCTGAGTTATAACAACTTCCTTTTTCATGGCGAAACATCAAAGTTTGTCAGGCCGCCACGGACACGCCCATCGACGAAAACTCCAAAGCTTCGCAATTTAACATCGCGAAGGCCTTATGATGACACTCAGCAAATTTGAAGATGATCGGATAAAAACTGTAGGAGGAGTTCGTTAAAGTATGAGGCCTGAAAATGGCAAAAACTGCACAAAAATCGTACAGGAAATTCAATATAACGGACTTCCTGTTGGGTTTCGGATGTTGCACCAGGAGACTTTTTTGTAGGTATTGGTGTGTTACATATGTGTACCGAGTTTCGTACATGTACGTGAAACGTTGCTCGAGGCGCACTCCGTTGAAATTTTATAGGTGGGGCTATCGAGCCATTTTGCCACACCCACTTTTGAAAACCATATCAGATGTAAATTTTCGCCAGGTCTGATGCGTGTGCAAAGTTTCGTGAGTTTTCGGGCATGTTTAGGCCCTTAAAAAGACTTTTCATTTTGGAGAAGAAGAAGAATAATAATAAACGGAGCAATTCCAATAGGGTCCTCGCACTGTAGTGCTCGGGCCCTAATTAAAGCTGCAAGCAGCGATGAACGGGCCCTCGCACACGGGCTCACCGCCGACCGGTGGCTTTAGGAACACAGCAAATGGTGGGTAGTATGCTTTTAATACAGTAAAAATAGGAGAAATATGTCAAAGTCACTTAAATGTGCCAAATTTCCTGCTGCCAGATGGTGGCGATATGCCTATAACTGATTATTGGCATGTAGATGTGTTCAGGCCACCACTTTCATCAAACATATGAAGTTTGGTGCAGATTGACCTTGGTATGCTTGAGTTAGTGAAATTTATGATATATCCTGCTGCCAACAGGTGGCGCTATTATAATATCTGAATATTGGCCTTTAGGTGTCTTCAGGCCAGGACTCTTACCAAACCTGTAAAGTTTGAGGCAGATCGGACATTTTATGGCTGAGTTATAACAACTTCTATGTCCATGGCGAAACATCAAACTTTGACACGCTGCCACAGACACGCCCTTTAACGAAAACTCAAGATCTTCGCAATTTAACATCTCTAAGGCCTCTAGATCAGACTGACCAAATATAATGTTGATATCATTAAATATGTAGGAGGAGTTTGCTACAAGTCATTTCCTGTTGCCAACAGGTGGCGCTGTGATTATAATAGAATATTGGCCTTCAGATGTGTTCAGGCCAGGACTCTTATCTAATATGTGAAGTTTGAGGCAAATCGGACATTTTATGGCTGAGTTATAACAAGTTTTATATCCATGGCGAGACCTCGAAATTTGTCAGGCCGCCACGGACACGCCCTTTACCGAAAACTCAAGATCTTCACAATTTAACATCGCTACGGCCTTTATATTAGACTGACCGATTTTGGTGTTGATCTGAATAAATCTCTAGAAGGAGTTGGTTGTAGAGTACAGCATGACACTTCCTGTTGCCTGCAGGTGGCGCTATGACTATAACTGAATATGGGCATGTAGATGTCTTCAGGTCAGGAGTGTTATCACACATGTGAAGTTTGGGACAGATAGGACATTGTATGCCTGAGTTATAGCAACTTCCTTTTTCATGGCGAAACATCGAAATTTGCGAGGCCGCCACGGACACGCCCTCCGATGAAAACTCTAGATCTTCACAATTTAACGTCACAAAGGGCTTTAGAGTAGACTCAGCAAATTTGGCGTTGATCCGAATAAATCTGTAGGAGGAGTTCGTTCAAGTACGACACCTGAAAAAGGCAAAAATGACACAAATTTTGTTGAGAATATTAATATTAACCGACTTCCTGTTGGGTTCCGGATTTTGCTCCAAGAGGCTTTTTTGTAGGTTTTGGTGTGTTACATGTGTGTACCGATTTCCGTGCATGTACGTGAATCACAGCTGAAAGCGCACACCGCTGAACGTCTAAAGGTGGCGCTGTCGAGCCATTTTGCCACACCCACTTCTGAAACCCAAATCAGACGTAAATTTTCGCCAGGTTTGATGTGTGTGCAAAGTTTTGTGAGTTTTCGGGAATGTTTAGGTCCTCTAAAATGCGATTCACTTTGGAGAATAATAATAATAATAATAATAATTAAAGCTGCAAGCAGCGATGGTAGGGCCCTCGCACTCGGGCTCACCGCCGATCGGTGGCGAATGGTGGGCACTATGCTATTAACACAGTAAATGTAGGAGGAATATGTCAAAGTCATTGATATGTGCCAATCTTCCTGCTGCCAGCTGGTGGCGCTATGCCTATAACTGAATATTGGCATGCAGATGTGTTCAGGCCAGTGCTTTCATGAAACAAATGAAGTTTGGTGAAGCTTGAACATGGCATGCTTGAGTGTAAGTCATGACATATCCTGCTGCCAACAGGTGGCGCTATTACGAAATATTGGCTTTTAGATGTCTTCAGGCCAGGACTATTGGCAAACTTGTCAAGTTTGGTGCAAATTGTACATTGCATGCTTAAGTTAGTGTAAAACAAGTAATTTGCTGTTGCCAGCTGGTGGCGCTATGACTATAACTAAATACTGGCATGTAAATGTATTCAGGCCAGGACTCTTATCAAACATATTAAGTTTGGGGCTGATTGGACATTGCATGCCTGAGTTACAGTAACTTCCTGTTTCATTGCATTAAGAGTATGCTTTAGCACTTAGCTAAATGTTGCTAACATGTTTCTAGCATGTTGCTACCCTATTTAACACTTGTTGATATTATTAAAATGTTGCTTGGCATCCACAACAGTATTAAACATGTGACTTCCTGATGCCAGCAGGTGGCACTATGACTATAACTGAATATGGGCATTGGCTTGTGTTCAGACCAGCACGCTTATCAAACATATTAAGCTTGGGTCAGATTGGACATTGTATGCATGAGTTACACTTATTTTTCTTTGTATTAATATCATGCTTTAGCTCTTAGCTAAGTGTTGCTAGCATGTTTTAACATGATTCTAGCATGATGCTAGCCTATTTAAAACTTGCTAAAGCTTTTTAATATGTTGCTAGGAGTCCGTAACACCATTTAACATCACTTCCTGTTGTCAGCAGGTGGCGCTGTGACTATAACTGAATATGGGCATGTATATATCTTCAGGCCAAGAGTCTTATCAAACATGTGAAGTTTGGGGCTGATTGGACATTGCATGCCTGAGTTACAGTAACTTCCTGTTTTATGTCTTTAACAACATGCTTTAGCACTAAGTAAGTGTTGCTAGCATGTTTGAGTACGTTT
Source organism: Garra rufa (assembly GCF_049309525.1). Classification (NCBI taxonomy): domain Eukaryota; kingdom Metazoa; phylum Chordata; class Actinopteri; order Cypriniformes; family Cyprinidae; genus Garra; species Garra rufa. Next base: position 36,858,773 of record NC_133370.1, read on the forward strand.
TAAACTAGTTTAGCACTCAATGGCTTTTTTAGTGTGTTGCTAATAGTGTGTCACAGTGTTAAACATGTCACTTCCTGTTGACAGTAGGTGGCGCTATAACTATAACTGAATATTGGCATGTAGACATCTTCAGGTCACGACTGTTATCAAACATGTGAAGTTTGGGGCTGATTGGACATTGCCTGCCTGAGTTACAGTAACTTCCTGTTTCATTGCATTAAGAGCATGCTTTAGAACTTAGCTAAATGTTGCTAACATGTTATAGCATGTTTCTAGCATGTTTCTACCCTTTTTAACAGTTGTTGATTTTTTTTAAAATGTTGCTAGTCATCCACAACACTATTAAACATATGGCTTCCTGTTACCAGCTGGTGGCGCTATGACTATAACTGAATACAGGCATGGGCGTGTGTTTAGGCCAGGATTCTTATCAAACATGTTAAGTTTGGGGCTGATTGGACATGGTATGCCTGAGTTAGAGTAACTTCCTGTTTTACTGTATTATTAGCATGCTTTAGCATATTAGCTAAGTGTTGCTAGCATGCTTTATTATTTTTGTAGCATGTTGAATATTAAGTTTGGGTCAGATTCAACAGTATATACATGAGTTACAGCAATTTCCTTTTGTATTTGTATTAATAGCATGCTTTAGCTCTTAGCTAAGTGTTGCTAGCATGTTTTAGCATGTTTGTAGCATGTTGCTAGCCTATTTACGACTTGTTAACGCTTTTCAATATGTTGCTAAGAGTCCGTAACAGTGTTAAAGATGTCATTTCCTGTTGTCAGCAGGTGGCGCTATGACTATAACTGAATTTGGGCACTGACATGTGTTCAGGACCGGACTGTCATCAAACATGTGAAGTTTGAGGCAGATCGGACATCGTATGCCTGAGTTATAGCAACTTCCTTTTTCATGGCGAAACATCAAAGTTTGTCAGGCCGCCACGGACACGCCCATCGACGAAAACTCTAAAGCTTCGCAATTTAACATCGCAAAGGCCTTATGATGACACTCAGCAAATTTGAAGATGATCGGATAAAAACTGTAGGAGGAGTTCGTTAAAGTACGAGGCCTGAAAATGGCAAAAACTGCACAAAAATCGTACAGGAAAGTCAATATAACGGACTTCCTGTTGGGTTTCGGATGTTGCACCAGGAGACTTTTTTGTAGGTATTGGTGTGTTACATATGTGTAAGGAGTTTCGTACATGTACATGAAACGTAGCTCGAGGGGCACTCCGTTGAAATTTTATAGGTGGCGCTATCGAGCCATTTTGCCACACCCACTTTTGAAAACCATATCAGATGTAAATTTTCGCCAGGTCTGATGCGTGTGCAAAGTTTCGTGAGTTTTCGGGCATGTTTAGGCCCTCAAAAAGACTTTTCACTTTGGAGAAGAAGAAGAAGAAGAAGAATAATTAAAGCTGCGAGCAGCGATGAACGGGCCCTCGCACCCGGGCTCACCGTCGACCGGTGGCTTTAGGAAAACAGCAAACGGTGGGCAGTATGCTTTTAATACAGTAAATATATGAGAAATATGTCATAAGTCATTTAAATGTGCCAAACTTCCCATTGGCAGCTGGTGGCGCTATGCCTATAAATGGCATGTAGATGTGTTCAGGCCAGCACTATTATCAAACATATGAAGTTTGGTGCAGATTGACCTTGGTATGTTTGAGTTAGTGAAAGATATGATATATCCTGGTGTCAACAGGTGGCGCTATGATAATATCTGAATATTGGCCTTTAGGTGTCTTCAGGCCAGGACTCTTACCAAACCTCTGAAGTTTGAGGCAGATCAGACATTTTATGGCTGAGTTATTACACCTATGTCCATGGCGAAACATCAAACTTTGTCAGGCCGCCACTGAAACTCAAGATCTTCACAATTTAACATCTCTAAGGCCTCTAGATCAGACTGACCAAATATAATGTTGATTTCATTAAATGTCTAGGAGGAGTTTGCTATAAACCTAATCCCCTGCAAGGACTTCAGATAATGCCAACTGTGAACCAAATGTGAACATTTTCCCTATATTCTGATGATGATGATAAGAACATGTAATTCATGATGATAACAAAATGTTATTATTGCTTGCATTACATTCACCACTTCTGCTTAAATCGTTACCTATCTGTACAATTTGTATGTGGATATTGCTTTGCTGGTGACTCCTGTTATAAGACATCACTCTTAAGCGCTACATAACTAAGAATCAATTAGGAAAACGGTGCACAGTTGGCAAATGCATTCACAGTAACCCTCTGCTTGTTTGGATTTTAAGTTTACTGAATTGAAAGGGTTACACTTGAAAATCAACACAGAGACACATACACACAATATATAAAATGTTGCCATCCAGTTTCATTTGTTAACATTAACTATATTAGTTAACATGAACAATAATTAAATAGCATTTATTAATGTTAATTAATATTAAGCTAAAAAAAAGTATTCATATATTGTTTAAAGGTAAATTAGTATCTTTTAGTTTATGTACTATGAATTAACATAAACATGAACACAGTTCATGTGGGTGTACAGCAATACACAATAAAGTGCTCTATAAACGCTTAATTCTTTCAAAATATCTTTAAAAATCAAGTTGAGTGTTTTAATGGGGCGATATATATATAACTGATCTTCAAATGATGGTTTTCGGATGTTTTGAACAGATAACAGCAAAGTTTGTTTTGTTGTCAAAGTTTGTCTTGAAATTTTTAATTATTATAATTTTATATTCAATAAATAACACTATGAAAATATTGTCTACAATGAAGATAAATCACTCATGCTTAAAAGTTGTATTTTTCTTAATCTTTTGCTATGTGACTGAATAGGACAAGTTCATGGTACAGTTCAGTAAAAATAAATAAAAAACAACAACTGCAAAATACAAACAATGAAAGATTTAATGACCCTTTATATTTTCTCAAAATATCAGACATATTTATGTCGATTACGCTACAGCAATGTGCATCTTCCTCAAAGATGGTCTTAAGCAAAACAGCATGTTCCACTGGTCTCTCTCCCTTACACCCCTCCCCCCTTCAGTCACTCTTCAGTGACTCAATGGTGACTGAACACAGACAGGCACAGGCAGAGTGACAGCAGGTTTCTAATTTCTTTTTTTAATTTTCTTTAATTCATAGAAGCTTGTATAAAATTGATATTTACACCACTTGCTCAGAATGATAAGATCTCTGTGTGAAAAAAGTTTTAAAGAGTTTGGATGCTGCACTTTAAAGATATAAAAAAAACGACGGTTATGTTTTTTACTACATCTTTAAAAAATCACCACGTCAACACCGTTCAAGATATCCAATATCCGCTCGCAATTTAACATCTTCAGAATCTTCTCTTCATGTTAAAAAAGTTTGGTGTGAATAGCTGGTTGTTCTTAGAAGAAGTGTGAATTTGTTTACAGCCTGATTTTTCCAAAAAAACACATTCAAATGGAAATATCCGGCTTCCTGTTGGTCTTAGCTAATGAGTTTAATTTAGAAAGTTGTCCAGATTGATGAGAACAATATATGTACAGAGTTTGGTGACTGTAGGAAAAACTAACCCCCCAACTTTTGTCAAAAGATGGCGCTATAGAGTGCCTGCTCCACGCCCATTTATGACCTTTTGCCAGTGTCTAACTATCATTAATATTGATGTGTGTGTTGAGTTTCATGAAATTCTTAGCATGTTATCTGCCTCGAAAAGACAGGAATCTAATTTTAAAGTTTGACACGTTGCCATGGCAACAGCATTTGATTTATCATCGACCCCTTTACATATTCTTATCGGCCGTGTTTTGACATGATTTTGATGAAGTTTAAAGAAAATCAAGTAAAATTAAGAGGCTGATTTCAAAGCATTTTGAAAATGACACGCTTACTGCTGCCAGTTGGTGGCGCTATAACTTTGACTTATAATAGTCACATTTATGGAATCGGCATCATACAACGAACAATCTGGTGAAGTTTCATCAGAATCCGGCAATGTGTGCAACAGTTATGAGACACTTCCTGTTTCTCATTTCTCGCCATAACTTTGTCGCCTTGCCACGGCCAAACCGTTCGAGATATCAAAAATCCCCTCGCAATTTAGTGTCCCCAATGTCTTGAGATCATGCTGACCGAGTTTGGTGACAATCGTATGGAAATCCTGGGAGGAGTACGTTAAATTCCAGAGCATGCGCTTTTTACACAGCCCTAAATATCTCACTTCCTGTTGCGTTGAGAAAATGACATAGAGTACAAAAGTTGTTCAGCTCAATGAGTTCTATATGTGTACCGAGTTTCATATGTGTACGTTCAAGTATGTGTGCTATATGGCCCTCAAAATTCCAGGGGGCGCTGTAGAGTCCCCTTGCCACGCCCCGGTACCAGCCTCTGTGACGTCCTGATGGCCGCAGATTCCGACGTGTGTGCAAATTTTCAAGAGTTTTTGAGTATGTTAAGACCCCCTTAAGTGCCCGGAAGGTTAACAAAAAAAAAAAAAAAAAAAAAAAATAAGAATCCTTAGAAGAACAATAGGGCCTTCGCCCTTTTGGGCTCGGGCCCTAATAAACGGAGCAATTCCAATAGGGTCCTCGCACTGTAGTGCTCGGGCCCTAATAATAATAAACGGAGCAGATTCAATAGGGTCCTCACACCATCGGTGCTCGGGCCCTAATAAACGGAGCAATTCCAATAGGGTCCTCGCACTGTAGTGCTCGGGCCCTAATAATAAACGGAGCAATTCCAATAGGGTCCTCGCACTGTAGTGCTCGGGCCCTAATAATAAACGGAGCAATTCCAATAGGGTCCTCGCACTGTAGTGCTCGGGCCCTAATAAACGCAGCAATTCCAATAGGGTCCTCGCACTGTAGTGCTCGGGCCCTAATAATAATAATCGGAGCAATTCCAATAGGGTCCTCGCACTGTAGTGCTCGGGCCCTAATTAAATCTGCAAGCAGCGATGGTAGGGCCCTCGCACTCGGGCTCACCGCCGACCTGTGGCGAATGGTGGGCACTATGCTTTTGACCTAGTAAATTTTTATGTGGAAGTCATTTAGATGTGTCAGATTTCTTGCTGCCACCTGGTGGCGCTATGTGTATAACTGAATATTGGCATGCGGATGTGTTCAGGCCAGCGATTGTATCAAACATATGAAGTTTGGTGCAGCTTGAACATGGCATGCTTGAGTGTAAGTCATGACATATCCTGCTACCAACAGGTGGCGCTATTATGAAATATTGGCTTTTAGATGTCTTCAGGCCAGGACTATTGGCAATCATGTCAAGTTTGGTGCAAATTGTACATTGCATTCTTAAGTTAGTGTAAAACAAGTAATTTGCTGTTGCCAGCTGGTGGCGCTATGACTATAACTAAATATTGGCATGTAAATGTATTCAGGCCAGGACTCTTATCAAACATATTAAGTTTGGGGCTGATTGGACATTGCATGCCTGAGTTACAGTAACTTCCTGTTTCATTGCATTAAGAGTATGCTTTAGCACTTAGCTAAATGTTGCTAACATGTTTCTAGCATGTTGCTACCCTATTTAACACTTGTTGATATTTTTAAAATGTTGCTGGGCATCCACATCGGTATTAAACATGTGACTTTCTGTTGCCAGCAGGTGGCACTATGACTATAACTGAATATAGGCATGGGCTTGTGTTCAGACCAGGACTCTTATCAAACATATTAAGCTTGGGTCAGATTGGACATTGTATGCATGAGTTACACTTATTTTTCTTTGTATTAATATCATGCTTTAGCTCTTAGCTAAGTGTTGCTAGCATGTTTTAACATGATTCTAGCATGATGCTAGCCTATTTAAAACTTGCTAACGCTTTTTAATATGTTGCTAGGAGTCCGAAATACCATTAAATGTCACTTCCTGTTGTCAGCAGGTGGCGCTGTGATTATAACTGAATATGGGCATGTATATATCTTCAGGCCAGGAGTCTTATCAAACATGTGAAGTTTGGGGCTGATTGGACATTGCATGCCTGAGTTACAGTAACTTCCTGTTTTATGTCTTTAACAACATGCTTTAGCACTAAGTAAGTGCTGCTAGCATGTTTGGGTACGTTTTAAACTAGTTTAGCACTCAATGGCTTTTTTAGTGTGTTGCTAATAATGTGTCACAGTGTTAAACATGTCACTTCCTGTTGACAGTAGGTGGCGCTATGACTATAACTGAATATTGGCATGTAGATATCTTCAGGTCAGGACTGTTATCAAACATGTGAAGTTTGGGGCTGATTGGACATTGCATGCCTGAGTTAGAGTAACTTCCTGTTTCATTGCATTAAGAGTATGCTTTAGCACTTAGCTAAATGTTGCTAACATGTTATAGCATGTTTCTAGCATGTTGCTACCCTGTTTAACAGTTGTTGAATTTTTTTTAAATGTTGCTAGGCATCCACAACAGTATTAAACATGTGGCTTCCTGTTACCAGCTGGTGGCGCTATGACTATAACTGAATACGGGCATTGGCGTGTGTTTAGGCCACTGATCTATAATAGAGAACTGGATTGCTCATGACGTCATAAAAGTGAAGCCACCGCGCCGCCATATTAGTATTCCCTACTATTCGCATACATTCTATTGAATGAATAGGAAACTATACGATTTTATTGAGAAAACATCACATAACAAGTCAGTGTTTTTATACCTGAAGTCTCACTGTACATTTTCACAATGGAAACGTCCTAAGCATGTAAACGGTTAATGTTGGGAATTCCCTCTGCTTATTAAAAATGTATGTTCATAGCCTACATTACAGTCGCGTACATCAGATAAACAAACATCATACGATCTCAGCACAGTTATTCACGGTTTATGTCATTTTGTTGTTTATATTCGTACAGTAGACTAACTGCATGTTTCAACAATATTTAACAGGAACGTTATTCATTTTGAAGCAGGTAATGATTTGTTCGTTAAATTAATAATTAATTCAACATACACAGAATTTTACTCAGATGGAAACGGTAATGTTAGTAAATCATTACAGAATTTGCTGATGTGAAGAGTCTGAAATACATGTTGCTCAATCAGGCACATTAAAAATACACACCATGACTTGGAGAACACCGCTGACTACAAATGGTACGGACTTAAAGACATAAGCTTTATTTCAAAGATTTGAATTTCAATATAACGAGCAATGTAGTAACAGAGACTTGTATTGTATTATTTACTGTATAATCGAATCAATTTCAGATACTAATACCAGACATAAGGTACTGTGTATTATTTCCTGTATAATTAGGTACCGTACATAAAGAAATGTATTTAGTGTTGGATCAGTTACCTGTTTCTGCAAGTGCTCGGCTGACACGCCCACCAAAAAGATTTCAATATATCGCTTATCCAGCCCGAAAAGACCATAAACATTCCAGAAAACATCTTAATTAAAAATTAATTTACATACACATATCCTAAAAACTAATCCTGTGTGAAAGATACGCTTCAAATCGGGTGATTTTAGGTCAGCAATTTACATGTGACTCAATGGCGCTCTCTGCAGGTAGGGAATAGTAAGATGGTGGATGGAACACTTCCGGTGGCTTCACTGCCTAACGGCCGTTTAGAACTCAATGAGCAATCCAGTCATTATATAGATCAGTGGTTTAGGCCAGGATTCTTATCAAACATGTTAAGTTTGGGGCTGATTGGACATTGTATGCCTGAGTTAGAGTAACTTCCTGTTTCATTGTATTATTAGCATGCTTTAACATATTAGCTAAGTGTTGCTAGCATGCTTTATTATTTTTGTAGCATGTTGAATATTAAGTTTGGGTCAGATTCAACATTATATACATGAGTTACAGCAATTTCCTTTTGTATTTGTATTAATAGCATGCTTTAGCTCTTAGCTAAGTGTTGCTAGCATGTTTTAGCATGTTTGTAGCATGTTGCTAGCCTATTTAAGACTTGTTAACGCTTTTCAATATGTTTCTAGGAGTCCGTAACAGTGTTAAACATGTCATTTCCTGTTGTCAGCAGGTGGCGCTATGACTATAACTGAATATGGGCACTGATGTGTGTTCAGGACCGGACTGTCATCAAACATGTGAAGTTTGAGGCAGATCGGACATCGTATGCCTGAGTTATAGCAACTTCCTTTTTCATGGCGAAACATCAAAGTTTGTCCGGCCGCCACGGACACGCCCTTCGACGAAAACTCTAAAGCTTCGCAATTTAACATCGCAAAGGCCTTATGATGACACTCAGCAAATTTGAAGATGATCGGATAAAAACTGTAGGAGGAGTTCGTTAAAGTATGAGGCCTGAAAATGGCAAAAACTGCACAAAAATCATACAGGAAATTCAATATAACGGACTTCCTGTTGGGTTTCGGATGTTGCACCAGGAGACTTTTTTGTAGGTATTGGTGTGTTACATATGTGTACCGAGTTTCGTACATGTACATGAAACGTAGCTCGAGGGGCACTCCGTTGAAATTTTATAGGTGGCGCTATCGAGCCATTTTGCCACACCCACTTTTGAAAACCATATCAGATGTAAATTTTCGCCAGGTCTGATGCGTGTGCAAAGTTTCGTGAGTTTTCGGGCATGTTTAGGCCCTCAAAAAGACTTTTCACTTTGGAGAAGAAGAAGAAGAAGAAGAAGAAGAAGAAGAAGAAGAAGAATTAAAGCTGCAAGCAGCGATGAACGGGCCCTTGCCGTCTGCGCAGTCGCCATCCCAGCAGCATCAGGAAAACGGTGCCCACTGGGCACATGCATTCACAGTAAACCTCTGGCCTAAGCCTAACCTTCTCTCCTCCTCTCTGACTCTCTCTCTTACCACCCATCCCCCCTCCCCACACACCCAGCCACTTACCACACACACACACACACACACACATAGAGTACAGAGCAGAGTGAGATCAGATTTGTTTTTTATTTTTCTTTAATTCATTGAGTTTTGTATAAATCTGAAATTAACTGTGTTTGATCAGAATGACTAGTTCTCTGTATGAAAAAAGTTTCAAAGACTTTGGGTGCTGCACTTTAAAGATATAAAATTACTGAAATTGAAAAAGAAATTCTAAACATGTTACCTGCCTTTAAAAAACACAGGAAACAAATATTTTAATGTACATTTTTTAAATGTGCCATGGCAATAGTATTTGATGCATCAGGGACACCTTTACAGATTCTCATCGGCCGTGTTTTGACATTATTCTGAAGTTTGAAGAAAATCGAGTAAAAATGTATTGTTCATTGTTAGTTCATGTTTGTCAATGCATTAACTAATATTAAAAAAAGAGATCCTATTTTAAATACTTACCAACATGTTTTATGATCTACAACCATTTTAAAACAATATTTTAATGATCTATAAGCATCTGTGAAATAATGCTAAACAAATATATTAAAAATAAATACATATTAACTTGATGTATTTGTTTCTTCTTCTAATTAAATGAACTGAGCAGTAAAGTGTCATACTTATAAGATTTTTTTATCATATCAGTGAGAGTGTGTGTATATAATTTTTCCTTTAAAGATTAAAAAAAAGATTTTAATGCTCTTTAAGCATTTATATAAAATAATTATGTAAAAGTACACTGACAGTACAGTACATATCAACTGATTCTATGCATTATTGTCATTCTTATACACTGAGAATGAGCTAAATAGCATTAGAGGCAAACGATTCCTTATCTTATGAGGACCTCTAGTGTTCATTCCTGGTATTAGAGCCTTAAAATGACAAACATATATTACACTTTTATAATGTTTTTGGGGCCTCTGAGCATGATAACATTTTGAAACTACTCAGATTCCCTAAGAATGGCTTGTTCTTTATATGTAAAAAAGTTTTGATGAGTTAGAATAATGCAATTTAAAGATATATGAAAATTACTCTTAATCTTTTTTACTGTTACTTTCATAAATCACCACATCAACACCATTCAAGATATCCCAAAGCCGTTCACAATTTAGCATCTTCAGTATCTTGGCATCATGTTGACAAAGTTTGGTGTGAGATGTCTGATTCTGCTATGAATGATATGAATTTATTCACAGCTATATTTAAAAACACAGGAAACAAATGTTAAAGTTTGACACGTTGCCATGGCAACAGCGTTTGATGTATCAAGGACCCCTTCACAGATTCTCATCGGCCGTGTTTTGATATTATTCTGATGAAGTTTGAAGCAAATTGAGTAAAATTAAGAGGTTGATTTAAAAGCGTTTTGCAAGCAACACACTTCCTGCTGCCAGTTGGTGGCGCTATAACTTTGACTCATAATAGTCACATCTCTGTGATCGGTATCATACGAAAAACAAACTGCTAAAGTTTGGTCAAAATCAGATAAAGTGTGTCAAAACTATTAGACATTTCCTGTTTCTCATTTCTCGCCATAATTTGTCGCCCTGCCACGGCCAAACCGTTCGAGATACCAAAAATCCCCTGGCAATTTTGCATTCCCAATATCTTGAGATCATACTGACCGAGTTTGGTGGCCATCGGTGGAAAGGTCTAGGAGGAGTATTTCAAATTCCACAGCTTGATTTTTCCAAAAATCCATATTTAAATAAAAATAGCTGACTTCCTGTTGGTCATAGCTAATGGGTGTAAATTAGAAAGTTGTCCGGCTTGATGAGTCCAATATATGTACCGAGTTTGGTGACTGTAGGACAAAGTAACCCCCCAACTTTTGTCAAAAGGTGGCGCTATGGAGCGCCTGCTCCACGCCCATTTATGGGCTTTTATCAGTGTTTAACTGTCATTAATACAGATGTGTGTGTTGAGTTTCATGAAATTCTAAGCATTTTAAGTGGCTCAAAAACACAAAAAACTAAAGTTAAAGTTTGACACGTTGCCATGGCAACATGATAAAAGTTATGGATAACGCCCTTCACAGATTCTTATCGGTCGTGTTTTGACATTATTGTGATGAAGTTTGAAGCAAATTGAGTAAAATTAAGAGGCTGAGTTTAAAGCGTTTCAAAAACGTCACGCTTTCTGCTGCCAGTTGGTGGCGCTATAACTTTGACTCATAATAGTCACATCTCTGTGATCGGCATCAGACGACGAACAAACTGCTGAAGTTTGGTCAAAATCAGAGAAAGTATGTCAAAGTTATTAGGCACTTCCTGTTTCTTATTTCTCGCCATAAATTTGTCGCCCCGTCACAGTCAAACCGTTCGAGATATCAAAAATCCCCTGGCAATTTTGCATCCCCAATGTCTTGAGATCATGCTGACCGAGTTTGGTGGCCATCGGTGGAAAGGCCTAGTAGGAGTATTTTAAATTCCATTGCATGCACTTTTTAGACATCCCTGAATATCCAACTTCCTGTTAGGCGAAGCACGGACTATGAGTGTGAAATTTGTTCGGCCCGATGAGGTCTATATGTGTATGAATTTTGGTGACTGTAGGTCAACCGTTGTGCGCTCCAGAGCCCTTCAAAAGTCGCAATTTTTAATGCTGGGCCACGCCTCCCCCAGGTGACCCCCCCCATGTCAAAGTCTGTCCGGCCCTGATGGCCACAGGTTCCAATGTGTGTGCAAAGTTTCAAGAGTTTTCGTGTATGTTAAGGTCCCCGAAATCCCCCAAAACTTTGAAAAAATAATAATAATAATAATAATTAAAGCTGCGAGCAGCGATGAACGGGCCCTCGCACCCGGGCTCACCGTTGACCGGTGGCTTCAGGAAAACAGCAAACGGTGGGCAGTATGCTTTTAATACAGTAAATATAGAAAAAATATGTCATAAGTCATTTAAATGTGCCAAACTTGCCGCTGCCAGCTGGTGGCGCTATGCCTATAACTGATTATTGGCATGTAGACGTGTTCAGGCCAGCACTATTATCAAACATATGAAGTTTGGTGCAGATTGACCTTGGTATGTTTGAGTTAGTGAAATATATGAGATATCCTGCTGCCAACAGGTGGGGCTATGATAATATCTGAATATTGGTCTTTAGGTGTCTTCAGGCCAGGACTCTTACCAAACCTGTGAATTTTGTGGCAGATCAGACATTTTCAGGCTAAGTTATAACCACTTCTATGTCTATGCAGAAACATCAAACTTTGTCAGGCCACCACGGACATGCCCTTTAATGAAAACTCAAGATCTTCACAATTTAACATCTCTAAGGCCTCAAGATCAGACTGACCAAATATAATGTTGATTTAATTAAATGCAATCAATGCAAGGACTTCAGATAGATGCCAACTGTGAACCAGTATGCTACAAATTCCCTATTTTCTGATGATGATAAGAACATGTAATTCATGATGATAGCAAAATGTTATTATTGCTTCCTTTACATCCACCACTTCTGCTTAAATGTCATTGTTACCTATCTGAACAATTTTTGTATAATATATTTTTGTATAAAATCAATTTTTGTCATAACTAAGAATCAATAAGGAAGACGGTGCCCAGTTGGCACATGCATTCACAGTAACCATCTGCTAGTTTGGATTTTAAGTTTACAGAATAGAAAGGGTTACACTTTAAAATCAACACACAGACACATACACACAAAATATAAAATGTTGCCATCCAGTTTTATTTGTTAAAATTAACTATATCAGTTAACATGACCAATAAATAAATAGCATTTATTAATGTTAATTAATATTAAGCTAAAAAAAAGTATTCATATAAAGTTTATGTACTGTGAATTAACATGAACATGAACACAGTTCATGTGGGTGTACAGCAATACACAATAAAGTGCTGTATAAACGCTTCATTCTTTCAAAATATCTTTAAAAATCAAGTTGAGTATTTTAACGGGGTGATATATATATATATATATATATATCATTTTAACTGATCTTAAAATGATGGTTTTCAGATGTTTTGAAGAGATAACAGTAACGTTTGTTTTGTTGTCAAAGTTTGTCTTAATGTTTTATTATTATTATTTTATATTCAATAAATAACACTATGTAAATATTGTCTATCAATGAAGATAAATTGATCATGCTAAAAAGTTGTATTTTTTAAAATCTTTTGCTATGTGACTGAATAGGACAAGTTCATGGTACAGTTAAGTAAAAAATAAATAAAAAACAACAACTGCAAAATACGAACAATGAAAGACTTAGTGACCCTTTATATTTTCTCAAAATATCACTCTCAAAGATCAGACATATTTATGTAATTACACTACATACAGTATGTGCATTTTTTGTTCAAAGATGGTCTGTAGGATGGCTCTCTATTCTGTCACCCTCTCTGCCTCTCCCCCCTCCCCCCTGCAATAATGAGCTTCTCTGTGCCTGACTGAACGCACACACATACTGTAGAGACATTCACCAGAGTGACAGCAGGTTTCTGAGTTATCTTTTTAATTTTCTTTAATTCATTGAAGCTTGTATAAAATTTATATTTCCAGCACTTGCTCAGAATGATTAGATCTCTGTGTGAAAAAAGTTTTAAAGAGTTTGGATGCTGCACTTTAAAGATATAAAAAATTAATGTTATGTTTTTTACTACATCTTTAAAAAATCACCACGTCAACACCGTTCGAGATATCCAAAATCCGCTCGCAATTTAACATCTTCACAACCTTCTCTTAATGTTAAAAAAGTTTGGTGTGAACAGCTGGTTGTTCTTAGGAGTAGTGTGAATTTGTTTACTACTTGATTTTTCAAAAAATCCACATTCAAATCAAAATAGCCGGCTTTCTGTTGGTCTTCGCTAATGAGTTTGATTTAGAAAGTTGTCAAGATTGATGAGAACAATATAAGTACAGAGTTTGGTGACTGTAGGAAAAACTAACCCCCCAACTTTTGTCAAAAGATGGCGCTATAGAGTGCCTGCTCCACGCCCATTTATGACCTTTTGCCAGTGTCTAACTATCATTAATATTGATGTGTGTGTTGAGTTTCATGAAATTCTAAGCATGTTATCTGCCTTGAAAAGACAGGAATCTAATTTTAAAGTTTGACACGTTGCCATGGCAACAGCATTTGATTTATCATCGACCCCTTTACATATTCTTTATCGGCCGTGTTTTGAAATGATTTTGATGAAGTTTAAAGAAAATCGAGTAAAATTAAGAGGCTGATTTCAAAGCATTTTGAAAATGACACGTTTCCTGCTGCCAGTTGGTGGCGCTATAACTTTGACTCATAATAGTCACATTTATGGAATCGGCATCATACAACGAACAAACTGGTGAAGTTTCATCAGAATCAGGCAATGTGTGCAACAGTTATTAGACACTTCCTGTTTCTCATTTCTCGCCAAAACTTTGTCGCCTTGCCATGGCCAAACCGTTCGAGATATCAAAAATCTCCCTCGCAATTTAGCGTCCTCAATGTCTTGAGATCATGCTGACCAAGTTTGGTGACAATCCTATAGAAATCCTGGGAGGAGTACGTTAAATTCCAGAGCATGCGCTTTTTAAACAGCCCTAAATATCTCACTTCCTGTTGCGTGGAGCCCATGACATAGAGTACAAAAGTTGTTCAGCTCGGTGAGTTCTATATGTGTACCGAGTTTCATATCAATACGTGCAAGTATGTGTGCGCAGTACATCAAGTTTTCAAACTGTGTTCCAGGGGGCGCTGTAGAGGCCCTGAACGACGCCCGGGTCCCAGCCTCTGTGGCGTCCGGACGACGGCAGATTCCAACGTGTGTGCAAATTTTCAAGAGTTTTTGAGTATGTTAAGGCCCCCAAAAGTGCCCCAACGGTTAAAAAAATAAATAAATTAAAGCTGCAAGCAGCGATGACCGGGCCCTCGCCGTCTGTGCAGTCGCCATCCCAATAGCATCAGGAAAATGGTGCCCAGTTGGCACATGCATTCACAGTAACCCTTTGGACTAACCCTAACTATCTCTCCTCCTCTCTGACTCTTTCTCTTACCACCCATCCCCCTCCTTACCCTCAGCCACTTACCACACAAACACACACATAGAGTGCAGAGCAGAGTGAGATCAGATATGTTTTTTTTATTTTCTTTCATTCGTGGAGTTTTGTATAATTATGAAATGAACTGTGTTTGATCAGAATGAATAGTTATTTGTATGAAAAAAGTTTCAAAGAGTTAGGATGCTGCACTTTAAATATATAATAAATCATTGAAAATTGAAAATGGAAAATGAAATTCTAAGCACGCTATCTGCCTCAAAAACACAGGAAACAAATATTTGAATGTATTTTTTATTTTTATTTATTTGCCATGGCAACAGCATTTGATGCATCAGGGACGCCTTTACAGACTCTCGTCGGCCGTGTTTTTACATTATTCTCATGAAGTTTGAAGAAAATCGAGTACAAATAAATTGTTCATTGTTCGTTCGTGTTTGTAAGTTCATTAACCATTGTTAACCCTATTTTAAATAGTTACCATGTTTTATGATCTACAACCATTTTTAAATATTATTTTAATGATCTATAAGCATCTGTGAAATAATTATAAACAAATATATTAAAAATAAATACATATTAACTTAGTTGATGTATTTGTTTCTCATTCTAATTAAGTGAACTGAGCAGTATAGTGTCATACTTGTAAGATATTTTGTTCTATCAGTGAGAGTCTATATATGTATATAAATCATATAATTTTTCCTTAAAAGATTAAAAAAAGATTTTAATGCTCTTTAAGCACCTATACAAAACAATTATGTACACTGACAGTACAGTACATATCAACTGATTCTATGGATTATTGTCATTCCTATACACTGACAATGAGCTAAATAGCATTAGAGGTCAAACGATTCCTTATCTTATGAGGACCTCTAGTGTTCATCCCTGGTACTAGAGCTTTAATCTGACAAATTTATATGACACTTTTAATGTTTTTGGGGCCTCTGAGCGTGATAACATTTTGAAACTACACGTATTTCCTAAGAATTTCTTGTTCTTTATATGTAAAAAGTTTTGATGAGTTAGAATAATGCAATTTAAAGATATATGGAAATAACTCTCCATCTTTTTTACTGTTACTTTCATAAATCACCACATCAACACCGTTCAAGATATCCCAAAGCCGTTCACATTTTAACATCTTCAGTATCTTGGCACCATGTTGACAAAGTTTGGTGTGCACTGATTCTGCTATGAGTGATATGAATTTATTCAGCTATATTTTCCCAAAAATCCACATTCAAATCAAAATAGCTGACTTCCTGTTGGTCGTAGCTAATGGGTGTAAATTTTTTGCAAAAAAAATCTGGTGATCAAAAATTATAGTAGTTAAGAACTGTTAGTTTTATGGACAGTTAGAATGTTTTGTATATGCAGACAAGGGCTTTATGATGGGCCTGATTTGAATTTAGAAAAAAAAATATTTCTTAAACATGTTTGAAGTTCTTAATAGATTTCACTGTTGCACATTTAGTCTTTTTATTTTTTTACAGTAATGTGCATTTTGCAGTTTGTTTACATGGTGTACATTGGATGCACATATTTATGACTTCTTGTTACAGTATTCATTCAAAATAAAAGTTGTTTAAAATAAACAACTGTGTGCTGTCACGTCATGACATGTGCACCCTATTATTAATGTAGATGTGTATTTCAGTAATAAACTTAAGTAGGGGAGTTTTAAGTTACCAGCATTTATATCAAAATAGTGATCCCATGTCTGCAAAACTAACATTTTAAATTAAATATTGATAGCTAATCGATATCAAATCGAATTGAATCGAATCGAAACCATAAAAATAACAATCGAATCGAATTGCCAAATTGGTCACAACACCCAGCCCTAATTCACATCCTAATGAATAAACAACCAAGAGTTTAAATATTCCCTTCTATCTCCTCCTCTCTGACTCTCTCTTTCCACCCATCCCCCCTCCCCACTCTCACCCTAACACTCAAAAAAACACACACCCACTTACCACGCACACACATAAGTGCAGAGCAGAGAGGGATCAGATTTGTTTTTTAATTTTCATTAATTCATAGATCTTTGTATAATTATGAAATGAACGGTGTCTGATCAGAATGACTAGTAGTCTGTATGAAAAAAGTTTCAAAGACTTTGGATGCTGCACTTTAAAGATATAATAAAATTACGGCTATCTTTTTTTACTCCGATTTCAATCAATCACCACATCAACACCGTTCAAGATATCCTAAATCTGCTCGCAATTTAGAATCTTCAGAATGTTGGCATCATGTCAAAAAAGTTTGGTGTGAATTGGTTGGTTTTGCCGAGAGAAGTATATAAAATTAAACAGCCTGATTTTTACAAATATCCACATTCAAATCAAAATAGCCGACTTCCTGTCGATTGTAGCTAATGGGTGTAAATTAGAAATGTTTCTGGCTTGAAGAGATCAATATATGTACCGAGTTTGGTGACTGTAGGACAAACTAAACCCCCAACTTTTGTCAAAAGGTGGCGCTATGGAGCGCCTGCTCCACGCCCATTTATGGGCTTTTATCAGTGTCTAAATATCATTAATACAGATGTGTGTGTGAAGTTTCATGAAATTCTGAGTATTTTAAGTGGCTCCAAAACACAAAAAGCTAAAGTTAAAGTTTGACACGTTGCCATGGCAACATGATAAAAGTTATCGATAATGCAATTCACAGATTCTCATTGGCCATGTTTCAACATTATTGAGATGAAGTTTGAAGCAAATTGAGTAAAATTAAGAGGTTGATTTAAAAGCATTTAGAAAACGTTGCGCTTTGTGCTGCCAGTGGGTGGCGCTATAACTTTGACTCCTAATAGTCACATCTCTGTGATCGGCATCATAAGATGAACAAACTGCTGAAGTTTGGTCAAAATCAGACAAAGTGTGTTAAAGTTATTAGACACTTCCTGTTTCTCATTTCTCGCCATAACTTTGTCGCCCCGCCACGGCCAAACCGTTCGAGATATCAAAAATCCCCTGGCAATTTTGCGTCCCCAGTGTCTTGAGGTCATGCTGACCGAGTTTAGTGGCAATCGGTGGAAAGGCTTAGGAGGAGTATTTCAAATTCCATTGCATGCGCTTTTTAGACATCCCTGAATAGCTGACTTCCTGTTGGGCGAAGCACTGACTTTGAGCATGAAAGTTGTTCGGCCCGATGAGGTCTATATGTGTATGAATTTTGATAAATGTAGGTCAACCGGTGTGTGCTCCAGAGTCCCTCAAAAGTAAAATTTTTTAACGCTGTGCCACGCCCCCCCCAGGTGACCCCCCCATGTCAAAGTTTGTCCGGCCCTGATGGCCGCAGTTTCCAATGTGTGTGCAAAGTTTCAAGAGTTTTCGTGTATGTTAAGGGCCCCGAAATGACCCAAAACCTTGATGAAATAATAATAATAATAATAATCCTTAGAAAAACAATAGGGCCTTCGCCCATTCTGGGCTCGGGCCCTAATAAATAAATAAGAATCCTTAGAAGAACAATAGGGCCTTCGCCCTTTTGGGCTCGGGCCCTAATAATAAACGGAGCAATTCCAATAGGGTCCTCGCACTGTAGTGCTCGGGCCCTAATAATTAAAGCTGCGAGCAGCGATGAACGGGCCCTCGCACCCGGGCTCACCGCCGACCGGTGGCTTCAGGAAATCAGCAAACGGTGGGCAGTATGCTTTTAATACAGTAAATATAGAAAAAATCTGTCATAAGTCATTTAAATGTGCCAAACTTGCTGCTGAAAGATGGTGGCGCTATGCCTGTAACTAATTATTGGCATGTAGATGTGTTCAGGCCATCACTATTATCAAACATATGAAGTTTGGTGCAGATTGACCTTGGTATGTTTGAGTTAGTGAAAGATATGATATATCCTGCTGCCAACAAGTGGCGCTATGATAATATCTGAATATTGGTCTTTAGGTGTCTTCAGGCCAGGACTCTTACCAAACCTGTGAATTTTGTGGCAGATCAGACATTTTATGGCTAAGTTATAACAACTCAATGAAAACTCAAGATCTTCACAATTTAACATCTCTAAGGCCTCAAGATCAGACTGACCAAATACAATGTTGATTTAATTAAATGCAATCAATGCAAGGACTTCAGATAATGCCAACTGTGAACCAATATGCTAAATTTTCCCTATACTCTGATGATGATGATAAGAACATGATTCATGATGATAACAAAATGTTATTATTGCTTGCTTTACGTCCACCACTTCTGCTTAAATGTCATTGTTACCTATCTGTACAATTTTTGTGTGGATATTGCTTTGCTGGTGACTCCTCCTGTTATAAGACATCACTTTTAAGCGCTACATAACTAAGAATCAATAAGGAAGACGGTGCCCAGTTGGCACATGCATTCACAGTAACCCTCTGCTAGTTTGGATTTAAAGGTTACAGAATTGAAAGGGTTAGACTTTAAAATCAACACACAGACACATACACACAAAATATAAAATGTTGCCATTCAGTTTTATTTGTTAGCATTAACTATATTAGTTAACATGACCAATAAATAAATAGCATTTATTAATGTTAATTAATATTAAGCTAAAAAAGTATTCATATATAGTTTATGTACTGTGAATTAACATGAACATGAACACAGTTCATGTGGGTGTACAGCAATACACAATAAAGTGCACTATAAACGCTTCATTCTTTCAAAATATCTTTAAAAACAAGTTGAGTATTGAAAGGGGCGATATATATATATATATATATATAAAACTCATCTTAAAATTTTATAATTTTCAGATGTTTTGAACAGATAACAGCAAAGCTTGTTTTGTTGTCCAAGTTTGTCTTGAAATTGTTAATTTAAATTTTATATTCAATAAATAACACTATGAAAATAAATGTCTATCAATGAAGATAAATCGCTAATGCTAAAAGTTGCATTTTTCTTAATCTTTTGCTATGTGACTGAATAGGACAAGTTCATGGTATAGTTCAGTAAAAAAATAAAAAAATAAAAAAACAACAACTGCAAAATACAAACAATGAAAGACTTAGTGACCCTTTATATTTTCTCAAAATATCAGACTCTCAAAGATCAGACGTATTTATTTCGATTACACTATATATATATATGTGCATTTCTCAAAGATGGTCTATCCCAGGTAAAAAAAAGTGCACTAAAATGCACTTTATTTAAGTATACTTAGTACACTTTTCAGTAATGTACTAAAAGTGCTCTATTTTCGCACACTAATTTTGTACTTAATGTACTAAAAGATAGTATTAAGTATATGTTAAGATAAACTTAATACCATCTAAGTGTACTCAACTGTGCTATTTTGAGACACCCTGAAATTGAACTAAAATGTGCTTTTAACATACTATATCTGTATTTTAAAAAATATATTTAGTTAAAACTAGAAATACACTTGAACCCTATTTTTAAACATTTATAAATATATTTAAGACTAATTTAAAGTATAATAGTAATATATTAAAAGAATATTCAAAATGTGAAAAAAGTGTGCTAAAATACACTTTAAGTATACTTAGTACACTTTTCAGTAATGTACTAAAAGTGCTCTATTTTCGCACACTAATTTTGTACTTATTGTACTAAAAAATAGTATTAAGTATATGTTAAGATAAATTTAATACCATCTAAGTGTACTCAACTGTGCTATTTTGAGACACCATGAAATTGAACTAAAATGTGCTTTTAACATACTATATCTGTATTTAACCCAGCCAACATTTGTATGCGGGGCCCATGTGGGTTTGAAATGGGCTGAAAAATGGGCCCCATGTAGGATTGTCCGCGGGTTCCATAATGGCCCTATGTTAATTGCCCACATGGATATCATATAGGATTGCACTCGCCACTAGGTGGGACCTAACTGGGCAACATGCACAAGACCCACATGGGTCCCAGCTTTAACCCAGCTAAGTTTTATAAGTGGGGCCAATGTGGGTCTTAAATGGGCTGAAAAATGGGCTCTATATGGGATTGTCCGCGGGTTCCATAATGGCCCCATGTTAACTGCCCACATGGATTTCATATAGGACTACACTTGCAGCTAGGTGGGACCTAACTGGGCAACATGCACAAGACCCACATGGGTCCCAGCTTTAACCCAGCTAAGTTTTATAAGTGGGGCCAATGTGGGTCTTAAATGGGCTGAAAAATGGGCTCTATATGGGATTGTCCGCGGGTTCCATAATGGCCCCATGTTAACTGCCCACATGGATTTCATATAGGACTACACTTGCAGCTAGGTGGGACCTAACTGGGCAACATGCACAAGACCCACATGGGTCCCAGCTTTAACCCAGCTAAGTTTTATAAGTGGGGCCAATGTGGGTCTTAAATGGGCTGAAAAATGGGCTCTATATGGGATTGTCCGCGGGTTCCATAATGGCCCCATGTTAACTGCCCACATGGATTTCATATAGGACTACACTTGCAGCTAGGTGGGACCTAACTGGGCAACATGCACAAGACCCACATGGGTCCCAGCTTTAACCCAGCTAAGTTTTATAAGTGGGGCCAATGTGGGTCTTAAATGGGCTGAAAAATGGGCTCTATATGGGATTGTCCGCGGGTTCCATAATGGCCCCATGTTAACTGCCCACATGGATTTCATATAGGACTACACTTGCAGCTAGGTGGGACCTAACTGGGCAACATGCACAAGACCCACATGGGTCCCAGCTTTAAACCAGCTAAGTTTTATATGTGGGGCCAATGTGGGTCTTAAGTGGGCTGAAAAATGGGCTCTATATGGGATTGTCCGCGGGTTCCATAATGGCCCCATGTTAACTGCCCACATGGATTTCATATAGGACTACAATTGCCGCTAGGTGGGACCTAACTGGGCAACATGCACAAGACCCACATGGGTCCCAGCTTTAAACCAGCTAAGTTTTATATGTGGGGCCAATGTGGGTCTTAAGTGGGCTGAAAAATGGGCTCTATATGGGATTGTCCGCGGGTTCCATAATGGCCCCATGTTAACTGCCCACATGGATTTCATATAGGACTACACTTGCAGCTAGGTGGGACCTAACTGGGCAACATGCACAAGACCCACATGGGTCCCAGCTTTAAACCAGCTAAGTTTTGTATGTGGGGCCAATGTGGGTCTTAAGTGGGCTGAAAAATGGGCTCTATATGGGATTGTCCGCGGGTTCCATAATGGCCCCATGTTAACTGCCCACATGGATTTCATATAGGACTACAATTGCCGCTAGGTGGGACCTAACTGGGCAACATGCTTAAGACCCACATGGGTCCCAGCTTTAAACCAGCTAAGTTTTATATGTGGGGCCAATGTGGGTTTTAAATGGGCTGAAAAATGGGCTCTATATGGGATTGTCCACGGGTTCCATAATGGCCCCATGTTAACTGCCCACATGGATTTCATATAGGACTACACTTGCCGCTAGGTGGGACCTAACTGGGCAACATGCTTAAGACCCACATGGGTCCCAGCTTTAAACCAGCTAAGTTTTATATGTGGGGCCAATGTGGGTTTTAAATGGGCTGAAAAATGGGCTCTATATGGGATTGTCCGCGGGTTCCATAATGGCCCCATGTTAACTGCCCACATGGATTTCATATAGGACTACACTTGCCACTAGGTGGGACCTAACTGGGCAACATGCACAAGACCCACATGGGTCCCAGCTTTAACCCAGCTAAGTTTTGTATGTAGGGCCAATGTGGGTCTTAAATGGGCTGAAAAATGGGCTCTATATGGGATTGTCCGCGGGTTCCATAATGGCCCCATGTTAACTGCCCACATGGATTTCATATAGGACTACACTTGCCACTAGGTGGGACCTAACTGGGCAACATGCACAAGACCCACATCGGTCCCAGCTTTAACCCAGCTAAGTTTTGTATGTGGGGCCAATGTGGGTTTTAAATGGGCTGAAAAATGGGCTCTATATGGGATTGTCCGCGGGTTCCATAACGGCCCCATGTTAACGGCCCACATGGATTTCAAATTAGATTGCACTTGCCACTAGGTGGGACCCAACTGGGCAACATGCGCAAGACCCATCTTGTTCCCAGATTTGGGTACTACAAGGTTACGACATGGGCTGAAATACGGGCTGTAACTGGGATTGTCCATGGGTTCCATGCTGGCCCCAGCAACTTATGCATGGGGCCAAGCTAGCAATCATCTGGGTTCCATCTAAAATAATATCAACACCACACAAATAAATTTTGAAGGATTAAAGCACACAGTGAGATTAAAATATTTTCAAATTTAAATTTTATTGAAGACACACAAGGACAGCATTTAAATAAGCAGATTAATGTCAGATTAAAGGAATAGTTCACTAAAAAAAATGAAAATTTGATGTTCATTTGCTTACTCTGAGGGGATCCAAGATGTAGGTGACTTTGTTTCTTAGTAAAACACAAACAAAGATTTTTAACTGAAACCATTGCAGTCTGTCGGTCATATAATGGCAGTCAATAGTTACCAAATCATTAAGAGTCAAAAAAAAAAACATGCACAGACAAAACCAAATTAAACACTGTGGCTTGAGACGATGCATTGAGGTCTTGAGACACATAACGATGGGTCTGTACATGTAACTGAACAGCATTTATATCATTATTAAACTCTGATCCACCGGAACATTCAGGTGTATGGAGCATAGAGGTGGGCGATATGACCTAAAATTAATATCACGGTATTTTTCATCTTTTGAACGGTGACGGTATAATATCACGGTATTACTTTTTTTGGTACATTTTGGGAGGAATAGCCTGTCCTGTCCCTTTAGTATGTGAATACAGTTAATATTTTTTATAATATAATAAGTAAATGGTATGTATCCTTATCAAAAAGAGACATGGGAGAGTATTATCCATTCTCAACATATTTATTTTGCAAAAAACCTAAAGATCTTACTTAGTGTACAACAAAACACAAATTATTTTTTTTTTAAATTTAATTTCTGCAATATATAAAACCTTTAAATAACTGGGGGAAATCAACCCATAGCAACAGTTTAAAAGTAGACCAATTCTGTGGGGAAAAACGCGGACTTGGCAACCCTGCATCCAACACCAGCTGCTGGAGTTAATGTCATTGTACACATGAGTACGAAATTTTTGTCCGAGATTTTTGCACGTTAAAAAAAATACAGGTTATGTTAATCGAGTTTACACACTGCCTCTGAAACTTTCGTCCGTCATAAAAACATTCGGATCGTGTTTGATTTTCTGCATGTTCGCATCCATAATAAGCATTTTGATAAGGATGGCGAATATGAGAAAACAAACAAACAAAAAAAAAAAAACGCATACGAAAATCGGACTCAGTGTACAATGACCTTTAGATTTGAATGATCACGGGTCGAAAGTAAAGAGAGATGACAAAAACAGACTGGAGAATTTGCTGTAATCTTGTACTCACTTACAAATATCTATTATAAGATGTGCTGCTCCCTTTACACAGAGTGTGCGTTATCGCAAAATCGTAAGTAAAAGTAAAAACAGCGCGAGCACTCAGTTAAAAGCGATTTCTATACCCTGCATATTGAAAGTGCGAAAATTATATACAATATTAGTTCGCCTCGCGCCCGCTCAATTTGTGATCCGCTGTGTAAATCCTTCGGCTGGCCGACCTGGAAAAGTCCGCCTCTGGTATAGGCTACAGGCCCGACCTTTCTTCACGATGTTTCACCAGTCGTTTAATGGCCACTCCCCTTTTACCTACCACCTGCAAAGCTGATACGAATATGTTTTACTTTTTTATTTACAACAAGATATATAGTATAAGGTCAGGTATTCAGACCACAACTGAACGTTTGAAGAAAATGTAATGCCTTATTATTTAGAATTAGCTATTATTGATGTAAATGCAGCCGTTCGAGGCACATAATTGATTTATTACGGTATTGACGGTATTAGAAAATCCATGTCGTTGCGCAATGTCACACCAGTGCTGACTATGACGCCGGTGTACCGCCCACCCCTAATGGAGCATGTTCACAGTAGCTGACGTGTGGTGCATCAACATGCTCTGGCAATGTAGTCAAAAGTTTGTCTTTGTAGGTGAAAAGTCAATACTCCCAGATGAGTTCACACAAGGAAATGTAATCTTTTAGTTTTTAATCGGTTACCAGAATTTGTATAAGCACAAGTAATTACCATTTTGATAAGCCAATATGCTCATGTAAACAATGAGTGACGTATACGCGTGATAGATCACACACGGACTGGGTGAACATTCTCAGGACAGTAGAACGTTCCGGTGGATCAGAGGTAAATAATAATATAAATACTGTTCAGTTTTTTGCACAGACCGATCGTTTTATGTCTTAAAGGGATAGTTCACCCAAAAATGAAAATGTGATGTTTATCAGCTTACCCCCAGGGCATTCAAGATGTAGGTGACTTTGTTTGTAGTCTGTCAGCCATATGATGGCAGTGGATGGGCACGAACCTTTAAAAGTGAAAAAAAAAAAAAAAAAACATGCCCAGACAAATCCAAATTACACCCTGCGGCTCGTGACGATACATTGATGTCCTAAGACACGAAACGATCGTTTTTTTATGAGAAACTGAACAGTATTTATATAATTTTTTACCTTTGATACACAGCCACGTCTAACTGTCCTGAGCACGAACTCATCATCCGGCTCGTTACATGTGTACGCGTTCTGGCGTAGTATACGTAAATGCCGGAAGTCATCTATCCCGTGTGTACGACACTCATTGTTTACACAGTGCACAGAGATTTTGTGTATAGCGGCTATTCAAAATGGTAATTACTTGCACTTATCCTGATTGTTCAAACCGATTGAAAGCTAAAAATTACGTTTGCGCAAACTCATCCAGGACTGCTGACTGTTCACCGATTTCCCCTTACGACGTTTGCGTATACTACGCCAGTGAGCGTACACATGAAATGAGCCGGAGGTTGAGCTCACACTCAGGACAGATGGACGTGGCTGTGTATCAAAGGTAAAAAATTATATAAATACTGTTCAGTTTCTCACAAAAAAAAAACACTATTGTTTTGTGTCTTAGGACATCAATGTATCGTCATGAGACGCAGGGTGTAATTTGGATTTGTCTGTGCATGTTTTTTTTTTTTACTTTTAAAGGTAAAACCAAGCACTAAGCCCATCCACTGTTATTATGTGGCTGACAGACTGCAAGGGTTTGAGTTAAATATCTGAAGAAACAAAGTCACCTACATCTTGGATGCCCTGTGTGTTTAGTTTTTTTTTTGTTTTTGGTAAAAAGATTTGGTAACCACTGACTGTCCTTTAAAGAGCATCTCTTCAAAGTTATAAACCTACTTGTTCAAAATAATGTAAAAGTTAATACTTTTTTTAACCTGTATTTGACCTAATATTTACTGAAACCTTCAAACATTTGAACAGGAAATAAATGGGAAACAATTAGAAGCATCAGCAACGATACATTTGTGCTTACAGTGCAGACAGTCACTTGTGCATTCTAGACATCCTCTGTACTCCTCCGTCTCTTGTTCCAATTTTGAGAGATCCCCATCAGCTTCTTGCCAATCATTTCAGCTTTCTTAAGAACCTCTGCAAAACAAATTTGTTTAAATATACTGAATATGCAAGATTAAATTACAAATAGCATTTTTGTGCTTGACTGAATTAGGCTAATACTTAAAATGAAAATAATTTTGTCAAAAAGATGACATAAAATAAGGAAACTGCCCTCACCTACAGAAAGGAAAACAACAGAGTAAAAAACAAGCTGTACAGATTCCATTCCAATAGACAGGTTTTCTAGGATGTGTTTAGTAAATTGTTAAAAAAAATGTAACTTACATGTTAAAACAACATATTAAAGAAAAACAACTATTACTCAGGATAATACTAAAAATAATAATAATTATAAAAATAATTCTAAATTGTCATAGAATTGGAGTGTCATTGGAGGGGCATTAGGGAAATCAATAGAGAATTACTGTTCATTCATTCAAACTAATCTAATTAAATTTTTTATTGATAAAATCAGTTTATGAAGCATAAATATGCAATGTGTTTTAAAGGACCACTTCAATTATTGTTATGAGTTAACCATTAAGAAAATAATAATAATAATAACAACAAAAATGATAATACATTTTTTTATCAAGACTTTGTCATTTTACTATTAGGCAGATTCTCGCATTTATATTCTATGTCCATGGATGGAATCGACCAACAAAATAATGCTTAAAGGGATAGTTCACCCAAAAATGAAAATTTGTTTATCTGCTTACCCCCAATGCATCCAAGATGTAGGTGACTTTGTTTCCTAAGAAAAACACAAACAGAGATTTTTAACGAAAACCGGTGCAGTCTGCCAGCCTAATCATGGACGTGGATGGGCCCCAAACCTTTAAAAGTAAACAAAAACATGCACAGACAAATCCAAATTACACCCTGCGGCTTGTGACGATACATTGATGTCTTAAGACACGAAAAGATAGTTTTTTGCGAGAAACTGAACAGTATTTATATCATTTTTTACCTTTGATACACAGCCACGTCCATCTGTCCTGAGCACGAGTTTGGCATCAGTTACGTTACATGTGCTCGCGCTCAGGCGAAGAATACGCACTAGCCTTAAGGGGAAATCAGTACAAGTCCCGGATGAGTTTTAAATCGGTTTGAACAATCAGGATACGCGCAAGTAATTACCATTTTGAATAGCCGCTATTGCTACAATCTCTGAGCACTGTGGAAACAATGAGTGTCGTATTCATGCGACAGATCGCTTCCGGTGTTTGTGTATACTATGCCAGAGCGCTACACGAATAACGATCCGGATGATGAGCCCGTGCTCAGGACAGATGGACGTGGCTGTGTATCAAAGGTAAAAAATGATATAAAAACTGTTCAGTTTCTAACAAAAATAGATCGTTTCGTGTCTTAGGACATCAATGTATCCTCACGAGTCGCAGGGTATAATTTGGATTTGTCTGTGCATGTTTTTGTTTACTTTTAAAGGTTTGGTGCCCATCCACGTCCATGATAAGGCTGGCAGACCGCACCAGTTTTCGTTAAAAATCTTCGTTTGTGTTTTTCTGAGGAAACAAAGTCACCTACATCTTGGATGCATTTGGGGTAAGCAGATAAACATCAAATTTTCATTTTTGGGTGAACTATCCCTTTTAAGTCTTTTTTATTATTATTAATATTATTAATGCTGATGATTTATGAGTGATTTAAAATATAAATTTAAAAATATTCTTCTTTGTGCCGTTGGAAAACAACTGAGTTGATCACAAATTTGGACCATTCTTAAATTTCCAGGATGGATCGACTTAAGGGTTACAGTTTTAATAACATAAGTTAGAGCTCTTAGATAAACTAAAATACTAAAACTTTTTTTTTTTTTTTACTACCTGAAGATTTAACAAAAAATATATATAATAATAAAATAAAAAATAAAATAACACGTAATTGTAGGTTCTGGCAAATTAATTTTTAGAGTCAATTTAGAATTTAAATCATTACACATAATTCAGAATCCTAACTGCACACTGTATTAAGTAAATTATGTAAAAACAAATTTAAATAGGACATAAAAGTAAATTAAAAAGTACATTTTATTAAATTACATCAAATCAAAACTTTGCAAATAGTTAATAAATCCATACCAGAAGTTCTAGTGGAGTGTAGCAGATAAAGAAGAGCCCTCCACTATATTGCCAGTAATCAGCTGAATCCTCAGTCGGTCTGGGGTGGGCTGATAAGTCCTTAAAAATAAAGATTTCACTTTTAAAATTCTTTTGAACTCTTACACAAAATGTTTTTCAATCGTACCAACATTTGCCACTATAAATCATTCAGAAAACATGAACAGTCAGCTTTGAGACTGTTAGTTATTATATAATTAAAAATGTAAGAATATGCCTAACTCATGGCAATCCAAAAAGAAAAAATGTGAATCCCCAAAAAGACACTGGATTCACAACAATAGACTCTTTTTATAAATGTATCAAAACAAGGTAAACACAATTGTAGCTTAAAAATTTGTGCACCCAAATCAAACCAAAACTTAACATAATTTTACCTGCAGCTGCATTTATCCAGACCCATTTAAGGCTCATGAAGGACTCATATTTTTTTGTAGTGAAACAACTAAAGGACTGATGATGGTAGCATGTTCTCCGTATTTGTTATCTCAGATGAAGAAAGACAAAAGAATAAAAAAGTTAGTCATATTGATAATCAGTGGGGCAAATGTCTTACAAATGTATTTTTGATTATGAGAACAACCATACTTTTATATTTTAATCCCATGAAAGATTTAGAATCAAAGATTAAAAATAATGTTATTGGTAGCAGTTTGTGTTTTATAGTTAGATTCCTGTGTTTCCGAGCTTTATTAGCACTTTCATCACTGTACTCATTGCTCCTTCTCATGCATTGCGTTTAAATTAGCTGACAACATTCGTCGCCTATCTATAACACATAGCAATATCAGGGGCTACAAATACGTGCTAATATGCTAATCGCGATTAGCATCTGGTGTAACATCTTTGCTTTGATGAAGCACAGAAAGAACATAAAGCTAGAAAGACTGAAATATGTTCCCTTACCTGATATCAGCAATCTGCTTGCAGGACCTCACAGATCCAGTCCGGTCTTCCTCTGTGTTCACATTCCAGCTTTTGTTCTCCACATGTCACAACGCGAGTTAATTTAAAATAAAAATGTAACAAACTAACGTATTTTCAAACTTGACCAGTAAAGGCGCGCACAGTTGTCATTGGCCAGTTACTTGTCAGATGGCAGTCAGCTTAACCAATCATGATCCCTCCAGCAAGGTTATACAACCAGCGTGGTAATGGCAAGATAAAGATTTTTTTAAAGAAATATGTGTGTTTAGTGTTATTTGTAGGCTGTATTATTTTAATAGTTGTTCAAAAATTGTTTTCAGTGTATGAAATAAAAATGCAGTTGTAGCCATTCACAAAATTGTAGGTCCACAAAATCAAAACAAAGATATTGATTCAAAATACATACACTATATAGCCAAAAGTGCCCTTCTAATGAACAGGTTTGACTACTTTAGTAATTTCCATGAGTACAAATCTTAATGTTTAAGCATAAAATTATATTCTAGGGAATTAATTTTAATAGCAACAGTTTTAACATAACAATGCCTTTGTGTATAAGGCAAGGTTCAAATTGAAATGATTGATTCAGTCAGTGTGGAAGAACTTGACTGGTCTGCATAAAGCCAAGTCTTAATCCCAGTTGAACACCTCGGTGTGACTTTAAATGTCATTGACATTGAAAAGACATTGAGCCAAAAAGTTATCACCAAACACCAAAGACTTGTACATATCGGTATAGTCATTTTGGACAAATCCAAAACTTTTTCAACAGAGATGGAAATACAATTTTTAAATAGGCTACATTAATTATGTTCCCATTTTTGTTGCCACAGTTTTAGAAGTGCCTATTTCTGTTTTAAAGAAGGGGTGTCCTAATACTTTTGTCCATGTGGTGTTTGTACAAGTCATTGGTGTTTGGCGATTAGTTTTTGGCTCAAGGTCATTTAAAAATCAGTCCAGAGGTGTTCAACTGGGATTAGGACTTGGCTTTATGCAGACCAGTCAAGTTCTTCCACACTGACTGAATCAGTCATTTCGGTTTGAACCTTGCCTTATACACAAAGGCATTGTCATCTTACAATTGAAGAGGCTCCTGTCCAAACTGTTGCTATAAAATTAGAAGCACACAATTCCCTATAATATCATTTTATGCTTAAACATTAAGTTTGTTCTAATGGAAATTACTAAAGTAGTCAAACCTGTTCATTAGAAGGGAGAAAATACTGGCAATAGTGTATCATGTAAAAAAAAAAAAATCAACTTTGATTTACAAGTATTTTTGTTAACCCTTTTCAATCATTTAGCAAACCATTTTATAACTTTGATGGTTTGTCATGTGCTGGGACATAAAATAAAAAAAAGCTAATGATACATTTCAGAAACATAAAATTCCATAATATCTTTCTTTACTTGGGCTATTTTATTATATGAACTGATGACCTTACAAAATTTAAAAGAATATCTCTAGAAATGCATTTGTCACTCCGACTGACCATAAAACTGGGGGAGTTTCACTAAATCAGGGCACATGACAAGCTGCTAGAGGGTTTGATTTCTTCTACCCGTCTCAAAGCGATTACAATCCAAATATGTTATCCCATTATTTAGAGATAATTAGTAATCTCTAACCTTTTCATTAAAGTGCACAGTTTTCCTTATTTTTTTCTTATATAAAAACATCTATTGTGATAAGCATTGTGCTGTAACTCACAAAATCAGACCACTAAAAACTGACACTTTGAATATGTAATGTCCTATGAGTGTACAGGTCATTTGCCCAATTTCAGATATCAAAAGACATGTGCTATGCAGGACATTTTTGACCACACCCAGGTTTGACCTGGTTTGCCTGTACCAGCTGGGTTCTTCAGCTCCAAAATTCTGCTATCATTACCTCACCTTAAGTTGTACTAAACCTGTATTAATTTTTTCTGTGTAATAAAAACAATATACACAAATATTTTGGGAAATTATCTTAACAAAAAGTTTCTGGCCCCCAATGACTTCCATAGCCTTTTTATTTATTAATTTTTATTTCCCAAGATGTGTCCAGCAACTGGCTTCCAACATTCTTTAAAATAACTATTTCAAAAATAATTTAGATAATGTTCAACAGAAGAAAGACTTCATGCAGAATGAGCAAATGACGACAGAATTGTGACGATTGTCTTGCTGAGTTTAGTTCTAACTCTAACCAAACACGGCTCTAACCAAAAGCTAATCAAAATGCTCCAAACTATTTGTAAATTAGACACAGTCATGTTTGATTGGGTTGGAATCATAATTGGTTTGGCCAAGAGGACCCCATGTCCCTTATGAAAATTTATAATGGTTTTACAATGAAAAAAAATATATATATAAGTATTGTAGTTATTTTTTGGTAACTATCAATTAACTATGTGGGTACCAATTTGGCCCCATGTGGGCTCCCTATATGGGACTGATTGTGTTTGCCCATGCCAAACCCATATGGTTTATGAAACCGGGCCCCATATGTGTTTCCCAGTTTTGAACCCATATAGACGTTAACTATGTGGGTACTACCTTGGCCCCATGTAGGCAGACTGTATGGGATTGATTGAGTTTGCCCATGCCAAACCCATATGGTTTATCAAAGCGGGCCCCATATGTGTTTCCCCATTCTGAACCCATATAGACGTTAACTATCTGGGTACTACATTGGCCCCATGTAGGCAGACTGTATGGGACTGATTGAGTTTGCCCATGCCAAACCCTTTTGGTTTATCAAACCGGGCCCCATATGTGTTTCCCCATTCTGAACCCATATAGACATTAACTATCTGGGTACTACATTGGCCCCATGTAGGCAGACTGTATGGGATTGATTGAGTTTGCCCATGCCAAACCCATATGGTTCATCAAAGCGGGCCCCGTATGTGTTTCCCCATTCTGAACCCATATAGATGTTAACTATCTGGGTACTACATTGGCCCCATGTAGGCAGACTGTATGGGATTGATTGAGTTTGCCCATGCCAAACCCATATGGTTTATAAAAGTGGGCCCCATATGTGTTTCCCCATTCTGAAGCCATATAGACGTTAACTATCTGAGTACTACCTTGGCCCCATGTAGGCAGACTGTATGGGACTGATTGAGTTTGCCCATGCCAAACCCATATGGTTTATCAAAGTGGGCCCCATATGTGTTTCCCCATTCTGAACCCATATAGACGTTAACTATCTGGGTACTACATTGGCCCCATGTAGGCAGACTGTATGGGACTGATTGAGTTTGCCCATGCCAAACCCTTTTGGTTTATCAAACCGGGCCCCATATGTGTTTCCCCATTCTGGACCCATATAGACATTAACTATCTGGGTACTACATTGGCCCCATGTAGGCAGACTGTATGGGATTGATTGAGTTTGCCCATGCCAAACCCATATGGTTCATCAAAGCGGGCCCCGTATGTGTTTCCCCATTCTGAACCCATATAGACGTTAACTATCTGGGTACTACATTGGCCCCATGTAGGCAGACTGTATGGGATTGATTGAGTTTGCCCATGCCAAACCCATATGGTTTATCAAAGTGGGCCCCATATGTGTTTCCCCATTCTGAACCCATATAGACGTTAACTATCTGAGTACTACCTTGGCCCCATGTAGGCAGCCTGTATGGGATTGATTGAGTTTGCCCATGCCAAACCCATATGGTTTATCAAACCTGGCCCCATATGTGTTTCCCCATTCTGAACCAATATAGACGTTAACTATCTGGGTACTACATTGGCCCCATGTAGGCAGACTGTACGGGATTGATTGAGTTTGCCCATGCCAAACCCATATGGTTTATCAAAGCGGGCCCCATATGTGTTTCCCCATTCTGAACCCATATAGACGTTAACTATCTGGGTACTACATTGGCCCCATGTAGGCAGACTGTATGGGACTGATTGAGTTTGCCCATGCCAAACCCATATGGTTTATCAAAGCGGGCCCCATATGTGTTTCCCCATTCTTAACCCATATAGACGTTAACTATCTGGGTACTACATTGGCCCCATGTAGGCAGACTGTATGGGATTGATTGAGTTTGCCCATGCCAAACCCATATGGTTTATCAAAGTGGGACCCATATGTGTTTCCCCATTCTGAACCCATATAGACGTTAACTATCTGGGTACTACATTGGCCCCATGTAGGCAGACTGTATGGGATTGATTGAGTTTGCCCATGCCAAACCCATATGGTTTATCAAAGTGGGACCCATATGTGTTTCCCCATTCTGAACCCATATAGACGTTAACTATCTGGGTACTACATTGGCCCCATGTAGGCAGCCTGTATGGGATTGATTGAGTTTGCCCATGCCAAACCCATATGGTTTATCAAAGCGGGCCCCATATGTGTTTCCCCATTCTGAACCCATATAGACGTTAACTATCTGGGTACTACATTGGCCCCATGTAGGCAGACTGTATGGGACTGATTGAGTTTGCCCATGCCAAACCCATATGGTTTATCAAAGCGGGCCCCATATGTGTTTCCCCATTCTGAACCCATATAGACGTTAACTATCTGGGTACTACATTGGCCCCATGTAGGCAGACTGTATGGGATTGATTGAGTTTGCCCATGCCAAACCCATATGGTTTATCAAAGTGGGACCCATATGTGTTTCCCCATTCTGAACCCATATAGACGTTAACTATCTGGGTACTACATTGGCCCCATGTAGGCAGACTGTATGGGATTGATTGAGTTTGCCCATGCCAAACCCATATGGTTTATCAAAGTGGGCCCCATATGTGTTTCCCCATTCTGAACCCATATAGACGTTAACTATCTGAGTACTACATTGGCCCCATGTAGGCAGCCTGTATGGGATTGATTGAGTTTGCCCATGCCAAACCCATATGGTTTATCAAAGTGGGACCCATATGTGTTTCCCCATTCTGAACCCATATAGACGTTAACTATCTGGGTACTACATTGGCCCCATATAGGCAGCCTGTATGGGATTGATTGAGTTTGCCCATGCCAAACCCATATGGTTTATCAAAGTGGGACCCATATGTGTTTCCCCATTCTGAACCCATATAGACGTTAACTATCTGGGTACTACATTGGCCCCATGTAGGCAGACTGTATGGGATTGATTGAGTTTGCCCATGCCAAACCCATATGGTTTATCAAACCGGGCCCCATATGTGTTTCCCCATTCTGAACCCATGTAGACGTTAACTATCTGGGTACTACCTTGGCCCCATGTAGGCAGCCTATATGGGATTGATTGAGTTTACCCATGCCAAACCCATATGGTTTATCAACGTGGGCCCCATATGTGTTTCCCCGTTTTGAACCCATATACATGGTAACTGTCTGGGTACTACATTGGCCCCATGTAGGCAGACTGTATGGGATTAATTTGAGTTTGCCCATGCCAAACCCAGATGGTTTATCAACGTGGGCCCCATATGTGTTTCCCCTTTCTGAACCCATATAGACGTTAACTATCTGAGTACTACCTTGGCCCCATGTAGGCAGCCTGTATGGGATTGATTGAGTTTGCCCATTCCAAACCCATATGGTTTATCGAAGTGGGCCCCATATGTGTTTCCCCATTCTGAACCCATATAGACGTTAACTATCTGAGTACTACCTTGGCCCCATGT
Organism: Garra rufa; assembly: GCF_049309525.1. Taxonomy (NCBI): domain Eukaryota; kingdom Metazoa; phylum Chordata; class Actinopteri; order Cypriniformes; family Cyprinidae; genus Garra; species Garra rufa. Next base: position 36,893,839 of record NC_133370.1, read on the forward strand.
AGGCAGCCTGTATGGGATTGATTGAGTTTGCCCATGCCAAACCCATATGGTTTATCAAACCGGGCCCCATATGTTTTTCCCCATTCTGAACCCATATAGACGTTAACTATCTGGGTACTACCTTGGCCCCATGTAGGCAGCCTATATGGGATTGATTGAGTTTACCAATGCTAAACCCATATGGTTTATCAACGTGGGCCCCATATGTGTTTCCCCGTTTTGAACCCATATAGATGGTAACTATGTGGGTACTACATTGGCCCCATCTAGGCAGCCTGTATGGGATTGATTGAGTTTGCCCATGCCAAACCCATATGGTTTATCAACGTGGGCCCCATATGTGTTTCCCCGTTTTGAACCCATATACATGGTAACTGTCTGCGTACTACATTGGCCCCATGTAGGCAGACTGTATGGGATTAATTTGAGTTTGCCCATGCCAAACCCAGATGGTTTATCAACGTGGGCCCCATATGTGTTTCCCCTTTCTGAACCCATATAGACGTTAACTATCTGAGTACTACCTTGGCCCCATGTAGGCAGCCTGTATGGGATTGATTGAGTTTGCCCATTCCAAACCCATATGGTTTATCGAAGTGGGCCCCATATGTGTTTCCCCATTCTGAACCCATATAGACGTTAACTATCTGAGTACTACCTTGGCCCCATGTAGGCAGCCTGTATGGGATTGATTGAGTTTGCCCATGCCAAACCCATATGGTTTATCAAACCGGGCCCCATATGTTTTTCCCCATTCTGAACCCATATAGACGTTAACTATCTGGGTACTACCTTGGCCCCATGTAGGCAGCCTATATGGGATTGATTGAGTTTACCCATGCTAAACCCATATGGTTCATCAACGTGGGCCCCATATGTGTTTCCCCGTTTTGAACCCATATAGATGGTAACTGTCTGGGTACTACATTGGCCCCATCTAGGCAGCCTGTATGGGACTGATTGAGTTTGCCCATGCCAAACCCATGTGGGTTATCAAAGTGGGCCCCATATGTGTTTCCCCGTTTTGAACCCATATAGATGGTAACTATGTGGGTACTACATTGGCCCCATCTAGGCAGCCTGTATGGGATTGATTGAGTTTGCCCATGCCAAACCCATATGGTTTATCAACGTGGGCCCCATATGTGTTTCCCCGTTTTGAACCCATATACATGGTAACTGTCTGCGTACTACATTGGCCCCATGTAGGCAGACTGTATGGGATTAATTTGAGTTTGCCCATGCCAAACCCAGATGGTTTATCAACGTGGGCCCCATATGTGTTTCCCCTTTCTGAACCCATATAGACGTTAACTATCTGAGTACTACCTTGGCCCCATGTAGGCAGCCTGTATGGGATTGATTGAGTTTGCCCATTCCAAACCCATATGGTTTATCGAAGTGGGCCCCATATGTGTTTCCCCATTCTGAACCCATATAGACGTTAACTATCTGAGTACTACCTTGGCCCCATGTAGGCAGCCTGTATGGGATTGATTGAGTTTGCCCATGCCAAACCCATATGGTTTATCAAACCGGGCCCCATATGTTTTTCCCCATTCTGAACCCATATAGACGTTAACTATCTGGGTACTACCTTGGCCCCATGTAGGCAGCCTATATGGGATTGATTGAGTTTACCCATGCTAAACCCATATGGTTCATCAACGTGGGCCCCATATGTGTTTCCCCGTTTTGAACCCATATAGATGGTAACTATGTGGGTACTACATTGGCCCCATCTAGGCAGCCTGTATGGGATTGATTGAGTTTGCCCATGCCAAACCCATGTGGGTTATCAAAGTGGGCCCCATATGTGTTTCCCCGTTTTGAACCCATATAGATGGTAACTGTCTGGGTACTACATTGGCCCCATCTAGGCAGCCTGTATGGGACTGATTGAGTTTGCCCATGCCAAACCCATATGGGTTATCAAAGTGCGCCCCATATGTGTTTCCCTGTTTTGAACCCATATAGATGGTAACTATGTGGGTTCTACATTGGCCCCATCTAGGCAGCCTGTATGGGATTGATTGAGTTTGCCCATGCCAAACCCATATGGGTTATCAAAGTGGGCCCCATATGTGTTTCCCCGTTTTGAACCCATATAGATGGTAACTATCTGGGTACTACATTGGCCCCATCTAGGCAGCCTGTATGGGATTGATTGAGTTTGCCCATGCCAAACCCATATGGGTTATCAAAGTGCGCCCCATATGTGTTTCCCCGTTTTGAACCCATATAGATGGTAACTATCTGGGTACTACATTGGCCCCATCTAGGCAGCATGTATGGGATTGATTGAGTTTGCCCATGCCAAACCCATTTGGTTTATCAAACCGGGCCCCATATGTGTTTCCCCGTTTTGAACCCATATAGATGGTAACTATCTGGGTACTACCTTGGCCCCATGTAGGCAGCCTATATGGGATTGTTTGAGGTTACCCATGCCAACCCAATATGGTTTATCAAAGTGGGCCCCATATGTGTTTCCCCATTTTGAACCCATATAGATGGTAACTATCTGGGTACTACATTGGCCCCATCCAGGCAGCCTGTATGGGATTGATTGAGTTTGCCCATGCCAAACCCATATGGTTCATCAAAGCGGGCCCCGTATGTGTTTCCCCATTCTTAAACCATATAGACGGTAACTATATGGGTATTACCTTGGCCCCATGTAGGCAGCCTGTATGGGATTGATTGAGTTTGCCCATGACTGACCGATATGTTAAACCCATATGGGCCCCACTTGTATAGACCATTTTGAGCCCATATGCTCATTGCTCATTAGTGACCCAGCTGGGACCCACATGGGGAGCCCACCTCTTTTGACCCATGTGGGACCTACTTAGCTACCTCAATTGGGCCCCAGATAAGATGCCCATTTTGGGACCATGCCCACTTGGTACCCATATAGCCCAAGCATAAACCATGTGGGCCCCACATATGCGTGTTGGCTGGGAAAAATATATATTTAGTTACAACTAGAAATACACTTGAACCCTACTTTTAAACATTTATAAATATATTTATGACTAATTTAAAGTATAACAATAATATATTAAAAGAATATACAAAGTGGGAAAAAAGTGTGCTAAATTACAATTTAAGTACACTTAGTGCACTTCCCTAATGTACTTAAAGTGCTCTATTTTCGGGCACTGATTTTGTACTTAATATACTAAAAGTTATTCTTAAGTACTCCTTAAGATAAACTTAAGATCATCTAAGTGTACTCAACTGTGCTATTTTGAGACACCATGAAGATGAACTAAAACGTGCTTTTAACATACTATCTCAGCATTTCCAAAAATGTATTTTGTTACCACTTATAATACATTTGAAACATATTTCATAAACCTTTAAATATACTAATTATACATAAAAAATAAACTTACTGATTATTTAAAATACAATAATAATATATAACAAATGTATACAAGGCGTATTTATAATGTATTGCCCACATGTTTTTTATTAATAAAAAATACACTTATTAATTATTTAAAATACATGAATAATATATAAAAAATGTATACAAAGCGTATTTATAATGTATTGGCCACATATATTCATTAATAAAAAATACATTTGTTGATTATTTAAAATACATGAATAATATATGACAAATGTATACAAAGCGTATTTATAATGTATTGCCCAAATATTTTTATTAATAAAAAATACACTTGATGATTATTTAAAATACATGAATAATATATGACAAATGTATACAAAGCGTATTTATAATGTATTGCCCAAATATTTTTATTAATAAAAAATACACTTGATGATTATTTAAAATACATGAATAATATATGACAAATGTATACAAAGCGTATTTATAATGTATTGCCCAAATATTTTTATTAATAAAAAATACACTTGATGATTATTTAAAATACATGAATAATATATAATAAATGTATACATAGCGTATTTATAATGTATTTTTTATTAATAAAAATATGTGGGCAAGACATTATAATTACGCTTTGAATAAATTTATTATATATAATTGATATATTTTAATTAATTAATAAGTGTATTATAATGAATAAAAATGTATGGGCAATACATTATAAATACGTTGTCACGAAACGTGTAGGAAAGCAAAAAATAATGTCTTCAATAAAAAGTCTTCAATAAATCCTCAGGCAGAGTAACAATAGACAGGAATGGCGGGAGAAGACGTGCACACAACGAAGGAGCATAGGTGTAACGCTTGTAGCCGGACAAAGAAACAAGGAAATCAAACAAACTTATAAAGGGGAGATAATTACAACAACAGGTGGAGGGGATCACACTAATGAGCAGGAAGACCAAAAAAGGGCATGGGAGAAACCAAACAGACAGTCCAATGGGGGAAACACTGGGAAAAACCAAGACAAACAGTCCAAGGGCGTGACATACACTTTGTATACATTTATCATATATTATTCATGTATTTTAAATAATTAAGAAGTGTATTTTTTATTATTAAACATATGTGGGCAATACATTATAAATATGCTTTGTATACATTTATTATATATTATTCATGTATTTTAAATAATCAACAAGTGTATTTTTTTTGTAATAAAAATATGTGGGAAATACATTATAAATACGCCTTGCATACATTTGTTATATATTTATGTATTTTAAATAATTAAGAAGTGTATTTTTTATTATTAAACATATGTGGGCAATACATTATAAATATGCTTTGTATACATTTATTATATATTATTCATGTATTTTAAATAATCAACAAGTGTATTTTTTTGTAATAAAAATATCTGGGCAATACATTATAAATACGCTTTGTATACATTTGTTATATATTATTCATGTATTTTAAATAATCAGTAAGTTTATTTTTTATGTATAATTAGTATATTTAAAGGTTTATGAAATATGTTTCAATCCTATTAGAAGTGGTAACAAAATACATTTTTTGGAAATGCTGAGATAGTATGTTAAAAGCACATTTTAGTTCATCTTCATGGTGTCTCAAAATAGCACAGTTGAGTACACTTAGATGATCTTAAGTTTATCTTAACATATACTTAAGAATAACTTTTAGTATATAGAGTACAAAATTAGTGGTCGAAAATAGAGCACTTTAAGTACATTAGGGAAGTGCACTAAGTGTACTTAAATTGTATTTTAGCACACTTTTTTCACACTTTGTATATTCTTTTAATATATTATTGCTATACTTTAAATTAGTCATAAATGTATTTATAAATGTTCAAAAGCAGGGTTCAAGTGTATTTCTAGTTGTAACTAAATATATTTTTTAAAATACAGATATAGTATGTTAAAAGCACATTTTAGTTCAATTTCATGGTGTCTCAAAATAGCACAGTTGAGTACACTTAGATGGTATTAAGTTTATCTTAACATATACATAATACTATTTTTTAGTACAATAAGTACAAAATTAGTGTGCGAAAATAGAGCACTTTTAGTACATTACTGAAAAGTGTACTAAGTATACTTAAATAAAGTGCATTTTAGTGCACTTTTTTTTAACCTGGGAGAATTACCACACTCAAAATCAGTTTAAGTGTTAGTGCTAATAATGCATTCATATTAAGTGTACTTAAGTACAACTTTTGGGAAAATGTACTTCTACTACAGTACATTACTAATAGATTTTTAATAAAATCAATTTAATGTAAACTTAAAATTACCACACTCAAAATCAATTTAAGTGTTAGTGATAATAATGCATTCATATTAAGTGTACTTGTACAACTTTTGAGAAAATGTACTTCTACTACAGTACATTACTAATAGATTTTTAATAAAATCAATTTAATGTAAACTTAAAATTACCACACTCAAAATCAATTTAAGTGTTAGTGATAATAATGCATTCATATTAAGTGTACTTAAGTACAACTTTTGAGAAAATGTACTTCTACTACAGTACATTACTAATAGATTTTTAATAAAATCAATTTAATGTAAACTTAAAATTACCACACTCAAAATCAATTTAAGTGTTAGTGATAATAATGCATTCATATTAAGTGTACTTAAGTACAACTTTTGAGAAAATGTACTTCTACTACAGTACATTACTAATAGATTTTTAATAAAATCAATTTAATGTAAACTTAAAATTACCACACTCAAAATCAATTTAAGTGTTAGTGATAATAATGCATTCACATTAAGTGTACTTAAGTACAACTTTTGGGAAAATGTACTTCTACTACAATACATTACTAATAGATTTTTAATAAAATCAATTTAATGTAAACTTAAAATTACCACACTCAAAATCAATTTAAGTGTTAGTGATAATAATGCATTCATATTAAGTGTACTTAAGTACAACTTTTGGGAAAATGTACTTCTACTACAATACATTACTAATAGATTTTTTATATATTAACTTATTTTAAACTCAAGATTAGTATGTAAACAGTGTACTAAAAATCAACTAATGTTTAAAGCATTTAAAGCACACTTTTGAAAAACACACTAATAAAACTCTTTTGGATGTTTTTTCTGTAGTGTACTTTATTGTAGTACACTAAAAAATTATTTAAGTATTACTGGTATTTAGTATACTTTTGTCAAGTGTACTAAAGTCCTACTGAAGTATAAACATACATTTAATTAGTAAATTTATAGTGTATAACCATCAAACTTTTATTTAACACACAAAAAAACAATGTACTAAAAATGTATTTGCGGGTATTTAAGTGTATTTTAATTGCATTTAAGTATATATTTTTTTCACCTGGGATAGCAAGATAGCATGTTTCACATTCTACCCCTCTCTCCCTCTCTCCCTTTCACCCCTCCCCCTTTAGCCACTCTAACTGTCATTCTGCAGTGACTGAACACAGTCAGGCAGAGTGAGGTTTCTGAGTTCTTTTTTTAATTTTCTTTAATTCATAGAAGCTTGTATACATTTTTTATTTACAGCACTTGCTCAGAATGATTAGATCTCTGTGTGAAAAAAGTTTTAAAGAGTTTGGATGCTGCACTTTAAAGATATAAAAATATTTTTTACTATATCTTTAAAAAATCACCACGTCCACCGTTCAAGATATCCAAAATCCGCTCGCAATTTAACATCTTCAGAATATTCTCTTCATGTTAAAAAAGTTTGGTGTGAACAGCTGGTTGTTCTTAGAAGTAGTGTGAATTTGTTTACAGCCTGATTTTTCAAAAAATCCACATTCAAATCAAAATAGCCGGCTTCCTGTTGGTCTTAGCTAATGAGTTTGATTTAGAAAGTTGTCCAGATTGATGCGATTAATATATGTACAGAGTTTGGTGACTGTAGGAAAAACTAACCCCCCAACTTTTGTCAAAAGATGGCGCTATAGAGTGCCTGCTCCACGCCCATTTATGACCTTTTGCCAGTGTCTAACTATCATAAATATTGATGTGTGTGTTGAGTTTCATGAAATTCTAAGCATGTTAACTGCCTCGAAAAGACAGGAATCTAATTTTAAAGTTTGACATGTTGCCATGGCAACAGCATTCGATTTATCATCGACCCCTTTACATATTCTTATCGGCCGTGTTTTGACATGATTTTGATGAAGTTTAAAGAAAATCAAGTAAAATTAAGAGGCTGATTTCAAAGCATTTTGAAAATGACACACTTCCTGCTGCCAGTTGGTGGCGCTATAACTTTGACTCATAATAGTCACATTTATGGAATCGGCATCATACAACGAACAAACTGGTGAAGTTTCATCAGAATCAGGCAATGTGGTCAACAGTTATTAGACACTTCCTGTTTCTCATTTCTCGCCATAACTTTGTCGCCTTGCCACGGCCAAACCGTTCGAGATATCAAAAATCTCCTCGCAATTTAGCGTCCCCAATGTCTTGAGATCATGCTGACCGAGTTTGGTGACAATCCCATGGAATTCCTGGGAGGAGTACGTTAAATTCCAGAGCATGCGCTTTTTAAACAGCCCTAAATATCTCACTTCCTGTCAGGTGGAGCCTATGACATAGAGTACAAAAGTTGTTTGGCTCAGTGAGATCTATATGTGTACCGAGTTTCATATCAATACGTGCAAGTATGTGTGCGCAGTACATCAAGTTTTCAAACTGTGTTCCAGGGGGCGCTGTAGAGGCCCTGAACCACGCCCGGGTCCCAGCCTCTGTGGCGTCCTGATGGCCGCAGATTCCGACGTGTGTGCAAATTTTCAAGAGTTTTTGAGTATGTTAAGGCCCCCAAAAGTGCCCGGAAGGTTGAAAAAAATAAAAAATAAAAAAATAAAAAAAAAATTAAAGCTGCGAGCAGCGATGAACGGGCCCTCGCACCCGGGCTCACCGCCGACCGGTGGCTTCAGGAAAACAGCAAACGGTGGGCAGTATGCTTTTAATACAGTAAATGTAGGAGAAATATGTCAAAGTCACATAAATGTGCCAAACTTGCCGCTGCCAGCTGGTGGCGCTATGCCTATAACTGATTATTGGCATGTAGATGTGTTCAGGCCAGCACTATTATCAAACATATGAAGTTTGGTGCAGATTGACCTTGGTATGTTTGAGTTAGTGAAATATATGAGATATCCTGCTGCCAACAGGTGGCGCTATGATAATATCTGAATATTGGTCTTTAGGTGTCTTCAGGCCAGGACTCTTACCAAACCTGTGAATTTTGTGGCAGATCAGACATTTTCAGGCTAAGTTATAACCACTTCTATGTCTATGCAGAAACATCAAACTTTGTCAGGCCACCACGGACATGCCCTTTAATGAAAACTCAAGATCTTCACAATTTAACATCTCTAAGGCCTCAAGATCAGACTGACCAAATATAATGTTGATTTAATTAAATGCAATCAATGCAAGGACTTCAGATAGATGCCAACTGTGAACCAGTATGCTACAAATGATGATAAGAACATGATTCATGATGATAGCAAAATGTTATTATTGCTTCCTTTACATCCACCACTTCTGCTTAAATGTCATTGTTACCTATCTGTACAATTTTTGTGTGGATATTGCTTTGCTGGTGACTCCTGTTATAAGACATCACTCTTAAGTGCTACATAACTAAGAATCAATAAGGAAGACGGTGCCCAGTTGGCACATGCATTCACAGTAACCCTCTGCTAGTTTGGATTTAAAGTTTACAGAATTGAAAGGGTTACACTTTAAAATCAACACACAGACACATACACACAAAATATAAAATGTTGCCATCCAGTTTCATTTGTTAAAATTAACTATATTAGTTAACATGACCAATAAATAAATAGCATTTATTAATGTTAATTAATATTAAGCTAAAAAAAGTATTCATATAAAGTTTATGTACTGTAAATTAACATGAACATGAACACAGTTCATGGGGGTGTACAGCAATACACAATAAAGTGCTCTATAAACTCTTCATTCTTTCAAAATATCTTTAAAAATCAAGTTGAGTATTTTAACGGGGTGATATATATATATATATTTATAACTGATCTTAAAATTATGGTTTTCAGATGTTTTGAAGAAATTAACAGTAACGTTTGTTTTGTTGTCAAAGTTTGTCATAATTTTTTATTATTATTATTTTATATTCAATAAATAACACTATGTAAATATTGTCTATCAATGAAGATAAATTGATCATGCTAAAAAGTGTATTTTTTTTTTATCTTTTGCTATGTGACTGAATAGGACAAGTTCATGGTACAGTTAAGTAAAAAATAAATAAAAAACAACAACTGCAAAATACGAACAATGAAAGACTAAGTGACCCTTTATATTTTCTCAAAATATCAGACTCTCAAAGATCAGACATATTTATGTAATTAAAATACATATGTGCATTTTTTGTTCAAAGATGGTCTGTAGGATGGCTCTCTACTCTGTCACCCTCTCTGCCTCTCACCCCTCCCCCCTGCAATAATGAGCTTCTCTGTGCCTGACTGAACGCACACACATACTGTAGAGACATTCACCAGAGTGACAGCAGGTTTCTGAGTTATTTTTTTAATTTTCTTTAATTCATTGAAGCTTGTATAAAATTAATATTTCCAGCACTTGCTCAGAATGATTAGATCTCTGTGTGAAAAAAGTTTTAAAGAGTTTGGATGCTGCACTTTAAAGATATAAAAAATTAGGGTTATGTTTTTTACTATATCTTTAAAAAATCACCACGTCAACACCGTTCGAGATATCCAAAATCCGCTCGCAATTTAACATCTTCAGAATCTTCTCTTCATGTTAAAAAAGTTTGGTGTGAACAGCTGGTTGTTCTTAGGAGTAGTGTGAATTTGTTTACTACCTGATTTTTCAAAAAATCCACCTTCAAATCAAAATAGCCGGCTTTCTGTTGGTCTTAGCTAATGAGTTTGATTTAGAAAGTTGTCCAGATTGATGAGAACAATATATGTACAGAGTTTGGTGACTGTAGGAAAAACTAACCCCCCAACTTTTGTCAAAAGATGGCGCTATAGAGTGCCTGCTCCACGCCCATTTATGACCTTTTGCCAGTGTCTAACTATCATTAATATTGATGTGTGTGTTGAGTTTCATGAAATTCTAAGCATGTTATCTGCCTCGAAAAGACAGGAATGTAATTTTAAAGTTTGACACGTTGCCATGGCAACAGCATTTGATTTATCATCGACCCCTTTACATATTCTTATCGGCCGTGTTTTGACATGATTTTGATGAAGTTTAAAGAAAATCGAGTAAAATTAAGAGGCTGATTTCAAAGCATTTTGAAAATGACACGTTTCCTGCTGCCAGTTGGTGGCGCTATAACTTTGACTCATAATAGTCACATTTATGGAATCGGCATCATACAACGAACAAACTGGTGAAGTTTCATCAGAATCAGGCAATGTGTGCAACAGTTATTAGACACTTCCTGTTTCTCATTTCTCGCCATAACTTTGTCGCCTTGCCACGGCCAAACCGTTCGAGATATCAAAAATCTCCTCGCAATTTAGCGTCCCCAATGTCTTGAGATAATGCTGACCGAGTTTGGTGACAATCCCATGGAATTCCTGGGAGGAGTACGTTAAATTCCAGAGCATGCGCTTTTTAAACAGCCCTAAATATCTCACTTCCTGTTGCGTGGAGCCCATGACATAGAGTACAAAAGTTGTTCAGCTCGATGAGTTCTATATGTGTACCGAGTTTCATATGAGTACGTGCAAGTATGTGTGCGCAGTACATCAAGTTTTCAAACTGTGTTCCAGGGGGCGCTGTAAATGCCCTGAACCACGCCCGGGTCCCAGCCTCTGTGGCGTCCGGACGACGGCAGATTCCGACGTGTGTGCAAATTTTCAAGAGTTTTTGAGTATGTTAAGGCCCCCAAAAGTGCCCCAACGGTTGAAAAAAAATAAAAATAAAAATAAAAAAAACAAATTAAAGCTGCAAGCAGCGATGACCGGGCCCTCGCCATATGCGCAGTCACCATCCCGATAGCATCAGGAAAACGGTGCCCAGTTGGCACATGCATTCTGTCATGTATCTGGTCTGTCTTCTCATCATGAACTCTTGCACACACATTCTGGACTGCAATCCCCATAAGCCACTGCACCAATCACTGCACACAGCTGCTCCTCGTTTTCCACCGAACTGATTGCTGCAAACACCTGTTTCACATTTACCCACATGCATTTAAGCCACTCACACACACAGCCACCTTGCAAAGTCTTATCGTTCCATATGGTCGTAATTCTAAGCGTTTTTCTCTGTGTTGGATTATCTGTGTATGACTCTGGACTGTGTACCCCGTTGACGATTCCTGCTTCCTGCCATTGCGACCATTCCCTGTCTATCGAACTGTTTCCCGGATTACCTACGTTGTTCCTGTTTTCTGGTGATTATTCTGGCCTGTTGACGATTCAAATAAATGCTGCAAATGGATCCGCACGTCTCAGTCTGACTCCATGTGACACATTCACAGTAACCCTCTGCCACTTTGGATTTAAAGTTTACAGAATTGAAAGGGTTAATTAAAATCAACACACAGACACATACACACAATATTTAAAATTTTGACATCCAGTTTAATTTGTTAACATTAACTATATTAGTTAACATGAACAATAATTAAATAGCATTTATTAATGTTAATTAATATTAAGCTAAAAAAAAGTATTCATATATTATTAAAAGGTACATTAGTACATTTATTTATATTTGTTAAAAATATTTGTGGGTTCATGTATTAATAATACATTATAAGGGTATTCTTAAGGCATTATAATGAATGCATAATAAATTATAAAAAACCTTATAATATGTTGTATCATCTCATGAGCATTCATAAGAACAGTTTTAATGTATTAGAATTTTTTTTTTTTTATTATAGCTTTTATGAGTATGATTACCTCCTCATAGTTATAATGTATAAGTCTCATATTTTGCCATCTTACTGATGTCACTTTACTTAAAGCATACAAAGATCACTTATAAGTAATAATAATAATAATTCTCAAATAGCCATAAGATCAGGTATCAGATCAGATGAATGTATAATATGATCAGTTTAATTATTTTGATGGTACCCGTTAGACAGCTTTTTATAAGTAACTCTGCAACTGCATGTCAGCTAGCAGTAATTATTATTTGTTGTGGTAAATATATGCTAACACTGTATTTAGACAGTTCCCCAAAAGACAAACTGATTATAAGTAACTTTGCAAGAACATGAACCTTCTACTTAGCCTAACATTAAACTAAGTCTACACTGTAAGGAGTGTTAGTTGGTGAGAGTTAGTTGTTAATAGTCAATAGAATAGAATATAATGTAAAAAATAAATCTAATGTGATATAGTCCATTACAAATGAAGTAGGTTTAAAATGGTGTCTACTGTGTGTTATAAATAATCATAATCTTAAAAGTTATAACCTCTAATATTTAAGTATTATAATGTATGATAATTGTTGTTATGAATATTCATTGGATGATATAATATACGTTTTTTTATAATGCATTATGCGTTCATTATAATGCCTTAGAAATACCCTTATAATAGGGGCTTCATAGAAAGTGTTACCAAATCAGTGAGAGACAAACAAAACATTTCATAATTTTTCATTAAAAAAATCACTAATTTTTTTATGCTTTTTAGTGTTTATTTTAAAAATAGGTAAAAGTATTGTGACAGTACAGTACATAACAACTCCAAATAAATCTATGCATTCGTTTCTTTGTTGCACATTGAGAATGAACAGAATAGGATTAGAGGTAAAAATATTCCTTATCATGCGAGGACCTCTGGTGTTCATCCCTTGTATTACAGTCTTCATTTCTCCCTCTCTCACTTCTGGATACTTTTAATGTTTTTGGGGCCTCTGAGCATGATACAATTTTGATACCAAGCGTATTTTCTAAGAATGATTTGTTCTTCATATATACAAAGTTTTGAAGAGTTGGTATTAGGCACTTTAAAGATATAGAAAAATTAATGCAACTTTTTTTACTGTGACTTTTAAAAAATCACCACATCAACACCGTTCAAGATATCCAAAATCCGCTCACAATTTAGCATTTTGAGTATATTCTTATCATGTTGACAAAGTTTGGTGTGAACTTCTTGTTTCTGCTTTGTTTAGTATGATTTTATTTACAGCCTGATTTTTCCAAAAATCCACATTCAAATAAAAATACCCAACTTCTTGTTTATTATAGCTAATAAGTGTTAATTAGAAAGTTGTCCGGCTTGATGAGACCAATATATGTACCGAGTTTGGTGACTGTAGGCAAAACTAAACCCCCAACTTTTGTCAAAAGGTGGCGCTATAGAGTGCCTCCTCCACGCCCATTTATGGGCTTTTATCAGTGTCTAAATATCATTAATACAGATGTGTGTGTTGAGTTTCATGAAATTCCAAGTATTTTAAGTGGCTCGAAAACGCAAAAAACTAAAGTTAAAGTTTGACACGTTGCCATGGCAACATGATAAAAGTTATCGATAATGCCCTTCACAGATTCTCATCGGCCGTGTTTCGACATTATTGGGATGAAGTTTCAAGCAAATTGAGTAAAATTAAGAGGCTGATTTAAAAGCATTTAGAAAACGTTGCGCTTTCTGCTGCCAGTTGGTGGCGCTATAACTTTAACTCATAATAGTCACATCTCTGTGATTGGCATCAGACGGTGAACAAACTGCTGAAGTTTGGTCAAAATCAGACAAAGTGTGTTAAAGTTATTGGATACTTCCTGTTTCTCATTTCTCGCCATAACTTTGTCGCCCCGCCACGGCCAAACCGTTCGAAATATCAAAATTCCCCTGGCAATTTTGCGTCCCCAATGTCTTGAGATCATGCTGACCGAGTTTGGTGGCCATCGGTGGATACACCTAGGAGGAGTATATCAAATTCCATTGCATGCGCTTTTTAGACATCCCTGAATAGCTGACTTCCTGTTGGGCGAAGCACTGACTTTGAGCATGAAAGTTGTTCGGCCCGATGAGTTCTATATGTGTATGAATTTTGATAAATGTAGGTCAACCGGTGTGTGCTCCAGTGTCCCTCAAAAGTAAAAATTTTTAACGCTGTGCCACGCCCCCCCCAGGTGACCCCCCCATGTCAAAGTTTGTCCGGCCCTGATGGCCGCAGGTTCCAATGTGTGTGCAAAGTTTCAAGAGTTTTCGTGTATGTTAAGGGCCCCGAAATGACCCAAAACATTGATGAAATAATAATAATAATAATAATAATTAAAGCTGCGAGCAGCGATGAACGGGCCCTCGCACCTGGGCTCACCGCCGACTGGTGGCTTCAGGAAATCAGCAAACGGTGGGCAGTATGCTTTTAATACAGTAAATATAGAAAAAATATGTCATAAGTCATTTATATGTGCCAAACTTGCCGCTGCCAGATGGTGGCGCTATGCCTGTAACTGATTATTGGCATGTAGATGTGTTCAGGCCAGCACTATTATCAAACATATGAAGTTTGGTGCAGATTGACCTTGGTATGTTTGAGTTAGTGAAAGATATGATATATCCTGCTGCCAACAAGTGGCGCTATGATAATATCTGAATATTAGTCTTTAGGTGTCTTCAGGCCAGGACTCTTACCAAACCTGTGAATTTTGTGGCAGATCAGACATTTTATGGCTAAGTTATAACAACTCAATGAAAACTCAAGATCTTCAAAATTTAACATCTCTAAGGCCTCAAGATCAGACTGACCAAATATAATGTTGATTTAATTAAATGCAATCAATGCAAGGACTTCAGATAATGCCAACTGTGAACCAATATGCAAAATTTTCCCTATACTCTGATGATGACGATAAGAACATGATTCATGATGATAACAAAATGTTATTATTGCTTGCTTTACGTCCACCACTTCTGCTTAAATGTCATTGTTACCTATCTGTACAAGTTTTGTGTGGATATTGCTTTGCTGGTGACTCCTCCTGTTACAAGACATCACTCTTAAGCGCTACATAACTAAGAATCAATAAGGAAAATGGTGCCCAGTTGGCACATGCATTCACAGTAACTCTCTGCTAGTTTGGATTTTAAGTTTACAGAATTGAAAGGGTTAGACTTTAAAATCAACACACAGACACATACACACAAAATATAAAATGTTGCCATCCAGTTTCATTTGTTAAAATTAACTATATTAGTTAACATGACCAATAAATAAATAGCATTTATTAATGTTAATTAATATTAAGCTAAAAAAAGTATTCATCTAGGCCCGGTTTCGCAGACAAGGCTTAAGCCTAGTCCTAGACTAAAATGTAAGTCTGAGCAGTTTAAACTGAAATAAAATTGCACTGATTGATTTTAAAATATATCAGTGCCTTTGTTTTGTCTCAAGATGCACACCAGTAATGTTTTTTTCTAAGCATGTTTATAAAAATTACTTAAATGTCCTAATTGAACTATGGTCTAATCCTGGCTTAGTCTAAGCCCTGTCTGGGAAACCGGGCCATAAAGTTTATGTACTGTGGATTAACATGAACATGAACACAGTTCATGTGGGTGTACAGCAATACACAATAAAGTGCTCTATAAACGCTTCATTCTTTCAAAATATCTTTAAAAATCAAGTTGAGTATTTTAACGGGGTGATATATATATATATAACTGATCTTAAAATGATGGTTTTCAGATGTTTTGAAGAGATAACAGAAACGTTTGTTTTGTTGTCAAAGTCTGTCTTAATTTTTTATTATTATTATTTTATATTCAATAAATAACACTATGCAAATATTGTCTATCAATGAAGATAAATTGATCATGCTAAAAAGTTGTATTTTTTAAATCTTTTGCTATGTGACTGAATAGGACAAGTTCATGGTACAGTTAAGTAAAAAATAAATGAAAAACAACAACTGCAAAATACGAACAATGAAAGACTTAGTGACCCTTTATATTTTCTCAAAATATCAGACTCTCAAAGATCAGACATATTTATGTAATTACAATACATATGTGCATTTTTTGTTCAAAGATGGTCTGTAGGATGGCTCTCTACTCTGTCACCCTCTCTGCCTCTCACCCCTCCCCCCTGCAATAATGAGCTTCTCTGTGCCTGACTGAACGCACACACATACTGTAGAGACATTCACCAGAGTGACAGCAGGTTTCTGAGTTATTTTTTTAATTTTCTTTAATTCATTGAAGCTTGTATAAAATTTATATTTCCAGCACTTGCTCAGAATGATTAGATCTCTGTGTGAAAAAAGTTTTAAAGAGTTTGGATGCTGCACTTTAAAGATATAAAAATATTTTTTACTATATCTTTAAAAAATCACCACGTCCACACCGTTCAAGATATCCAAAATCCGCTCGCAATTTAACATCTTCTCTTCATGTTAAAAAAGTTTGGTGTGAACAGCTGCTTGTTCTTAGGAGTAGTGTGAATTTGTTTACTACCTGATTTTTCAAAAAATCCACCTTCAAATCAAAATAGCCGGCTTTCTGTTGGTCTTAGCTAATGAGTTTGATTTAGAAAGTTGTCCAGATTGATGAGATTAATATATGTACAGAGTTTGGTGACTGTAGGAAAAACTAACCCCCCAACTTTTGTCAAAAGATGGCGCTATAGAGTGCCTGCTCCACGCCCATTTATGACCTTTTGCCAGTGTCTAATTATTATTAATATTGATGTGTGTGTTGAGTTTCATGAAATTCTAAGCATGTTATCTGCCTCAAAAAGACAGGAATGTAATTTTAAAGTTTGACACGTTGCCATGGCAACAGCATTTGATTTATCATCGACCCCTTTACATATTCTTATTGGCCGTGTTTTGACATGATTTTGATGAAGTTTAAAGAAAATCGATTAAAATTAAGAGGCTGATTTCAAAGCATTTTGAAAATGACACGTTTCCTGCTGCCAGTTGGTGGCACTATAACTTTGACTCATAATAGTCACATTTATAGAATCGGCATCATACAAGGAACAAACTGGTGAAGTTTCATCAGAATCAGGCAATGTGTGCAACAGTTATTAGACACTTCCTGTTTCTCATTTCTCGCCATAACTTTGTCGCCTTGCCACGGCCAAACCGTTCGAGATATCAAAAATCTCCTCGCAATTTAGCGTCCCCAATGCCTTGAGATCATGCTGACCGAGTTTGGTGACAATCCCATGGAATTCCTGGGAGGAGTACGTTAAATTCCAGAGCATGCGCTTTTTAAACAGCCCTAAATATCTCACTTCCTGTTGCGTGGAGCCCATGACATAGAGTACAAAAGTTGTTCAGCTCGATGAGTTCTATATGTGTACCGAGTTTCATATCAATACACGCAAGTATGTGTGCGCAGTACATCAAGTTTTCAAACTGTGTTCCAGGAGGCGCTGTAGAGGCCCTGAACCACGCCCGGGTCCCAGCCTCTGTGGCGTCCGGACGACGGCAGATTCCGACGTGTGTGCAAATTTTCAAGAGTTTTTGAGTATGTTAAGGCCCCCAAAAGTGCCCCAACGGTTGAAAAAAAATAAAAAAAAAAAAAAAAATTAAAGCTGCAAGCAGCGATGACCGGGCCCTCGCCATATGCGCAGTCACCATCCCGATAGCATCAGGAAAACGGATTTAAAGTTTACAGAATTGAAAGGGTTAATTAAAATCAACACACAGACACATACACACAATATTTAAAATTTTGCCATCCAGTTTAATTTGTTAACATTAACTATATTAGTTAACATGAACAATAATTAAATAGCATTTATTAATGTTAATTAATATTAAGCTAAAAAAAGTATTCATATATTATTAAAAGGTACATTGGTACATTTATTTATATTTGTTAAAAATATTTGTGGGTTCATGTATTAATAATACATAATAAGGGTATTCTTAAGGCATTATAATGAATGCATAATAAATTATAAAAAACCTTATAATATGTTGTATCATCTCATGAGCATTCATAAGAACAGTTTCAATGTATTAGAATTTTTACTTTTTTTATTATAGCTTTTATGAGTATGATTACCTCTTCATAGTTATAATGTATAAGTCTCATATTTTGCCATCTTACTGATGTCACTTTACTTAAATCATACAAAGACCACTTATAAGTAATAATAATAATAATTCTCAAATAGCCATTAGATCAGGTATCAGATCAGATGAATGTATAATATGATCAGTTTAATTATTTTGATGGTACCCGTTAGACAGCTTTTTATAAGTAACTCTGCAACTGCATGTCAGCTAGCAGTAATTATTATTTGTTGTGGTAAATATATGCTAACACTGTATTTAGACAGTTCCCCAAAAGACAAACTGATTATAAGTAACTTTGCAAGAACATGAACCTTCTACTTAGCCTAACATTAAACCAAGTCTACACTGTAAGGAGTGTTAGTTGGTGAGAGTTAGTTGTTAATAGTCAATAGAATAGAGTATAATGTAAACAAAATAAATCTAATATGATATAGTCCATTACAAATGAAGTAGGTTTAAAATGGTGTCTACTGTGTGTTATAAATAATCATAATCTTAAAAGTTATAACCTCTAATATTTAAGTATTATAATGTATGATAATTGTTGTTATGAATATTCATTGGATGATATAATATATTATACGTTTTTTTATAATGCATTATGCATTCATTATAATGCATTAGAAATACCCTTATAATAGGGGCTTCATAGAAAGTGTTACCAAATCAGTGAGAGACAAACAAAACATTTCATAATTTTTCATTAAAAAATAACTATTTTTTTATGCTTTTTAGTGTTTATTTTAAAATTATCTAAAAGTATTCTGACAGTTCAGTACAGTACATAACAACTCCAAATAAATCTATGCATTTGTTTCCTTGTTGCACATTGAGAATGAACAGAATAGGATTAGAGGTAAAAAATATTCCTTATCATACGAGGACCTCTGGTGTTCATCCCTTGTATTACAGTCTTCATTTCTCCCTCTCTCACTTCTGGATACTTTTAATGTTTTTGGGGCCTCTGAGCATGATACAATTTTGATACCAAGCGTATTTTCTAGGAATGATTTGTTCTTCATATATACAAAGTTTTGAAGAGTTGGTATTAGGCACTTTAAAGATATATGAAAATGAATGCTACTTTTTTTTTACTGTGACTTTAAAAAATCACCACATCAACACCATTCAAGATATGCCAAATCCGCTCACAATTTAGCATTTTGAGTATATTCTTATCATGTTGACAAAGTTTGGTGTGAACTTCTTATTTCTGCTTTGTTTAGTATGATTTTATTTACAGCCTGATTTTTCCAAAAATCCACATTCAAATAAAAATAGCCAACTTCCTGTTTATTATAGCTAATGAGTGTTAATTAGAAAGTTGTCCGGCTTGATGAGACCAATATATGTACCGAGTTTGGTGACTGTTGGCAAAACTAAACCCCCAACTTTGGTCAAAAGGTGGCGCTATAGAGTGCCTCCTCCACGCCCATTTATGGGCTTTTATCAGTGTCTAAATATCATTAATACAGATGTGTGTGTTGAGTTTCATGAAATTCTAAGTATTTTAAGTGGCTCGAAAACACAAAAAACTAAAGTTAAAGTTTGACACGTTGCCATGGCAACATGATAAAAGTTATTGATAATGCCCTTCACGGTTTGACATCGGCCGTGTTTCGACATTATTGGGATGAAGTTTGAAGCAAATTGACAAAAATTAAGAGGCTGATTTAAAAGCATTTAGAAAACGTTGCGCTTTCTGCTGCCAGTTGGTGGCGCTATAACTTTGACTCATAATAGTCACATCTCTGTGATTGGCTTCATACGATGAACAAACTGCTGAAGTTTGGTCAAAATCAGACAACGTGTGTCAAAGTTATTAGACACTTCCTGTTTCTCATTTCTCGCCATAACTTTGTCGCCCCGCCACGGCCAAACCGTTCGAGATATCCAAAATCCCCTGGCAATTTTGCGTCCCCAATGTCTTGAGGTCATGCTGACCGAGTTTGGTGGCCATCAGTGGAAAGGCTTAGGAGGAGTATTTCAAATTCCATTGCATGCGCTTTTTAGACATCCCTGAATAGCTGACTTCCTGTTAGGCGAAGCACTGACTTTGAGCATGAACGCTGTTCAGACCGATGAGGTCTATATGTGTATGAATTTTGACAACTGTAGGTCATCCGGTGTGTGCTCCAGAGTCCCTGAAAAGTCGCAATTTTTAACGTGATGCCACGCCCCCCCCAGGTGACCCCCCCATGTCAAAGTTTGTCCGGCCCTGATGGCCGCAGGTTCCAATGTGTGTGCAAAGTTTCAAGAGTTTTCGTGTATGTTAAGGGCCCCGAAATGACCCAAAACATTGATGAAATAATAATAATAATAATAATAATAATAATAATAATCCTTAGAAAAACAATAGGGCCTTCGCCCTTTTGGGCTCGGGCCCTAATAAGAATCCTTAGAAGAACAATAGGGCCTTCGCCCTTTTGGGCTCGGGCCCTAATAATAATCCTTAGAAAAACAATAGGGCCTTCGCCCATTCTGGGCTCGGGCCCTAATAAGAATCCTTAGAAGAACAATAGGGCCTTCGCCCTTTTGGGCTCGGGCCCTAATAATAACCCTTAGAAGAACAATAGGGCCTTCGCCCTTTTGGGCTCGGGCCCTAATAATCCTTAGAAAAACAATAGGGCCTTCGCCCTTTTGGGCTCGGGCCCTAATTAAAGCTGCAAGCAGCGATGAACGGGCCCTCGCACCAGGGCTCACCGCCGACCGGTGGCTTTAGGAAAACAGCAAACGGTGGGCAGTATGCTTTTAATACAGTAAATGTAGGAAAAATAGATCAAAGTCACTTAAATGTGCCAAACCTCCTGCTGCCAGCTGGTGGCGCTATGCCTGTAACTGATTATTGACATGTAGATGGGTTCAGGCCAGCACTTTCATCAAACATATGAAGTCTGATGCAGATTGACCTTGGTATGTTTAAGTTAGTGCAAGATATGATATATCCTGCTGTCAATAGGTGGCGCTATGATAATATCTGAATATTGGCCTTAAGATGTCTTCAGGCCAGGACTCTTATCAAACATGTGAAGTTTGAGGCAGATTGGACATTTTATGGCTGAGTTATAACAACTTCTATGTCCATGACCAAACATCAAACTTTGTCAGGCCACCACGGACATGCCCTTCAACAAAAACTCAAGATCTTCGCAATTTAACATCACTAAAGCCTTTTTATTAGACTGACCGATTTTGGTGTTGATCTGTATAAATCTCTTGGAGGAGTTTGTTGTAGAGTACAGCATGACACTTCCTGTTGCCAGCAGGTGGCGCTAAGACTAGAACTGAATATGGGAATGTAGATGTCTTCAGGTCAGGAGTGTTATCACACATGTGAAGTTTGGGACAGATCGGACATTGTATGCCTGAGTTATAGAAACTTCCTTTTTCATGGGAAAACATCGAAATTTGCGAGACTGATTTGGACACGCCCTCCAATGAAAACTCTAGATCTTTGCAATTTAACGTCACAAAGTGCTTTAGATTACACTCAGCAAATTTGGCGTTAATCCGGATCAATCTCTAGGAGGAGTTCGTTCAAGTAGGAGGCCTAAAAATGGCAAAAATGACAAAATTTGAGAAAATTAAAAATAACCGACTTCCTGTTGGGTGTCAAATTTTGCTCCAAGAGGCTTTTTTGTAGGTATTGGACCCTATTTTAAATAGTTACCATGTTTTATGGTCTACAAGCATTTTTAAATATTGTTTTAATAGTCTATAAGCATCTGTGAAATAATTATAAACAAATATATTAAAAAATAAATACATATTAACTTAGTTGATTTTTTGGCCTTTTTGTATTTGTTTCTCATTCTAATTAAGTGAACTGAGCAGTATAGTGTCATACTTATAAGATACTTTGTTCTATCAGTGAGTGTGTATATATGTATTTAAATCACATAATTTTTCCTTAAAAGATAAAAAAAAATATTTTAATGCTCTTTAAGCACCTATACAAAATAATTATGTAAAATTACACTGACAGTACAGTACATATCAACTAATTCTATGGATTATTGTCATTCTTATACACTGAGAATGAGCTAAATAGCATTAGAGGTCAAACGATTCCTTATTTTATGAGGACCTCTAGTGTTCATCCCTGGTATTAGAGCTTTAATCTGACGAATTTATTTGACACTTTTAATGTTTTTGGGGCCTCTGAGCATGATAACATTTTGAAACTACACGTATTTCCTAAGAATTTCTTGTTCTTTATATGTAAAAAGTTTTGATGAGTTAGAATAATGCAATTTAAAGATATATGAAAATAACTCTTCATCTTTTTTATTGTTACTTTCATAAATCACCACATCAACACCGTTCAAGATATCCCAAAGCCGTTCACAATATAGGGAACATTTTCCCTATATTCTGATGATGATGATAAGAACATGTAATTCATGATGATAACAAAATGTTATTATTGCTTGCTTTACGTCCACCACTTCTGCTTAAATGTCATCGTTACCTATCTGTTCAATTTGTGTGTGGATATTGCTTTGCAGGTGACTCCTGTTATAAGACATCGCTTTTAAGCGCTACATAACAAAGAATCAATTTGGAAAACGGTGCCCAGTTGGCACATGCATTCACAGTAACCCTCAGCCAGTTTGGATTTAAAGTTTACTGAATTGAAAGGGTTAAACTTTAAAATCAACACACAGACACATGCACACAATATATAAAATTGCCAACCAGTTTCATTTGTTAACATTAACTATATTAGTTAACATGAACAATAATTAAATAGTATTTATTAATTTTAATATTAAGCCAAAAAAAGTATTCATATATTGTTTAATGGTAAAATAGTATATTTTAACATTAGTTTATGTTCTGTGAATTAACATGAACATGAACACAGTTCATGTGGGTGTACAGCAATACACAAAGTGCTCTATAAACGCTTCTTTCTTTCAAAATATCTTTAAAAATCAAGTTGAGTATTGTAATGGGGTAATGGGTTTCACTCTCTCTCTTCCTTTCACCCCTCCCCCCTTCAGTCTCTCTTAAGTTACTGTGACTCAACTACGCACACACACAGAGACCCAGAGTGACAGCAGGTTTCTGATTTCGATTTTTAATTTTCTTTAATTCATAGAAGCTTGTAAAAAAATTATATTTACAGCACTTGCTCAGAATGATAAGATCTCTGTGTGAAAAAAAGTTGTAAAGAGTTTGGATGCTGCACTTTAAAGATATAAAAAAATTACGGTTATGTTTTTTACTACATCTTTAAAAAATCACTACGTCAACACCGTTCAAGATATCACAAATCCGCTCGCAATTTAACATCTTCAGAATCTTCTCTTCATGTTAAAAAGGTTTGGTGTGAATACCTTATTGTTCTTAGAAGGAGTGTAAATTTGTTTACAGCCTGATTTTTCCAAAAATCCACATTCAAATCAAAATAGCCGGCTTCCTGTTGGTCTTAGCTAATGAGTTTGATTTAGAAAGTTGTCCAGATTGATGAGAACAATATACGTACAGAGTTTGGTGACTGTAGGAAAAACTAACCCCCCAACTTTTGTCAAAAGATGGCGCTATAGAGTGCCTGCTCCACGCCCATTTATGACCTTTTGCCAGTGTCTAACTATCATTAATATTGATGTGTTTGTTGAGTTTCATGAAATTCTAAGCATGTTATCTGCCTCGAAAAGACAGGAATCTAATTTTAAAGTTTGACGCGTTGCCATGGCAACAGTATTTGATTTATCATCGATCCCTTTACATATTCTCATCGGCCGTGTTTTGACATTATTTTGATGAAGTTTGAAGATAATCAAGTAAAATTAAGAGGCTGATTTCAAAGGATATTGAAAATGACACGCTTCCTGCTGCCAGTTGGTGGCGCTATAACTTTGACTCATAATAGTCACATTTATGGAATCGGCATCATACAACGACCAAACTGGTGAAGTTTCATAAGAATCAGGCAATGTATGCAACAGTAATTAGACACTTCCTGTTTCTCATTTCTCGCCATAACTTTGTCGCCTTGCCACGGCCAAACCGTTCGAGATATCAAAAATCCCCTCGCAATTTAGCGTCCCCAATGTCTTGAGATCATGCTGACCGAGTTTGGTGACAATCCTATCGAAACCCTGGGAGGAGTACGTTAAATTCCAGAGCATGCGCTTTTTAAACAGCCCTAAATATCTCACTTCCTGTTGCGTGGAGCCTATGACATAGAGTACAAAAGTTGTTCAGCTCGATGAGTTCTATATGTGTACCGAGTTTCATATCAATACGTGCAAGTATGTGTGCGCAGTACATCAAGTTTTCAAACTGTGTTCCAGGGGGCGCTGTAGAGGCCCTGAACCACGCCCGGGTCCCAGCCTCTGTGGCGTCCGGACGACGGCAGATTCCAACATGTGTGCAAATTTTCAAGAGTTTTTGAGTATGTTAAGGCCCCCAAAAGTGCCCCAACGGTTGAAAAAAAAAAAAATAAGAATCCTTAGAAGAACAATAGGGCCTTCGCCCGTTTGGGCTCGGGCCCAAATAATCCTTAGAAAAACAATAGGGCCTTCGCCCTTTTGGGCTCGGGCCCTAATAAGAACCCTTAGAAGAACAATAGGGCCTTCGCCCTTTTGGGCTCGGGCCCTAATAAGAACCCTTAGAAGAACAATAGGGCCTTCGCTAGGGATGCACCGATACGAATCGGCCGATCATGCTTGCGCGTTTTGTCAGTAAAGCCGGTTCTGTAATCAGCGGTAAATGCCATCAGGTGCGTGATTTCATGTTGAGCCGTATATACTACACACAGCCGTTGTTTACCGACGAGCTGCGCAAATCAATGTTCATTATCAGTGTGAATGTGCGCAGCTCGTCAGTGAACAACGGCTGTGTGTAGTATACGGCTCAACGTGAAATCATGCACCTGATGGCATTTACCGCTGATTACAGAACCGGCTTTACTGACAAAACGCGCAAGTGATCGGCCGATACGGATCGGTGCATCCCTAGCCTTCGCCCTTTTGGGCTCGGGCCCTAATAATAAACGGAGCAATTCCAATAGGGTCCTCGCACTGCAGTGCTCTGGCCCTAAAAAAAGGAAAGAAGAATCCTTAGAAGAACAATAGGACCTTCGCCCCTTTGGGCTCGGGCCCTAATAATAAACGGAGCAATTCCAATAGGGTCCTCACACCATCGGTGCTCGGGCCCTAAAAAAAAAGGAAAGAAGAATCCTTAGAAGAACAATAGGGCCTTCGCCCTTTTGGGCTCGGGCCCTAAAAAATAAGAACCCTTAGAAGAACAATAGGGCCTTCGCCCTTTTGGGCTCGGGCCCTAATAAGAATCCTTAGAAGAACAATAGGGCCTTCGCCCTTTTGGACTCGGGCCCTAATAAGAATCCTTAGAAGAACAATAGGGCCTTCGCCCTTTTGGGCTTGGGCCCTAAAAAAAACAAATAAGAATCCTTAGAAGAACAATAGGGCCTTCGCCCTTTTGGGCTCGGGCCCTAAAAATAAGAATCCATAGAAGAACAATAGGGCCTTCGCCCTTTTGGGCTCGGGCCCTAAATAAATAAGAATCCTTAGAAGAACAATAGGGCCTTCGCCCTTTTGGGCTCGGGCCCTAAATAAATAAGAATCCTTAGAAGAACAATAGGGCCTTCGCCCATTCTGGGCTTGGGCCCTAAAAATGTGGCAGGATACATGGGATCAGGAAAAAGGAAGACATTTTTTTACAGCATTCAGAAAGAAAAAGTATAAATTAAAAGGTAGAGTAATCCGAGGCCGAAAGGGAAACAATGTTATTTTAACAAGGTTGGAAATAAGGCACACATGTTTAAATAGCTGTTTAAGATTAATAGGAAAACACCAGATATGATTATGTATGCATTGTGGAGAAGTGGAAAAGGTAAAATGTGTACTCTTGATATGTAGGAAATACTCTGAGAAAAGGAAAGAACTAGAGAGGACATTGAATAATGTGTTGAATTAAAAAAAAAAAAAAAAATGAGTCTGCCTGCCACACATTCTATAATTAAGGCTGTCATGACATTTCTAAAAGAAACTGAGCTTGTAAACAGAATTTAGTTGACAAACCAATGAGTTCATACCTCAGTCCAGTAGATGGCTTTAATGCACTTCGTTTGCAAACTGCCAATAAAAACGACACAAGAAGAAGAGACACCCATCCGGTGAACTTTTTGGACGTGGATCTGCGTGGATACGAGGAAAAAGGTGTGTGTATACGGTTACAATAGTAAAGCCCTTAACAAACTATTTTATGATGACCTATGTGTTAAGATTAACCAATGGAAGGTGACATATTCAACGGATGATGTTATCATAGGGGGGGATTTTAATTTGGTCCCAGACAACTCAGTTGACCGTCTTCCCTCTAGAGGGCACCATCACACCTTTGATGATATTTACAACAACCTGGTTTCAAATACAAATTTGATTGACTGCTGGAGGTTAAAAAATTCCGGTGTTAGACAATACACATGGTTCAATGCATCTAATAATGGACAGTGCTCCAGGTTGGACTACTGGCTTATTCCTTTTAACTGGTTTAATAATATATCTAAATGTGAAATCTCTACAGCTCCCCTAACAGACCATTGCTCAGTGACTCTGATCTAGTGTTAATTTCGTCACCTATTTTTAATTTAGTCTTAGTCGTAGTCTTGTGCCAAATGTCCTTGTTAGTTTTAGTCATACTTAGTCATTCACATATCTTTTTTTGTTAGTCAAGTTTTAGTCGACTAAAAGTCTCGTCATTTTAGTCTAGTTTTAGTCAAAAGAAAACTCAAGGTATCTTAGTCAAGTTTTAGTCGACTAAAAGTCTTTTAATTTTAGTCTAGTTTTAGTCAAAAAGAACTCAATATATTTTAGTCTAGGTTTAGTCAAAAAATTGTAGTCTTTTTTTAAAATAACACATTATTACTGAGATTATTACTGATACACATTTCAGCAAAAAAAGTGTTTCACATATCTCAAACATTGGTTAAATGTCATAATTACCTGACAAAATACACTTGTTGAATGATTTTTGTTGAATGCAAATGTTAAACGTGTCTGGTTTTCAATTGCTGATTTAGGAGACACATTCACAAATGATTAACCCTTTCAGTGGTGAGTTTTAAATATTCTAGCTAGCGGACCCCTGAGAGTGAGTTTTTTTTAAGCGACCGTTATTTTAGAACGTTCGTCCTTATTGTTTCCATGGCGACGCATCAAGCTTGCCACGTGTCACAACACAGACACAATAACACTGTATGACAGATAGATCGCTTTTATTTCGTTTTTCCTTTTTTATCCAAAATACTCACACACTTGCTTACCATGCCATGAACTATCTAATATTCCGATTCACAAATATGTGTGAATTAGTATGTTTCGTACTTTAAAACCCTATATAAATGATCTGGGTCGTAATCTGTAACGTGAGATGGGCGCCGCCATGTTTGTTCGCGCTGCTGTTCAGAGTCCTGTCAGCCGTATTTACAGCACATATACATTCATCCGTTTCTCCCGAAATACATGCAAGTAAGTGGCTGGTGAACTAGAAGAGGAATAGAGTGGACTTTTTAGTTACTAAGCCTATGTGTATGTGATATGAATAAAACACATCGGCAAATTATATTTGAATAGATTGTTATTTGCTGCTTCCATAGACCTATGTGTGTATTTTACAAACTCTAAATGTCTCCTTTTACTAGTACTTATGTGTATTTAAATGTCTGAAACCTAAAATAAGCGTTATGTGGTTAAAAACACTGCATAGTTGATAGTTGTGATTATATGACAAGAGCAGAGCTCGTTCGTCTCTGGCTCAGCGCCAGCCAGCGCGCCAAAGCGCAGTTTGAATATTTTAAAGCCGTAACAGCTGATGTCTCTGGCTCAGCGCCAGCCAGCGCGCCAAAGCGCAGTTTGAATATTTTAAAGCCGTAACAGCTGATGAAAAAGCAGAGACGATTGTAGACGAAAATGAAGAGAGATTTTATCTTCGTTTTTATTTTATGCAAAACATTTTCGTCTCGTCTTTTTTCGTCAACAATAATGCATGTTAATTTAGTCTTAGTCAGCGTTTTTGGACAGTGGTGCAGTCTTGTCATCGTCTCGTCTTAGTCATGAAAAAAAAGGTCGTTGACGAACATATTTCGTCTCGTCTCGTCTGACGAAATTAACACTACTCTGATCCTTAACTTAAATAATAATAAGCGACCTCAAAACACAATTTGGAAATTCAATAGTAATCTTTTGCTTAACAAAAACTTTTGTGATGAAGTTAACAATCTCATTGTTGATGTGACATCTTTGGATTCTTCACCATTAAATAAATGGGAGTGGTTTAAATTCAAAGTTAAAGAAGCAGCTATTATAATGGGAAAATACTCTTCTAATAAAATGCGGGTTAAACAAAAGGAAATTGTTACTAATATTAACATTCTATGCTCCAAAGCTGTGTTGTCTAGTGAGGAAAAAGCCCAATTAGAAAATCTCAAAAATCAATTAGATAATTTGTTTTTAGACAAAGCTCGGGGTGCTTTTATTCGCTCAAGGGCTCGTTGGATCGAGGAGGGCGAGAAAAATTCTTCCTACTTTTTTAATCTTGAAAAACAAAGGCAAACGAAAAAGAAAATTTCTAAATTAAGTATTAATGGTGCTGTTACAGATGATTTAAATCTAATTAACATGGCAATTAGAGACTTTTATAGTAACTTATATTGTTCAAGATACTCTGAGGCTAATTGTAAATCTTTTTTTCAATCCATTCAAGGGTGGGTTGAGGTAATTGAGGATGACTTTAAGCAAATTTTGGAGGATGATTTAATAATTGAAGAGCTGGATGAAGCCATCTATCAAATGGCCAAGTGTAAATCACCTGGCTTGGACGGTTTAACTGTCGATTTTTTTGTCTTCTTTTGGAAAGATATCCGTCAGCTTTTATTTGAAGCCCTTGGTGAATGTATCTTAAGACAAGAACTCTCTCCCACAATGAAGCGTGGTCTCATTACTTTGATCCCAAAGGCCGATAAAGATCCACTTTCTATTGAAAATTGGAGACCGATAACCCTTTTATGTACGGATTACAAATTACTAGCTCTTGTATATGCCAATCGCCTGAACAATGGCTTGACAAAGGTTATTAGTGAATGTCAATCAGCCTTTATAAAGGGAAGGAATATACATTTTCATTCAAGACTAATTCTTGATATGTTGGACTACAGTCATTTAATAGAAAATGAGAGCCTATTATTATTCCTTGATTTTTATAAAGCGTTTGACTCCCTAGAGCACTGTTTTATTGCAGAAACATTAAAATGTATGGGTTTTGGAGATAAATTTTGTAACATAATCAAAATGTTTTACTCAGATATATCTAGTTCGGTGTCTTTGGGATCGGAGATCACTCCTAGCTTCATGATGTCTAGAGGAATTCGCCAAGGGTGTCCCATATCTCCTAAACTATTCATTCTAACTACCCAGATGCTCACTTTGGCTATTGTTAATGATTCAAATCTGCATGGCATTAAGATTTGTGAAAAGGAATTTAAGATTAGCCAATTTGCTGATGATACTGTCATTTTTTTAAAAGATAAAAGTATGGTTGACACTGCACTAAACATAATTAATGCCTTTTCGGATGCCTCGGGTTTGTCTCTCAATATTAAGAAATGTGTATTGATGCCTATCCACTCTTGTCCAGAGAGCTCTATTGCCTCGATAAATGTCCAGACGGAGGTTAAATATTTAGGTTTAACAATATCTAAGGATGATCGGAGGATGGAGGAGGTTAACATTGAGAAACGTGTCGGTGATATGAACTCTGTGTTTATTTCCGACCGTAATATTAGAAAGGCCAACTCAGTCATTTTTCAGTTTCTGTGGAGAAATAAAACGCATTATTTAAAAAGGTCCCAGTTAGTTAAAAAGTATAAAAATGGTGGATTAAAAGCCTTAGATTTTGAAGCCTTGATAGGCTCATTTAGAATTAATTGGTTAAAAACTTTTTTTGCTTGTTCTAACTCTATGTGGTTTCACATACCTAGGGCTATTTTTGGAAAGCTTGGTGGTATGGATTTTTTACTCAGATGTGATTTCGATATTAGTAAGATTCCACTTGCACTGTCTAAATTTCATAGGCAAATACTACACTTTTGGAAAATGATATTCACACATAATTTTACTCCACACAGTTCGGTTCTGTGGAATAATAGAACAATTCTTATAAACAGAAAATCTGTCTTTAAAGCTGAATGGTTTGAAAAGGGTATTCTCTTTGTAACTGACCTGATGGATTGTAAAGGTGTTTTACTGGATCACACCAGTTTTGTTGAATGTTCTAACATAAGCTGTACTCACAGAGAATATCTAAAAATTTGTAAAGCTATTCCTGTAGCCTTGATTCACTTAATCCAAAATACCTTGACTTACTCTGATGTCACTCCAGTATTGTCGAATTTATCAGTTGGTCATCACAATTTACTAGATAAAAATTTCAAGAACAGGGTTGCTACAGATGCTTTTAAATCTAAATTTTTTCATGATTATAATAAATACAATGTACCAGCAAACCTTTCTGATACGCTGGAAAAAGCTTTCTCTAAATATGTTCAATGGCCAATTCCGCCTAAAGTCAAAGAAACTCATTTCAAAATTTGTCATAAGATTTATCCTGTTTCCAATTTTCTTCACAAGCGATTTAAATTTGACAAGGTGGGTTGTGCTTTTTGTGGTTTTACTGATGAACCTTTAGATCACTTTTTTTTTTCCTGCTCCTTTTCATGCCGATTCTGGAGTGCGGTCAGAGACTGGCTGACTACAAAAATGTCAAACATCCCTGTATTTAACATCAACTATATATTGTTTTATGTTGATGGTTTAGATAATGCAATATCAGACATTGTGAATATTGTTATCCTTCTTGCTAAGTATCATATACATTGTTGTAAGTGGAGAGATTCCACCCCCTGCTTTGAACATTTCTTAAACGAATTTAAACTATTTTACTCCTCACTGAGATTACTTAAAAATTGTTGTGCCCAGAAAATATCATCGGACATGTATAAGTTTCTTGTGTTGTAATTTTTATTTTATTTATTTACTTATTTTGTTTTGCCTTACATGTAAGATGGATCCCCTTACGGTTTGATGTTGACTGTTATTGTACTTGGTAGGATACTATGCTGTTACCTCTACGAGATTTTGTATCTAAGTTTAATAAAAAAAAAAAAAAAAAAGGATACGAGGAAAAAGATGGCGGAAGGAGGAGCGGCGTGGGGAGACACCTCGGATGACGATAATGGTCAAGATATGGAGTATCAGGAAGTAAGATACAATAAAAGGGAAAAAAAGAGCAGTTTGGGTGATGGATCTGATTGTGAACAAACAA
This sequence comes from Garra rufa, assembly GCF_049309525.1. Classification (NCBI taxonomy): domain Eukaryota; kingdom Metazoa; phylum Chordata; class Actinopteri; order Cypriniformes; family Cyprinidae; genus Garra; species Garra rufa. The sequence continues at coordinate 36,925,607 of NC_133370.1, forward strand.
GACAAGAGAAATGAAGCTATTAAAGAGATGTCAGGAAAAGAAATCAAAGTGATTATTACGTTTACTAAGCAGACAGAACAGCAAGCCCACCCTGTCAAACTTTCAAAAATAATCGAGAAAGAGTTGGGAGTAGTGAAAGCTGTATCTTGTCTTAGCAATGGAAGAATAATGATTAAATGCTTGGATCAGAAGCAGAAGGAAAAAATAATGACAATGAAAATGCTAGCAGGGGCACGGATAACGTGCACAGAAATAGGCAATAAAGTTCGAGGTGTTATTTCGGGAGTACCTCTTAATGTAAGTATGGATGATATCAAAAGTAATCTGAGTGGAGGCACAGTCATTTTTGCTAGAAGGCTACAGATGTGGAAAGACAATAAAAAATGTGAAAGCATGAGCGTGATGATACAGTTTGAAGGGAATAATCTGCCGATGAGAGTAAAGCTAGGATTCGTAAGCTTCTCAGTGCGAGAGTACGTACCTCCACCTTTAAGGTGTTTCAAATGCCAACGCATGGGACATACTGCTAGTATCTGTAAAGGGAAAATGCGTTGTGCAAAATGCGGAGGAAAACACGATTATGGCAAGTGTGAGGAGGGTGCAGAGATAAAATGTTGCAATTGCGGAGGAAGACACAGTGCAGCATATGCAGGATGCCCGGTTCAACAAGAAGCCCGTGAAGTACAAAAAATAAAAACAGTACAACATATGCCGAAGCAACTCGTAAGGTGAAAGGTGCAGCTGAAACAAAAAGAACTAATGTGCAAGGAATTATGGCAGAATCCTTTCCTCAGAAAGATGTAAGTTCTGTGAGAAATAAACCAGATCAACATATTGTGATGAACAAAATTGATTTTGTGGCTTTTATTTGTGCGGTGGTTAATGGTACCTCGCAAGTGGAAAGGAAATCAGACAAGTTAAAGATTATTGTTGGGTGTGCCAATAAATTTCTGAAGTTAACAGGTGTTACAGCAGAGGAGGTCCATGAGATTTTGAAAGCTAAGGAAGGAAATGCTGCTTTGGATATGACTCAGAATAATACTTAGGTATATAATGTCTTTCCTACTACTACATTGGAACGCCAGGAGCTTAATATCAAATGGGCAAGGTTTTAAAAAACATATCATAGAAATGGAAAAATTGCCAGACATCATGTGTATTCAGGAGACATGGTTAAATAGCTCCTTGGATTTTAAGATCGATGGATATGTAGTGGAAAGGAAAGACAGAGAAGCTGGAAGAGGAGGAGGGTGTGCAACATTTATTAATGAGAGCATAGCATATAAAAGAGTTTTCACAAGTAAAAGTTTAGAATGTGTAACCATAGAAGTATTGGGAAAACATGAAGGAATCAGAATTGCAAATTTCTACAATCCATGTAAAGAAATAAGTAATGCTATATTAAAAGAAATGATGGGTAATATTCAGGGCAAAGTTATCATATGTGGGGATTTTAATGCACATAATGGTCTGTGGGGTAGTAAAAATAAAGATAACAATGGGGTAATCATAGAAGAATTTATGGAAGAAAACTCACTTGTGTGCTTGAATGATGGGAAACCAACGAGAATGGATATAGTAAAAGGTGGTATGTCATGTCTGGATCTGACAATAATGTCAGCAGCTTTAGCTGGTAAGAGTATCTGGACTGTACTTGAAGATAACTTGGGCAGCGATCATTGGCCTGTAATATGTGAGATCCAGAGTACAGTTCAAAAGGAAAATATGGGTCAATCTGCAAGGTGGGGATTTAGGCAGGCAAATTGGGAGGAATTTTATATGTTGTGTGAAGAAAATTTCATAAATATTAAGCTGGAAGGAAATATTGAAGAGAAATACAATAAGGTAGTAGGAGGAATAATTTCTGCAGCAAATCAGACTATACCATTAATAACAGGTAATGGAAAGAAAAAGAAAAATGTGCCATGGTGGTCTGAAGAGTGCTCAGTGGCAGTGAGAGAGAGAAATAAGGCATTCCGGATTTTAAAAAGAGTAATAACTCAAGATACCATAATAGAATATCAGAAAAAAGGGCTACTGCAAGGAAGGTAATTAAAAGCGCAAAGAGAAAGGCTTGGCAGGAATTCTGTAATACAATTGGGAGAGAAACTAGAATGAATGTGGTTTGGAGAATGATTAGGAAAATGAATGGTGTTAATAGTTGTAAGAAGATTCCTGTAATTGAAGAGGAAGGGAAAGTGGCCATAACAAATAAAGAGAAGACAGAAGTCTTAGCTAAAACTTTTTCTAAAGTCCATATTATTGAAAATTTAAGTGACACATTTTTAAATAGAAGACAGGAATTAAGCAGAATATATGAGAATGTTCGTGTGAAAAAACGAGCTGATAATAGTATGGATGAGGATTTTAATGTTTTTGAGTTAAAAATAGCAATTAACAACTCAAAGAATACAACACCAGGGAAAGACATGATTACTTATAGTATGTTAAAAAACTTACCAGAGGTAGCAATTAAAACAATGTTGGATTTATATAATCATATATGGAATGAAGGTTATTTACCCAAAGATTGGAAAAGTGCAATAGTAATACCAGTAGTGAAACCAGGTAAGGATGCAACAAAATCTAATAGCTACAGGCCAATCGCTCTTACATCTACATTATGCAAAGTAATGGAGAAAATGTTAGTAAGAAGGTTAAATTATTTTCTGGAAAAGAAAGAAATATTAACACCAGTTCAGTGTGGTTTTAGGAAAAAGAGATCAACAATGGATGCTCTTTTATTGTTTGAAAATGAGGTAAGGAAGGCACTAATAATGAAGGAGTTTCTTGTTGCAGTTTTCTTTGATATTGAAAAAGCGTATGACACTCTATGGAGGGAAGGACTGTTAATTAAGTTAAATAGAATTGGTGTAGGAGGGAGAATGTATAACTGGATATTAGATTTTTTGTTTGAACGTACATTTCAGGTAAGAATAGGTGAAGAAACATCAGCATCATATGGTATCCTGAATGGGACCCCACAAGGAAGCGTGATTAGCCCAATTTTATTTAATTTAATGATCAACGATATATTTGAAAAAGTTAAACCAAGCATTGGGAAGGCGTTGTATGCGGATGATGGTGCTATATGGAAAAGAGGTAGGAATATAGGAAATGTAATTAAAGGAGTACAAGAAACTATAAATGAAGTTGAAAGATGGTCAGTAGACTGGGGAATGAAGTTTTCAGTATCAAAAACTCAATACATGGTTTTCTCAAGGAAAAAGAAAATTTAACAGATTACATTGAAATTATATGATCAACTGTTAGAAAGAGTGACAGAGTTTAAGTATCTTGGTTTAATCTTTGATGAGAAGATGACTTGGAAACAACATATTAAGAAAATTGAAAATAAATGCAAAAGTGTAATAAATTGTATGACCTCAATAACCAAATATGAATGGGGAGCAAGGAAAAGCGCAATGTTATGTATATATCAAGCCCTAGTACGTTCTAGCATAGATTACGGATGTGCAGTGTATGGTGATGCAGCTAAATCTCAGTTAAAGAAACTGGAGAACATACAATCTAGAGCACTTAGAATCTGCTGTGGAGCTATAAGATCAACTCCTCTAGATGCTGTCAGGGTTTGAAAGGCGGGAAATACCATTAGACCTGAGAAGAGAAAAGCTTGCAATGATGTATTGGGCTAACTTAAAAGGTGGTAAGAAGAATCATTGTACACGTGTAATACTAAATGACTGTTGGGAATACAAAAAGAATGGAGGAAATAGCTTTGGCTGGAAATATGAACAGTGGGTCAAGGATTATGGTATAGAGGATGAAGCAATCTGTCCTAACATGCCATTAAGTGGTGTGGCAGTGTGGAATATTCCTGAACCTGTTGTTGAAATGAGATTATTGGAGGCTCGGGAAAAAGCAGAAGAAATATACAGTAATAGTTATGGAGTTAATGTTTTTATGAGAGAAAACTTTAATTCTTTTATGCAGATTTATACAGATGGATCTAAGGATCCAATTGAGCAAAAAGTGGGCATAGGAGTGTATTTTCCAAATTTTAAGACAGAAATAAGCTTGAGGCTAAGTAACAAACTGTCTGTGTACTCTACTGAGCTAACTGCAATTATAGTAGGACTGCAATGGGTTGAACAGGTTAGGCCAAACAGGGTTTTAATTTGCTCAGATTCTTCATCAGGTCTTAATAGTATAATGTCTACAAAAAGTGATAGAGAAGATTTGTTAGTGGAAATTTATACTCTATTGTACAGACTGAAAATGGAAGGTATAACTGTATATTTTTGTTGGGTGCCAGCACATATCGGGATAATAGGGAATGAAATAGCTGATAAATTGGCAAAAGAGGCATTAAAGAAAAATGTGGTGGAAGTTAAAGTTCCTTTGGGTAGAAGTGAAATAAAATCTGTGATTAATAGAAAATTAATACAAAAATGGCAACAAAGATGGGAAAATAGCAGAACAGGTAGGTGGTTTTATAGTATTGAGAAATCAGTAGGGAAAAAAGTGAAGTTTTTTGGAAAATATAGAAAAGAAGTAAGGATATTAAGAATGGGACATACAGGATTAAACTCAACATTAGCATTAATGGGGAAGCATGAAAGTGGGATGTGTAACGAATGTGGTATTTTAGAAACAGTTGAGCATGTGCTTTTTAATTGTGGTAAATATGATGGTCAGCGTGACAGTCTCTTTAATAGTTTTAAAAATAGGCCAGTGAGCGTTGTGGATCTTCTGGGGAAGGGTTTAAGTGACAATCAGATATATATGGCTGTTTTAACCTTTTTGGAGGTTACAGGTCTATGTTACAGGATATAGAAATATAGGGTCTGAGGGTGAGGTGTATGGTGCCTCTGCCTGCCTTAGAGGCTGAGGAGCCCAGTGTGGAAGTTGGAGGAGCTGAACACGCAGCGTCAGCTGAAGCCTGGGCTCTGATCCTTTGGGGTGGGTGGGGTATCCACCCCCCCTTCAATATATATATATTTTTTTAATTTAATTTTTTTTATGTATATATATATATATATATATATATATATATATATATATATATATATATATATATATGGGGAAGAGAAGGAAAGGAAAAGGAAAAGAAAATGGAAAGAAAGGAAAAGAAAACAATACAGATTCATCACCCAGGTGGATAAAATATTCAGTAGGTGGCGGTAATGCTCCAATGGAGTGAACGGCCAGACAACCAAAAGAAGAAGAAGAAGAAGAAGAGACACCCATCCTTTTAAACTGCAGTAAAGGGAATGACTCATTGTGCAGAAAAGTAGTTGGACTTATTTACACGATAAACCGCATGTACTGTAGGCTATCTAGGTAGACATGGCGGACGTACGAAAACGTCCCTCTGTGAGTTTCAATGAGAATAACCCAAAAGACAATGTTCCCAGAAAAGACGACACTGGCACATCTGCATTATTTCTGAAGTTATTTTCAGCAGCTTTCTATGGGTTCTCTTCATTCCTCATTGTTGTCGTTAACAAGAGTGTTCTTACTAATTACAGGTAATCGCATTGATATCACCCTATTCATTTATGATTTAGTTTAGCACATTTTTATTCAGTTGGTGCTTTTATTAAAAGATGGTTGACCGATAAAGTATGTTTACAGTCTGTAGATCTTATCACTTGAACTAATATATATATATATTTTTACTCCTACTCACCTTTGCTATGACTTTTCCTGGTCAAAGCTGTCATCTATGCAAAAACGTAAATGTGTTGCATGAAGGTGTGCTCTAATCTAATATAGTCAAATCTCTCTTATTTTGAATCTTTTAAAACCGAAACGTTAGTTGCATAATTATATAGACACTGTTGAATTCATCATCATCATTATTATTATTTATTTGTTTTGTATAAATGGGCGTACATTACATTAATATATTATTTATGCACTTAAACTGTGTTTCCACTCAGCTTCCCGTCCTCTTTAGCAGTGGGAATTGGACAAGTAAGAATGCTATTACTTATTTTTTGACGTTTTTGATTATTTTTACTAGTTTTTCAGTGTCTTAACTGTGAATCTCAAGAATCTTAGAGCTATTAGAATTTATTTTATTTTTTTTTTTTTTTTTTTTAATTGACAATTGACAATTAAAACGATGAAGATTAATTACTGATCTGAGTTTAAGTTATTTAATTAAAGTTTCTCCTAAGATAGTCCATTAAAACTAAATTTAAGTTGTATTTATCTAATTTAATTGTTTAGGTTGTCTCATATCTCATTAGATTACACGAAGAGGGCAGAGTTTATGATCTATACTGGGACCAACCACCTGGGGGCGATCAAAACGTTTTGGCTTCGCTTTTCATGACTTGTTTGGCACACTTGATGTAGGCCTATGTATATACTCTCTAGCATAAGTTGTGTTCAGCAGTATTTAGTACAAGTCAGACTTCCAAAAAGGGCAAATCATAAAAACCTCTTTAGCAGGAGCGGCTGTAATATTAACAGCACCAATTGTTGGTGTTTCAGACTTTATGATTGCATACAGAAAGCATGGCAAGACTTCATCAGCGAAGAACAATAGTGGGCAAAAACCTAAAGTAAATGATTGGGACTGTTGAACACTAAGAACAATTGTGTCCAAACAACACAGACTTACTGTAGCAAGGTAACCTCAATATTCACTTTGAAAACCCTCAAAAACAAACAACAGAAACTTCACAAACTATAAATCCATGAAAAAGCTGCAACTGCTAAAACTATAATCACTGACCCCAATGTGAAAAAGATGTCCTTCATAAAACCTAGATATTTGTAGCACAAAGATGAATTTTGCATCTGCCCTACCCATCACAATCTCTTGATATTCAACTGAAATATTATCAAACCACTGTGCAGTTTTGGAGACTAATGTAAGAAACAAACTGGCATTCCACTATAGACTATTCAAAAGTTGTATGAATCTATAAATGAAGAATGTTGGAAGCTGTATTAAATGCAAATGCTGATAAATCACTTTATTGCCTATTTTCTTAGGTGTTCACATTTTTTGTCCAATCCCTAGACATACAGTATGCATATTTAATGACTGTGGTTTCAAGCATTTTCTTAATTAAACAGATATTTTTACATAATATACATTCAGCTCTAGCATACCAACAGCTGATGAAGGATCATTATGTTGTTTTCAGATGTTTGCAACAGTTGTTGTGCTGCGAGGAGCAAAATCATTAAATGTAATTGCTTTCCCCGATTTTGACAGGCATGTACCTCATAAGGTAGGTCTGTGCATACCTAAGGCCAAACTATGCTTCATTTTTATCTATACACATTCAAGTTTAGTACTCTCAATAATTACTCCATAGGTGTGGCCACTCCCTTTATTATATGTGGGAAATCAGTTAACAGGCCTGTTTGGAACAAAACAACTAAAGTAAGTGTGTAATATGCTGAAGTAAGTATTCATGACTGTTGTTATTATATACTGAATGTACAATAATATAATATGCTGTATCAACTCTTTTGCAGTCTGCCAATGTTTACTGTGCTCAGAAGATTCTCCATCTTATTCACAATGCTGTTTGAGGGTTACCTCCTAAAGTATGTCTAGTATACTCAGTGTTTGCAGCTGCAGCTTTTATGAGATTTGAGACTTACAATTTTATTATTTATTTATTTATTTATTTATTGTAGAAAGGAGTTTTCATGGTCCATAAAGGCAACCATATTCACCATGATCCTGGGAGCTTTTATTGCTGCAAGGTAAGCTTGAAAATTGCAAATGGATAAAAGTAATACATTTGAGTTTTGATTAATGGCCTCACAAAAAAGTATTTATGAACAGCCCTAGCCAGCTTATTATTCCATAACATTGTACTAATATTGTATTTGACTTGCTGCTATATCTTTGGTCAGAGTCTTTTTTTATTATAATTTTGGTAAGACTTCCATCCCCACAGAACAGGTTTTCACTCCATGTAAAAAAAAGTAAATAATAATAATTAAAAATTAAAGGAAAAAAAGAAGAAGAAAAAAATAGTATGTGTTCACAGAAGGCAATAACAGAAGCTGGATAACATTAGATAACATTAAATTACCAAGCAACATGGAATTTACAGCTATTACCTTTTACTAAAAAACATTTTTTACACTGACATTAGGTCTGTAATCCATTGAGTAAAAATAGGTGGATACCTATCTTTCCATTTTATTAGTATATGTCTTTTTGCTAAGAAGGTGACAAGGGCTTTCACACTTTTAGCACTGCTGTTTAAACTAGTACCATATTCTGGCACTCCAAATATAGCCGTAATAGGAGAGGGTTAGACTGCTGTCTGAAATACTTCTGAGAAAAAAATATATATATATATTTCCAGAGGCCTGTAAGTTTTGAGCATTACCAGAACAAATGTGAAAGACTGGCTTGTATCACATATGACATCTACTTTTGGTGTAAATTTGGCCAGTTTCACCTTTAAACTCCTTAAAGCTCATCTTCCCAATGTTTTTTAATAAGGTCAAAAATCTTGATGATCTTAATCCAGTATTGAGCACACTGTTCCAATAATCATCTCTGCATGTGGTTTGAGTTCTAATACAGTTTTTAAAGTAGATTCAGGTGGTGGTAATGATGTCAAAAAACGACGTAATTGCAAATATTTAAGGAAATGTGAATGAGGGATTTTAAACTTAGTGCTGAGTTGCTCAAACGAAAGAAAGCCCTCATCTTCGAACAGAAAAATGCTTTTAATGAAACTCATGAGGAGTAGATCATAAAGAATATTAAATGATCTAAGAAAAAAAAACCTGCAGATTTTTTTATTATTCTGCTTGGATCATCAGAAAATACAGATGTTAAAACTACTTCTAATCTACAAGCCACCATTTTGGCCAATAACTAGCTATATAAATTTAGAATTTTTTTTTTTTTTTTTTTTTTAACAATAAGCAGGGGCATGTCCAGGGTTTTATACTTGGGGTGGCAAGAGCAGATTGAGGGGTGGCAACTAGGCTTGTCACCAGGGGCGCAACTATACATTTGCTAAGTGGTGCAAGATCAGTTTTGTCGCCCTCGTGTATTCTATTTTCTAGCACTAACCCTCACAGAAAACTTTGTGCAAGTTAAAGCCCCACTAAGTAACTTTTTTTTTACCTTAAAATAATGTTTCCGAACTCATGTCAGTGGTTCATCAACTCATAACAGGGTGAAACGGCACTTTCGTATTCGCTTTGCGAACCTCTATCAGCCATAACAGCACTATGTAAGTTTGGGTCGTTGGGTCGCGGTTTTGTAGTTCAAATGAGACTACAAATGCGACTTGCTTCTCGGCAGGCTTTACAATAGGTTTTCATAATTTTATAAAGTCATACAACATACTCTACCTTGTCACTGGACATCGTTATTTCCAAAGCCGGTCCTGGATAGCCTTTCAAACAAATAACGTGCATGTGACACGACGGTAGGCTAAATTATTTATGACAGCGGTAATGGATAATTCCGCTTCTAACCTGTAGAGGGAGCATTGAGGGAAAAGTTACTTAGTGGGGCTTTAAAGGGATAGTTCGAGCATTTAAGACATGAAGTTGTATGCAATCCTTATCAGCACTATAGTGTATACACACTGACCCACACTGCGTTCACCTCCCTGGTCAGAGCTCTGGCCGCTGGAAGTTTTTCAAGAAAGTAGTCACGGTTAGTTTCCGGGGCCTCAAAACTGTGCGTTTTTACGTGAAAAAAATATGTGTTTCAAAGCTTGATTAATTTACATCACAAAAAACACTCCTGACAAAAATCATACCTCAGTTTTAATCAGCACTATATTCTTTCCGTTTCCATCAATCCGCGCTGCTGTCAGTTCGCACGTTCCGATCAGCTGTTGATAGCGCGACTCGCTGACAACATGTCTGACTACGAAACTTCTGATGATGAAACCAATTTTGGCACAATGTCAGACGGAACAGACGATATATATATTTTTTATATTAGACCTCGTTTCACGTGATTTCCACAGGAGTCTAAACATCAGATTGTTTACTGTACAGTTTAGACATGGGATCTCCAGTCCTCGTGAGCTACTGTCTTGCTGGTTTTAGTTTTTCTCTGATGCAACACACCTGACTCAAATCAACGGGTAATTAGCAGGCTTGTACAGAATGTCTCATTTGAGAAAGGTGTCCTGTCATAGGAAAACATCGAGCTGCAGGAATGTAGCTCACGATGACCGGAGTTGGAGATACCTGGTTTAGACCTACCTGTATGTGACTTCAAGCACACTTATAAACACGATGATACCGACACACGCTCCGCATAGTTACAGACAATAACAAATATAGCAAAGCATCATATTTTTGTTGTGTTATATAGATTCAATTAAATTCATTAGTTATGACATTTGACAATTTTCTCACCACATAGACAGTCGATTATTGTCGATGCTTTCACTTCCCCGGTTAGAATATTCTCAGTGTAACGTTAGCCTAAAAACCGACGTTAGCTTCAAAATAAACCTGTCGTATGCGACAAAGTTAGTAAATAGAGCTTACCCGTGGTACTGGTACAGCAGAACTCTTTAAAATCCGTTTTTTGATTTTTCCTCCTTGGTTGAGGATGTAATCGTCTTCGCTGAAGTGAGCACTGCACACACGAAAATCCTTGATACTGGATATTTTAGCTCCCGCAGAGTAGCCGATGGCAACCAGCCAAAGCTGTCTCATAACTATATCAGAAACAGGAAAACGATGGAATCTGAACGGCGATCCCTGCACATTCTTGTGGTCACAACCTGGGAATTTACAAGTTCGCACCATTGTTTATTTTCTACTTTTTACGTCGTTGTCATTCGAGTGTGTAATGGAACAGCTGATCGGAACATGCGAACTGACAGCAGCGCGGATTGATGGAAACGGAAAGAATATAGTGCCGATTAAATTGAGGTTTGATTTTTGTCAGGAGTGTTTTTTGTGATATAAATTAATCAAGCTTTGAAACGCATATATTTTTTTCACGTAAAAACGCACAGTTTTGAGGCCCCGAAAACTAACCGTGACTACTTTCTTGAAAAACTTCCAGCGGCCAGAACTCTGACCAGGGAGGTGAACGCAGTGTGGGTCAGTGTGTATACACTATAGTGCTGATAAGGATTGCATACAACTTCATGTCTTAAATGCTCGAACTATCCCTTTAATCAGAGGTGAAAAAAGTGACAAAGATGCAACCCTCCTGTCCCAATTTTCCATACCAAAAAAACAAGCATTTTATGACACCCCCGTTAACTCCTGTTGGCCATACATTGTTCCCAGTTTTTTTAATTGTCTCCAAATTATGCCTATTTTTGTATATTTTCACTTACTTATTATTTAGTCATCATAAAATCACTATTATAACAGTTAAAAAAATAACTTTTTGTCAAAGTTCAGCGCTGTTTTGCACTAAAGTATAATAAAGGATACAAAGAGTTTTCAAAAAGTCATTTTACATGTTCCACACAAATGACCCTTTTTGAATTCAAAATTTTCTACGAAATGGGACTAGTTAAGCTAACCTCATTTTAATGCATTGTTCAACCTCATTTTAATGCATTGTTTTCCCCTTTTGTCATTTTCTGTTTTGCACCCTAGAACTTTTACCTCTTCTATTCATTTTATTTAGGATAAGACAGTGTCTGTAATGTCAAAAAGTGAGCAATGCTCACTTGATAATACAATTTTTAACTTATTTAAACAAACCTTCTTTCATCTTTGCTTATTTGTAACAAGTATTTTTTGGTTATTTATAACATTTTATTAAGATTTTCACAGAATGATTTCGGCAAAAAATTTAGCTCGTCACAATCATGGGTTCAAATCAAACTAAGGTATAGCCTAATGCATGAACACAACTAAAAATGTTGGTCTATATGTTAAATGCAATGCAGTTTGCTTTGGATAAAGTAAATGTAGCCTAAACGTAAGAACCCTTAATCAGATCTGATAAGACAAAAAAGGGCTTTTTTGTGTTAGGATATTTTCTTTACTTTTAGGCTAGGTGTGCATTAAACAATTTGCCAAGTGATTATTAGCATTAAAAGTTAAATCTGTCATTGTAGCTTATTTAAGTGAAAATTTTGTTTGGCAGGCTTAAAATATCAGTACATTTTAATCCGTTAGTTTAACAATTATTTAGTCAGATACAGATTGAGAAGCACAATGAGATTACATTTATTTGAATGCATTTGTGAGAGCATCATTGCGTGTGAATTAGTCCCGCACGCCTGTGCAACATCTCTCATAACAGTGAAGCTGCGTTTTAATTATGTATCCATTCATTGCCCACCGCCGTCTTCATTACCTTCACCTTCTGATTTGAGTGATCAGATCAGTGTCGAGCTAGATAATCGTGTTAATTCTTGATAAAATGCAGTTGTATTATGAGCTTTTTGCATTAATTGTGCTTGTGATGGAGTAGTAGCAGAACAGTCTTGGAGCGAACAAAAACCCCTGACTTTCAAAAAATCACTTTTGTCAAAAGCTGGCACTATAGAGTACCTTCTCCATGCCCATTTTTGAGCTTTTGCCAGTGTTTAACGGTCTATAAATATGATGAGTGTAGGGCTGCAACAACTAATCGACAAAATCGATTATTATCGGTAATGAAATTCGTCGACAACGATTCTCGTTATCGATTAATCAGGTCCGCCACAGTGCACGTATAACTTCAGAGGATCACGTCAAATTACAGCACTGAATGACGCATTTCTATAGACACAATGCATCTAAAAATAGTGGAGGAAACAGACTGAGATGCTGCAGGAGAGTTACTTGATCCAAGCTGCCCAAAACATGAGAATTCCTTATTTTAAACTTGAAGCTTATAGCGTAATGGCTTGCCCTGTGAGATGCTTTGAGATCCGTTTGCATCCTCAGCATGAAAACTTTCAGTTTACAGTCATATCTGTATCTGTAAATGTCACAAATTCACACAAGCATTTCCATTTATGCATAAAAGTCCATTCTGGCAGTCTGTGTTAAGTTTAAATCTTTACTGAATGAGCATCAGCCAGGAAAACAGAACACAGACCGGGAGACAATTAATACTCAGCACGAAAACATTTATTGTGCTGAAACATCTGTCGTTGAATGTTAAATTTAGATTTAAATACAACATGTAGTGCACATACCTATTTATGGAGGGTAGGAATTGTATGGCTGTGACGGTGGCAGATTTTTACCACCGCCGGTGGTGCGGTGTTTTATAGATAAATAAATGAGGCTTAAACATTATTCACAAACGTGCATGTTTATTTGAGCAATTCCGTCGGTGAACAAGCAGTCTAAAAAAATCGCTAAAATTACAATACATAAAATAAACGAAATAATACATTTAAAAATGAAAGTAGCCTAAATAAGTGTTAAATAGACTATGTAAGGAATAATTGACTTCGGTCCGTAGAATTCTACGAAAATAATGCACACCCGAGTGGCGAGTGGAGTGGCCGTTACACCTCGGGTGTGCATTATTTTCGTAGAATTCTACGGACCGAAGTCAATTATTCCGCTTATACTACAGTTACCACACCTCAAGACATCGATCAAATGATATATTTCAAGACATTCGTCCGTTTTTTTTCCTTAAAACGCTATTGTGAGTAGGATTAATTTCTTACGCAGCTCATCCAACCCAGCCGGCATTTCAACGTTGATTCACCGTTGAAACAACGTCAGGTACCATGGTTGGATCAACGGTGAAAAACCTTTCGGATTTGCAAAAAATGTCAACGTTGATATTGTGACGTCTTTTCAACGTGGAAGTAACAACGTTGATTCACCGTTGAAATCGCGACTTTGTTTCACCCTCTTACCTTTCTGTTTATGGTCATCTGTCAACGTTGAATCAACGGTGAAAAACCTTTCGGATTTGCAAAAATTTTCAACGTTGATATTATGACGTTGATTCACCGTTGAAATCGCTACTTAGTTTCACCGTCTTACTTACCTTTCAACAACGGTGAATACACAACTGTACATTCAATTACAACCAGTTTACATTTAGATCAACACTGTACATACATGTTAGTTAAAAATCAAATGACTAGCAGCAATGGTATCAACTTCAATAAACTAACACATTATCAATATTGTAAAACAAGTTTTATTTTGGAAACATACACTGCATAAATCAAAATAAAAACCCGTCGAAAACATTTTCCAAAAACAATACAAATACATTAATTCTGCTCACATGTTATTGTAGCCCAGTTTGTGATGAATACAAAGTAATCAGACTTTATTACACATTACCAGTCAGAAGTTTCTCACAGTAAAATTTTAAATGTTTTTTACGTCTCTTCTGCTCACCAATCCAAGTACAGAAAATTTGAATAAAATATATTTGTACTATTTAAAATGTTTTTCATTTGAAGATATTTGAAAATGTAATTTAATCCTGTGATGTCAAAACAGAATTTTTTTATCACCATTACTCATGATCCAGTCACCTTCAGAAATCATTCTAATATTCTGATTTGCTGCTCCAAAAAATTGTTGAAACAGCTCAGTAGAATTCTTTCAGTTTGCTTTGATGAACTGAAAATGAAACAATTTCTCTGATATAGAAATCTATTGTAATATTATAAATGTCTTTATTATCACTTTTGATCAATGTAAAGCATCCTTGCTAAATAAAAGTTTTGAAGTATGGTATATAATTTTACAAATTATTTTTTATTTCAAGTAAATGGATCTTACTATTCATCAAAGAATCCTGAAAAAAAAAATCTACTGCTTAAATATTGATAATAATAAATGTTTCTTGAACAGCATATTAGGATGATTTCTAAAATTTCATGTGACACTGATGACTGGAGCAACAGGAATAAATTACATTTTAAAATATTTTAAATAATATTAAATATTATTTTAAATAATACAAATATCATAAAGCAGAAGGAAATTATTTAATAAAAAAAAAAAATACTGTTCAAAAACTTTTGACTCGTAGTGTATTTTTTTTCAGATACTGAAAAAAAAACACACAGATGTCAGGGTTTAAACTTCTCCAAATCCCTAGACCCCAGAAGGTTAAAGACTCAAAGTTGTTTTGCAATAACATGCATATTTTGTGCTGCACAAGAGAAACCTTTTTTGACTAAAACCACTTGATCTCTTATTTGGTGGTTAACTATGGTTCTGTGAAAATAGGTTTACAAATGTGTCTCATTATAAGAGATGTGTACATTTGTGCAGAGGAAATGGGTAAAAGACTGGAATCTGCAACAGAAACCATGTTGGTGGTGAAGGGATCAAAAATCAATCGCCTTAAAATTCTTTACGCAGGAAATACCTTAAATGAAATGTATTTATTATATTAAGCCAAAATGTTTCTTCAAATTCTGATAAAAACAACAGTCTTGTGCATATATCATGGTTGTGCTTCGGGTGATCTTTGAAAGAGTCCCAGCTCTGTGTCCTTTCTGATGCTGTCCTCTCCTCTCTCTCCCACTTGTGTGCTTTCTGTGCTGTCCTGCATAAACAAAAACACCAAAAATAAAATTTCATAAAATGAAATTCAAAACACTCAACATACAAAACATATCTTGTACAATATTTTTACTTTACAGTCCAATAACAGTAGAGTTGGAAACAAAGTGCACAATACTTCATTAAACACATTTCGATGTATTCAGATTAAAATTTAAAACATGGTTTTAATCACAATTCTAACTAAACAGTGTACTTAGTGAAACAAGTAAAATCATAGTGAGTACATTTGTATTGCATTAAATAAACTTATAACAAAAGATCAATGAATCCATACCAGAACTGACAGTGCAAAGTAGCAGATGAACATTTCCTTACCAAACTGCCAATAAGCTGGATCCTTAATGACTCTACAAGGAGAAAGAATAAATGGTTTACTGAAATTTTCTTAAAAAGCTGTTTTTCGTTTTAAACCATTCCTTTAAACAATCTTAATTCATTTTAATTAAAGACATTTGCTGTTATATGATATTCAGAAAAGAAAGATAAAACATGTCATCTTTAGGACTGTTATTATAGGATTAAAATGCAAACACACCTGCAGTAATGCATGGCATTTATATCGAAAAATGTGAATCTCTAAAAGACAGACATTAACAAATACTAGCAACACACAACAACACCAGATATATATACGACCAGATGAGCTAATATTGCTAGCGCTCTAAATGCGATTAGCATCTAACTTTTGCCGTCTGTAATAAAGCAGCTAACTTTATTACACACTCAAGTATTACAATCACACACTCAAGTATTTAACTTCTGTAGTTTACATGTCCTTTACCAATTTGTAAACTCTTGTACTATTTTTGAAAGGTAATAATAAATACTTATTGTCTTACCTGATTTAGCCAGTGCTGTATGTTTTCAGAGACTCGCAGATTTCCTCTGTGTTCTGGTTTTTGTTCTCCGTTGAGATCTCACAATTCAAATACACTCAAAATAAAAATATAACAGGAAAATATAAAATAATTCGGGAACAACTGAATAATTTCGGTAAGCAGCAGCTCTCATACAGTCTATGCAGCTCACAGCCTCACTAGAAAATGCGATAACGGTCAAATTTTTTAAATTACAAAGGCGCGCAGTTTCACCTCTCAGTTTCCTGAATGACAGCCAGATGAACCAGTCATGATCAAAGCAGTAAGGTAAAACAACCAATAGGAATTGTTTCAGCATGTGGTAGCGAAATGTATTTAGTTTTATTGTTGGTGATGATTTATATTTAACATATAGGCTACACTTATATTTTATAATAAGTTTCATGAAATAATAATGTCCATAATCATTTAAAAGGCAAACATTTCTTTGAATGCTGAAGACATGATCTTATGTTGATTTATAAGTTAACCTTGTTAATTATTATTATTATTATTAATATTATAATTTAAACACTTGCTTTTGAAGGTATATATAACCGTTTAGCATTCAAAGTTTTATTAAAGTTGTTTTACCGTTGAAACAACAACTGACCTAATTTCAAACAAATTTCAACGTTGAATTTCGGTCATGTGTTGACTGATCTTCAACCATTTAGCATTCAACGTCACATCAACGTTGTTTCACTGTTGAAACAACAACTGACCTTATTTCAACCAAATTTCAACGTTGAAGGTCGGTCATGTGCCGGCTGGGAACAGCTTCGTTGCTAGTTCCAAAACGTCATTTTAGAACTAGTAATGACGCTTGAGCCGTTGATAGCAAATTAACAGTTAATAATGAAGTTTAGACAGACCGACAGACAAGCATACAGACGGAGAGAGATATTAAGTGCATGAATTAACTCTCTCAAGTCTGTGTGTCTCTCAAAGGTGACTGGCAGCATCAAGACCACGCCGTTGTTACCTCGCTTGTGAGAACTGTCATGTAGTTTTTAAGTTGTTAATCGTCAGAACAGCTCTAACAACATTAGCGCGAGTGCTAACTGTGTGTGTGTGTGCGTCTGTCAGTGAGAGAGAGCGAGAGAAATAGAGTTTGTGCTTTCCGTACATAATAAAACGTAATATTGTGGAAAAAACATGGACATAATCTGTCGTTTTATCCTGTTGTTTACTGTATTTATTAGTTTGGCAAGTGTCATTGTGGGTTTTGGTTATTTTGCTGTTAGTGGGCTGTAAGGACCTTTGAAATAACTGAAATCGTGTGGCGAAGTGATATAGACATCTACTGCGGTCAAAAGCTGCCTGGAACTACATTCGCCGTGCGTTTCCCTGAAAATAATGCACACCTCTAGAATGTTTGTCAGCCAATCAGGCAGACAGATCAATTTAGCCTTCTCAAGTCATCACGATTTAAAGCATATAACAATATTAGTTTAATCGTTTAACCTAGATAAATGTATACTACTAGGCGCATATCCAATCATTTGTGTGGAGAGTGAAAGCTTTTGCAGGACATGGTGCCGCCAGCGCTATGTGAAACTTCATTTTTGCTCATAAATGTAAGAGTAATAAATTGACTTTACATTATTATTACTTCACTACTATAAAACGAAATAATTGAAATCGAAAACAAAACTCTTTCATTAGCTATAGGCCTAATCCATAAAGATGCATTTAGGCTTTAAAAGCGCATCCAGTGAGCAGATGGCGAGTTAGGATCGTCAACTTCATCTTTGCGACACTGACTCTAAATACTAGTTTATTAATAAATAATTTGAATATCTCCTTACTTTTCCCGAGCACATTCATGGTAATTACTTTAGCTGGGGCTTTGCGGCCAGTTAGCTTACTGCGTGCATTTGAACGTGGAACTCTGCTGAAGGCACTTGCGCTCGCTGCTGCTGCTGCTGTTGGCGGGACACTAAACACCGCCACGGCAGAATAAATAGCAGAAACACTGTATTTTCTGCTTGTTAGTGTGTTTTTCTTCAGATATTTGTATTTTCTCTTCATTATGACTTTATTATGAATTGTTGTAAATTAAGCACTGTGTTTTCATAGCATTCAGAATGTGAAATAGTGTGATTTAAAAAAAAAATAAAATAAAATTGGAAATTAATCCAACTAATCGATTAGTCGAGAAAATAATCACCAACTAATCGATTATCAAAATAATCGTTAGTTCCAGCACTAGATGAGTGTGTCGGGTTTCATTACATTTTAAGCATGTTTAGAGCCTTTGACAGTATTCTGATGAAATTTGAAGCAAACTGAAGCAAAGCTTTTTAATGCATTTTGAAAATGACACACTTCCTGCTGCCAGTTGGTAGTGCAATAACTTTGACTTATATTTGCATTATATGCATTTTTTTTAATTCTAGACCGTCCCCTCTAACAACGCTCGAAGGGTGATGTCTCTAAATTGGGACACAGCTTACAGAATTTTCTGAAACATGCAAGCTACATACAAAAACATACTAGCAACATATTACCTAATGTGCTATAACATAGACTTGTAGTCAAGACCGCCTAAACCGAGACCAAGACACTACCAAGACCAGAAGGTATCGAGACCAAGACAAGACCAAGACCAAGACCAAGACAGACCATGTCAAGACCAAGACCAAGTCGAGGCCGGAGAAAAAAAAACAGACTAGTGTTGAAGCTACGCAATAACTTGTATGAACAGCAGCATACTAGGGTTCAGCCACAGTTTACATTCAATACATTTTAGACGGTATTACTTCAACTTGCAGAGCAATACAGAGACAGACCATGTCATGTGTGTGACTGAGCTCACTGTAAATGTTTTTTCAGACTGGTTGAGATCAACTATGTGTAGCAATTGTATGACGGCTGTTACTGCACTATTAGAGGATTGAGACTCCCTTAACTTTTGTATACTGTTGAGGACTGACATTACTGGTACTGACTGGTTCATCTGACAGAACATCAAACACCCCCAACACCATCTTGCTCCTCCAACAACTGTCTAAAGAATGAGAAATATGTAACCAATTGAAATTATACTTAATGTGTAGATGAAATCGTAACATCAAATTGAAGACACAATTATAAACTTGGATTAGGCCTAATGTTTATTCAACACAACAGAGATATGCAGATGATATTTAAAAGACCATTTATTTAGTAATATAGAGGGCATAACGTTATATGGATGGATGAGCGCCAAAAAAAAAAAAAAAATACATGCATGTGATTGGTTGCATTTGATTTGAAGGGCGCAAAATATTAATGTTGCATTATCAAACGTTGTGTTGTCGTGGATACCAAAGATTCTAGAGCGTGTAGTGTTTTTTTTTTTTTTTTTTTTTTTTTTTTTGTGGAAGGTGTAGTACTGCTAAAACCCCGACAACTATGACGGTCTGAGAAAGCGAGACCTTGACAAGACCGAGAGGTCCGAGACCAAGACAAGACCAAGACCAAAGACCGTCAAGGCCGTGACAAGACCGAGACCACGTAAAAGTGGTCTCGAGACCAAGACCGGTCTCGAGACATACATCACTACTATAACATGATAACCAAGTGTTAAACATGCTACAAATATAGCAACATGCTAAAAATGTGTTCAAACATGCTACCAACATGCTAGAAACATGTTAAAACATGCTAAAACAATATAAATGTGCTAAGACTAGAAACATGTTACCAACATGCTAAGACAAGCTAACAACGTAATAAAACATACTAGCAATTGCATGGCAACACTCCTAAACCCAACTAGCAACCACATAGCAACTTCCTATCAATACTCTAGCAACTACCCAAAGTATTCTAGCAACCATACAGAGTAGCATACCAACCACCCAGAACACCATAGCAAAATTCTAACAACCACCTAGCAACAATTTAGTAACCATCCAGGACATCATAGCAAATGCCTAGCAGTGCCCTTGCGGCCATGCACACAGAACGCCTTAGCAACCACTTTGTAACATGAAAATAATTTGTTGTTTTTATCTTGTTGTTTACTATATTTATTTGCTTGGTCAGTGTTCTTGTAGATTTTGGTTCTGTCTGTCTTTAAATACTTCATGAACCAACTTCATGCTTTTAATGTTTTAAACTTTCTGGTCAGGCTTTTTTAAGCAAAGTTTTTTGTGACTATGTTTTAATGTTCTTTTTTTATCTTTCTTTAATTAATTTGCCTTAATTTGACTTTTACAGTACGGATTTAGCTTTTGACCTCCCTGGATATGTGTTCATTACACTTAACAACATTCTGACTGCTGCTAATGGGGCATATATGAAACAAAAACTGGACTCCAAGGTAATTTAAGTCATAAGCCTATGCTTGACACATCCACACAAGTGCAAGAGAGTGTGCACCAAAAGTCCTGTTGTCTATATTTTGCATGCCCTCAAACAGTTTTTACACACGAGCCTTCAAATCTAAAAGCTTCATAGTTGTTCCTGCTTAGAAAAAGTATTTGTCCAATGCCTTTTTGTATAAAAGGTCCCACTTTACATTAGGTGGCCTTAACTACTATGTACTTACATTTCAATTAATAATTTTATTACAATGTACTTATTGTGTACATACATGTTTTTACTTTGTACTTGTTTTTTTTATCTATATGTAATTACATTTGTAATTAATTTCTGTAATTACCAATGTACACCCATCCCTTACACCCTAACCCACCCTTAAACCTACCCATACCACAAAACCTGTCCCTAAACTTACCCATATCCCACCTTAATACAGATCTGGCCATTAAAAATGCGTCTATTTTCACGCGGCAGCCTGCAATTCGGCACGCGTGGCCACGCGTCCTACCGCAGCGGCTTTTTTAGATTTTTTTACAACGTTGTTGCACTTCATATAATATCCACCAGGTGGCGCAAGGAACAACATTCTGTAGCCAAACACCATGGCCAGCTCTAGGGGGCATTGGTCACAAATACCAGTACAATAGTTCAATGATTCCTCTTTCCTGAAATTATGGTTCAAACCAATAGCAAAAAGATAGCCTATTCATAAGCAGGTGCAGTTGTATTGTTATTTTGTTTTCTTTCTTTGTTTTCCTGATGAACATTTATTAGACTGCATCGGAAATAGAAATGTTAATTTCGGTTATTTTATTTTTCCAACCGACAACTGACGTAAACCGCTAAATTCGTTTTCAGGGATTAATTATACACAAGCAAGAAGCAGCATAAACATCAGAACCTCACGCACAGAGTTTATGCACAGAGAAAAACCCAATAAACCTGTATATAATAATAAATAAAATAGGCCCATATAAGAAAAATATGTTTTTCTTTTCTGAATGAATAATAATAATATCTTGTTTCCATTTTTTTTTTTACAAATAGCATACACATCTGTTTTTTCATTGTGATTGTACACAAATAACAGAAATATGTAAAATAGCATAGTTTTGAGCAATCCCGTACTCTTGAAGGAGTATTGTAAGCTGTATCCACTTAATTAAAGGGGGAAAAAAAGATCCTGACGGCGCCGCGGGCAGTTAAATAACTCGACAACTTTCACCTTTAGAATAAAATACATTATATATTTCAGCGTTTTAAAGCAACATCAAATTAAGATATGCTTGTTTAAGAGGTAGTTCGTCTTTTTCTTTTTCTAAGATACACAATTTTAGATACACTGACAATTAATTTGAGTATAGAAAAATAGAAATGGAGAGGATAAATATAAACTACAGTTTTTATAGAGTTAAAAATTAATTAATTTATTATTATTATTATTATTATTATTATTATTATTATTTTGATTTGTTTTTGCGATTTTGGTGCTTAGAAATTTATTCTAAGCGGGCAGCGGGCGAATAATATAGTTAATATAGCGGGAGCGGGTGGATGCGGAATAAAACCTCGTGGAATCGGGACTGGAAAAGCACTTTGTTATATCCTATAGACTATACTTCATCATCAAGCATGGGCGTCGGCAGCAAAATAAATGTGGGTGGGTCCTCCCCCAGAAAAAAAATACTTTAGTATATGCCATTTTCTGTAGTCTGGTGCCTTTTATTTAATGTTTTTACACAATGCAAATAGGCCATATTTACAAATATTACAAAAGACGGCTATTGCGCAACATTTTCAGTGGCGCAAGTGATAATACGAATAACATATCGTTTTTGACGCGGGAGACCCGAGTTCGCGTCCGCCATTTGGTGAAATCATTTTCGAAATCGTCTCCCTTTTCACTTATATCACATCGGAAAGGCATTTGTTTATTTGTAAATCAATGAAATAATTGAAAAGTTGAAATAAACTATCAACTAGGGTTAGGTCACCTAACTTAAGTGTATACTGTACTTTTAGGAGTGTTAATAATTAATTTTATTATTATTATTATTGCTTCAGATTTGTTCTTACATTTTTGATGCTGTACATTATGATGGCGCACTGCCCATGCAGTTTTTTTTTTTTTTCTTAAAAACTAATTGAAGTGAAAGGGAAGAAACCCATGTAGATTTGGCCTAATGTCCATGTAAATACTATAGCCTAGTATTATATCCTAATATAGAAAATAATTTAGACAAATAAACAGAAGGCTCATTTTTCAAAACAATAAAGCTTATATGACTGACAACGAATACAATTGTTAAGTATCAAAAGTGCTCCAGTGAGTTATGCAATTTTTTTCCACCTTTTTTCTTTTTCTTTTTTTTTAAAGTGGAAAAGTAGTTCTTCTATTTTGGAGAAGTTCGTTAAGTCTGTCTCTTAACAGCTTCCATTCACGAACTGCGGATTGAATCTCCGACCAACGATCAGTACAAGTTTTTTTTATTTTTTTTTATTCCTCTTTAAACAGCTCCGATTTACATCATTTTAGCCTGGAACTAGGCTTAAGTCTGTTCTGGGAAACCAAAGGGAAGTGTTTTTTTTTTTTTTTTCAGTTTTCTGAAAAGTAGCCGGTAGTGAGGCATCAGCGTTATGCGGCATGCAGTATAAAGAGCGAAATGTTTATGAATGGCAGAGTGGGGGTGGGGTGTTGAATGCTGTCTGTTGCCTTGTTGTAATCAACATTTGGAGACTATTTTGGGGGTGCTGGGGGCGGATTCCGACTGCATTCAGTTGCATTTCGAATTCAGCATTCAAATGCATGCCAGGGAGAAGGGGAAAGCTTTCCTCACTCGCTCCACTTTTTTCAAAACATTAGTGTCCACGGCCCTGACACCAGTGATGCGCGGGTCAGTGGATAAACAACCCGAACCCGACCGACGTTTTCAACTAACCCGCCCGCAACTCGGACCGCCGAATAAAAAAATTAAATATTGTACCCGACCCGCCTCCTGACCCGTATGTTTAATATTAGAGTGATTATGCTGTGGAGATGCAGTCTGAAATATCCCGACATCTGAAATCCATTGGTGTACAAGCTACTTTAAAATAAAATAATGTGTCCTGTTGTTAAGTCGTTGCCGTATTGTTGTGTACGAAGTTCAGATGTTATTATTTTAAGAAATGTATATTTATGTTTTAGGATTCCCCTTATTTTTGTTTTAGACATCCATCAATTACGGTGAATAAAAAAATGCCGCGCTGGTGGAAACAAGACTTTCGCTTCTACTTTTGAGACCGGTGTTCGGACGTTTTTCTAAAAAAAAAAAAAAAAAAAAAACAGAAGCTGAACATAGCCTAATTCAAAACTAAAGTATTTGCTGAATAAAGAAAACATGAAGGATGCCGCTTAATATTTGGCTTTTACGTGAACTTTAAAGCTTATCCCTCATTCCATTTGTTTTCTTTGTTTTGTAATCTTTATATTATTTTCGTGAAATGTATTTTTGCTCAACATGCATTTCTCGTGGCCACGAGTTTAATGAATAAACAAACCTGCGTGACATTAGTAACCCAGAATTATTTGAGATATTTTATTTTGAGTTAAGAAATTATTATATTAATTGTTATAGAAATTAATACAATATTAAATAATTATATAGGCGATGCTGTATATGCTAATGCTGTCTGTGCGCAATGTAGACAGCTTTCACAAGTGTTTACATACATGTAGGCCTACTTCAAATTAAATAGCCCTGCAAGAAACATTTCATGCATCCCACAATCTTGTCCATTGACTGACCTTCTTTTTTTCCGTAATATTTGTATTATTCGTTTATATTCGTTCTTTTTTTCCTTCATTTTGATCTCGTTACATAACATTCTGAATGTAAATGATACTGTAAAGGTTCTATGACTGGGGTTTTTACTGGAATGCAGTTTAAAGGTTAAATTTAACATATATTGTATTTTATTTAGTCTAATTAATAGACAAATAATTGAAGAGTGAATCATTCACGTAGTTTCATTTGGAAATAATTTATCGTCACACAGTAAAATAGGCTTACATTCCTTCTATTAATAGTCTTTTTTTCGTATTTGTCTTAATATTATTATCATTATCATTATTATTACTATTACTAATATTATTTTTATTAGCCTGTTATTTTTGTATATATTTTTATTTTCGTGCGTTTCCACCCCTTAATTTGGCTCTCTTTAACGTTCATGTAAATGATTCTGTAAATGCTTGACATATGCTATATGACTGATTTTTACTGGAATGTAGTTTAAAGGTTGAATTGAACATATTTTATTTTGTTTCGTCTAATTAATAGACTAGACTATATAAATACTAAACTGTTTTACTGAGAAATTAATCATTCACATAGTTTCATTTGTAAATGAAAACATGCTCATTTATCGTCACACACGGGGATAAATACAATCAAAAAGTCAAAACGTTATTGGCATAATTGTCAGGCATTAAAAATAAATAGCCCTAACCAGGTATTGAAATAATAATAACCTATAATAATAATAAATAATAAGTGATTTAGAGCTATCTACTTTTTTCTTTATTGTGAATCGCTTAACCTAAATAACTTTCTGTATATGCTATTTGGCATATATTTAGCAAATATTGTGAAGGACAATTATGCCAATAAAGTTTTGACTTTATGATTGTATTAATGCCCGTGTGTGACCATACGATTTACAAATGGAACGTGAATGATTCACTCGACAATGAAACACTATAAAGGTTATAATTAGACTAAAAATGAATATATATATATATATATATATATATATATATATATATATATATATATATATATATATATTTTTTTTTTTTTTTTTTTAAATCCCAGCCATATAGCATAATCAAAGCTTTAATGGCATGTCAGCATTTATCATTTAGATTCGGAATGTTAAGAGATCGAAATTAAGGGGGACATAATGAATATAAAGGAATAATACATTTATTACAGAAAAAAAGAGGATCAATTAATGGATAAGACTTTAGGATGCATAAAATGTTTCTTGCAGGGCTATTTAATTTGAAGTACTTATATGTAATATTTATTCTTGATAAACTTTTGAATGCTGTCTACATCGCACACAGACATTCGCATATACAGCATTGCCTATTGTTAATATAACTTAATATTGCATTAATTTCTATAACAATTAATATAATCATTTCTTAACTCAAAATAAAAAATATTAATAAACC
>NC_133370.1:36951951-37082008 GCF_049309525.1 Garra rufa
TGTTAATATAACTTAATATTGCATTAATTTCTATAACAATTAATATAATCATTTCTTAACTCAAAATAAAAAATATTAATAAACCCATCTCTGATAATCCTGGGTTATGGTCACGCAGGTTTGTTTATGCATTAAACATAAGGATGTCGTTACCTCGACAAAATGATCTTGTGGCCACGACATAATATGACGTTCCCAGGAATTAATATCTCGTGGCAATGACAAAAAGTAATATGACGTTCCCACGAATTCATATGTGTGGCCACGACAAACATAAGTGAACCAAAGGTGTCCCCTCCAGGTTACCGTACCTTTTAGTTTGCAGCAATGTTTTCAGCCTGCTCCAGTCCAGTGCGTTACATGACTGCCCCCTACTGATCATGTCTTTCCTGTGTCAGAGCATTTTCTAGGATCTCTCGCAATACACCGGCGTCACGCGAGACCACTTTACTTCCCGCGCGCATTTTAAATGGCCAGATCTGTAAAAGCAAAAGTGTTTTGCAATGCAATATGTGTCACGATCCAGGCGGGGTTGAGGAGTGGAGAATGATGAGGAGAACCGGAGTAAATGAAAACGTAAATAGTTTATTAAATAAAACACTGTAACTAATACAAACAAACAAAAACCGGGAGTATCAGATGAGCACATGAAAACAAGCAAACAGAGGTAACAGAATCATTGACGGACAAATGGGGAGTGCACACACAGACTCTTAAATATACTGAAACGGGGGCGTGGTCACAAACGAGATAACAAGGGGGAAATACAAATATGGGCATGACTGAACTAACTAAACAATACCAAAAGGGGGAGACAAGGACTAAACCATATAAGCTAGAAACATAGGGGAAAATACACTAGGAAAACATGACAGAACACAGACATGATACTGACATTACCCTCCCCCCCCTCCCCCGAAGGCGCGTCCCGCGCCTAATAACATCCAAAGGGGGGGGGGGGGGTTTGCGCCCTGGAGACCACTAAGAGGACACAGGGGACACGGGATACAGAGGTGGTCTCCAGGGCGGATCAGGGATCTCAGGTGGCCATGGCGGGTCAGGAGGCTCAGGGAGCCATGGCCAAGAAAACAGTCCAGGAGACCATGGCGGATTTGGGGGTTCAGGAAACCATGGCCGGGTAAACAGTCCAGGCGGCCATGGTGGATCTGGCGGCTCAGGCAGCCATGGCCGGGACAATAGTTCAGGAGGCCATGGTGGATCTGGAGGCTCAGGAAGCCATGGCCGAGTAAACAGTCCAGGTGGCCATGGCCGGGTAAACAGTCCAGGTGGCCATGGCCGGGTAAACAGTCCAGGTGGCCATGGCCGGGTAAACAGTCCAGGTGGCCAAGGCCGATCAGGGGAGTAGCCCCCCCCCAAAAAAATTTTCTTGGGGGAACCTAGGGTATAGTCCACACAGGAGAGCACGGAAGGGCGCGCAGGAGAGAGCTCCGGCTCAGGAGAGCGCGCTGGAGACAGCTCCGGCTCTGGAGGGCGCGCAGGAGAGATCTCCGGCTCTGGAGGGCGTGCAAGAGACAGCTCCGGCTCTGGAGGGCGCACTGGAGACAGCTCCGGCTCTGGAGGGCGCGCAGGAGAGAGCTCCGGCTCAGGAGGGCGTGCTGGAGGAGGCGTCGGCTCTGGACGGCGCTCTTGAGGAGCGGGCTCTGGACGGCGCACTTGAGGAGCGGGCTCTGGACGGCGCTCTGGCGGCGCAGTCACTGGAGGGCTGGGCGGAACCAGCGAAGACTCTGGGAGACTGGGCGGAACCAGAGGAGACTCAGGAAGGCTGGGCGGAACCAGCGAAGACTCTGACTTGGCGGTAGCCATCTTGGGTGCAGACTCAGGCTTGGTGGCCATCTTTGCCGAGATTTCAGGTTGGGCGATCATTTTGGCCGAGGGTTCAGGAACGGCGGTCATCTTGGCCGTGAACTCAGGAACGGCGGCCATCTTGACCGGGAACTCAGGTTTGGCGGCCATCTTGGCCGAGGATTCAGGAACGACGGCCATCTTGACCGGGAACTCAGGCTTGGCGGCCTTCTTGGCCGGGAACTCAGCAACGGCGGCCATCTTGCTTGCAGAATCCGACGTGGCAGCCATCTTGTTTGCAGAAACTGGCGCGGCAGCCATCTTGTGAACTGGCGTGGCGGCCATCTTGCTTGCCGATTCCTGCGTGGCAGCCATTTTGCGTGCAGACTCCTGCGTGGTAGCCATCTTGCGTGCAGACTCCTGCGTGGTAGCCATCTTGCGTGCAGATTCCGGTATGGCAGCCATCTTGTGAGCTGGCGTGGCGGCCATTTTGGGAGCTGGCGTGGCGGTCTGAGGTACTGGGCTGAGGACCATCGTGGGGCTTAGGAGAACTTGGGGACACGTGGGAGGCAAGGAGGGTGTGAGGTCGCTGGAGTGATATGTGGAGGGTAGAGGCTGTGGGTGAGATGGGGTGACTGCATGTTTCCAGATGGCAGGAGGATTACTATCCTCCACCATGACTTGGAACGGAGAATCACATAAATCAAGAACAAAATTCACAAAATCTGCTACGGGACGGTAGCAATCATTTGGAGTAATTAACTGAAACAAAGAATCATCTTTTAGCCCCATCTGGAAACATGCATTCACCATCTTGTCACTCCATCCCACCAGATAGTAAACACTCAAAAATTCCTCCACATACTCCTCCAGCGAACGCTCACCTTGTTGCACGTTCCAGAGCTGGTTCTCAGCCCGGTTCATCTTCTTGTAGGGTCCGTCAATCTGTCACGATCCAGGCGGGGTTGAGGAGTGGAGAATGATGAGGAGAACCGGAGTAAATGAAAACGTCAATAGTTTATTAAATAAAACACTGTAACTAATACAAACAAACAAAAACCGGGAGTATCAGATGAGCACATGAAAACAAGCAAACAGAGGTAACAGAATCATTGACGGACAAATGGGGAGTGCACACACAGACTCTTAAATATACTGAAACGGGGGCGTGGTCACAAACGAGATAACAAGATGACGAGGGGGAAATACAAATATGGGCATGACTGAACTAACTAAACAATACCAAAAGGGGGAGACAAGGACTAAACCATATAAGCTAGAAACATAGGGGAAAAGACACTAGGAAAACATGACAGAACACAGACATGATACTGACAATATGACCACATTAAGTACATTGTACTTATTTTTGGATGTAAGTACATAATAGTTAAGGCCACCTAATATAAAGCGTGACTGTATAAAACATTTAGACCCGGGGTCGTCAACTGGCGGACCGCGGTCCGGATCCGGACTGCAAGGAGCGTCCATGCGGACCGTGAAAGCTTTTGACATAATTAAATTTAAAAAATGCTAACGCTAATTTCTAATAAATAAACTTATATCAAGCACACCAGGGTCAGCGTTTGGGTGCAATCTTCCATGCAGTGATGAGAGCAGATCGGCGCATTGCGTACAGACAAATGTAGCTTTCAGTGAGGGAAAAACGTTGATGGAAAACGCATTATGTTGGGGTTATGTCACAAAATATTGTAAATATATCTTTTTATACTGTATTTTATACATATTTATGTTTTAAACCATGAAGGTGAGCCAATGGGTATCACACAAGCAAAGTGAAAACTGCGCAATATGTTAAAGTGGAGGTAAAAACAGCGATTTCAACAACTGACGTGCACATTCTCTCAGAGACACAGATTGACTAATATACTTCATATGCTGATATTAATTTACTTCCCTAATATTTCTCTTGTGCGCCGAACACAGTGGGGAAAAAATAAAAAGAAACGTATTTTGTGTAGGCAAAGGGTTGTTTTTAAAAAAAAATCAATCCATGGGTTTAAGCAGCAAACATGTAGAGTTGTAAATGTGAACTTATGGATCGAGTCAATGTGTTATACAAATTTAGAAGAAATCTTTTTTTGTTTTGTGAAACCTGCATCTGAATTGTAAATCATGCTTTTTACATTTTACATTTTATTTATTTATTTTTTGTTCAGGTCTTTAAAAAGGTATTTAAACGTCTTTATGAATTTTAAATGTCTTAAATGAATTTAAGATAAAATATGCTGCAGATACCCTGGTCTTGCAAAAAACATAAATAGTTTTTTATATATAATTGTCCGGACCTCGGCTGGTGAGCAGGGTTCATTACTGGACCTCAAGCCGTTTTAGTTGAAGATCCCTGATTTAGACTATGATACTCAAGAGTTTCATTAACAAAAAGAAAAAAACAAGTACATTTTGTAGGGCTGGGTGATATGGCCTGTACTTTTTTGGTAGAATTGCGAAATGCAGTGCATTCAGAAAGTATTCAGACCCCCTTCACTATTTTCAATTTTGTTATGTTGCAGCCTGGTACTACAATTGTTTAAATTCGTTTTTTTTTTCTCATTAATCTACACTTCGTACTTCATAATGACTAAGTGAAAACAGAATTTTAGAAATGTCTGTAAATTAAAAAAAAAAAACTTTTACATACACTGCCGCTCAAAATGTTTTTTAAAGAAGTCTCTTATGCTCATCAAGGCTGCATTTACTTTATCAAAAATACTGAAAAAAAAACAGTACTATTGCAAAATGTTATTAATAAAATGTTTTAATTTTAATATACTTTAAAATAGAATTTATTTCTGTGATGCAAAGCTGAATTTTCATCAACTGTTACTCAGTTTTAAGTGTCACATAATCCTTCAGAAATCGATTTATCAATTTTGGAAACAGTTATGCTTCTAAAAAATTGTTTTGGATTCTTTGATGAATAATAAGTTAAAAAGAACAACATGTAATTTTATGCTATCACTTTCTATTAATTTAACACAGCAGTTTTTAATTCCAGTCCCCCCCACGCACTTCACATTTAGTGTGTTTCTCTTATTACCTCAGATGTTTGTTCTATTCGAACGTAAGTGTGGACATCACAGGATATTCCGCTCATAGATATAAATATCAGGGGGCGTGATATTTATATCTATGACCTGCTGATTTAACACATCCTTGGTGAATAAAAGTATTAATTTCTTTCAAAAAAAAAAAAAAAGAAAGAAAAATTTACTGACCCCAAGCTTTTGTAGTGTAGTGTGTATTGTTAGAAATCCTTTCCATTTTTAATAAATGCTGTTCTTTGTAACCTTCAAAGAATCCTGAAAAAAGTACCACAGGTTCCAAAAAAATATTAAGCAGCGCAACTGTTTTCAACATTGATAATAAATCAGCATATTGGAATGATTTCTAAAGGATCAAGTAGGCTAACACTGAAGACTGGAGTAATGCTCCTGAAAATGTAGTTTTGTATCACTGGAATAAATTACATTTTAAAATATATTCATATAGAAAACAGTTATTTTAAATTGAAATAATATTTCACAATATTACATTTACTTTTTTTTTTTTTTTTTTTTTTTTTAAATCAAATAAATGCAGCCTTGATGAGCATAAGAAACGTCTTTAAAAAACATTAAAATCTTAGCTTTAAAATTTTGAACATGACCCTAAGCACACAGCCAAGGCAACGTAGGAGTGGCTTAGGTACAACTCTATGAATGTCTTAGAGTGGCCCAGCCAGAGCCCTGACTTGAACCCTATCGAACATCTCTGGAGAGACCGGAAAATGGCTGTCCACTGACGGTCCCCATCCAACCAGACCGAGCTTGAGAGGATTTGCAAAGAAAAATGGCAGAAAATCCCCCAATACAGGTGTGCAAAGCTTGTTGCGTCATACCCAAAAAGTCTTGAGGCTTCAACCAAGTACTAAGTAAAGGGTCTGAATACTTATGTAAATGTTATATATAATTTTTTTTCTTTTTAATGAATTTACAGACATTACTAAAATTGTTTTCACTTTGTCATTATGAAGAACGGAGTGTAGATTAACGAGGGAAAAAAATGAATTTAAACAATTGTAGTATCCGACTGCAACATAACAGGATTGAAAAAAATGAATGGGGTATAAATACTTTCTGAATGTACTGTACGGTGAATGTATGTATGTATGTATATTTGGATTCTATTTGGATTTTAAAATTTTTATTTTACATCCTGCCCAATGTTGTCCAATTAAACAATGTTCATATTAAAGGCTATGAAAACCAATACAGTGAATATAACTTTGTAGGCTATGCTATATATTATGTGCTCAAGCCCCTGATGGACCATTTAACTTCACAAATAAACTAGATTTTATACATTTTTATTTTGTTCTACATGTAGAAATCAATCTGCGAGTGATTACTGCTTACCTTACCTGTTCGTTCCACCAAATTCAGCTTTGAAGCCCTCGTTTTATGTTTTAGATATTTAAATAGCCAGATCGTGAACACGATTCAATCACACATGCAATCTTATTCCTAAATGAAACAATTTAGCTGTCTATTAAACCCTTGAATCACACTGTAACATTCAAATCTGCATTCGTGCTGCTACTGACTCTAAGAGAGCAGTTAATGCAGTCTATAAAGCAGTCTATTGTTCAGTTATAAACACTGTTGTCTACAGTATGAATAAATTAAATCACCTTTTTGCAAGTGACTTAAAGCTTAAAATAAAGGTTGTATCAATTACAACGTAACGCCAGCAGGTGGCTACCCCAGCAAAACCCTGGTTTAAAATTCTGCATATTGCACATTCTACAAATATTTCAACAAAAGGTATAGCCTATTGTAGTCAGAATTATTCTAGTCCTGTTCTGTTCAATGAAGTTTAGCAGAGACTCGCATAATAGAAAGCTCATCCACTCCTGACATCAAAATTGGATAATTTCAATGAGTTTCCAATATTTACAGATGAAGAATACACCTGTGAAATGACAGTCCACTGAGGAAAGCAGCACATGTCAAACACATTAAACAGCAAAAGTAGCTGTTAGCACACCCAGCCTTTCTGTCAAAGCATTTGAAGGGGCAAGCTGCTTTAAACTATACGTTTTAACTATATCTTACAAGTGGATTATGCACTTTCCCACAGCGGCTTACTCCTTGTCCTCTGCTATTTTTCAGATGCACTGGTCTTGCATCAAATCACTGTAGATATAAATGGTATTTCTTCATACCATACAGTTTACAGAAAATATATCGATATATCGTACTAACACACCGCCCAGCCCTAACATTTTGTCATATTAATTTTTTACATATGTTGCTTCTTGCCAGCTTAACTTTAGGCTCATGTATAAATTGAGCTGCAATTTGAACAACAGACAGTAACAGCGAGAGAGTAACAGAAACCTGCTAACCAGACCTGCTTGTTTTAACCCATATTTAGTTTAAAGGATTTTTCTTTTCTCCTTGCATTTCAGGAACTGGGAAAATATGGGCTGCTGTATTACAATGCTTTATTCATGATTATTCCCACTATGATTTTAGCACACTTAACTGGAGACATTAAGAAAGTAAGAATTTTAATTGAGAACAGATTGAAAATTATATCTGAATTTTGATTGACTTTATATAAATGAAAATGTACATTTGATTAAAATAAATTATCTTGTTAATTATCAGGCTTTGGAGTATGATGGTTGGGCTGACATTTTCTTTGTGATTCAGTTTGTGTTATCAAGTGTCATGGGGTGAGCCTGATATTTCCAATCTTTTTCTGTACTTCAGCTTACGTTTTTTAAGACTACGTAAAGTTTAATTGTGTAATTTGTGTAATTCATATTCTTTTTTCTCTTGTTCTCGTGTTAATAATATCATTGGTTATTTTGGCAGGTTTATACTCATGTACTCAATTATGTTATGCACCCATTATAACTCTGCTTTGACGACAACCATTGTTGGCTGTATCAAGGTCAGTAATTAACGTTTAATCAAATTAAATGAAATAAAATCAGTTAATATTTGACTTTGTTTCTTTTAACCAACCCAACAGAATATATTAGTTACATACATCGGGATGGTGTTTGGTGGGGATTACATCTTTACTTGGGTGAATTTTATTGGCCTAAACATCAGGTAAAATTATAAAAATTACAGTGAAGATAGCCCACATTACTGGGACATTCTTTGTAAAAGACTTTAAAGGTCCCATATCGTCAAAATCGAAATTTCCTGGCTTTTTTCATGATAACTGAGGTCTAGGGGCTATGTAACTGAGTTTCAAAACAGTCAATCCACAGTAAACTGCACACAGCCTGCTTAAAGTAGCTGTTCATTTTCACGAGCCACTGTGACTTCCGTACAGATGTGACGTCCGATCTACTCAGTCACCGCCCTGAGCGCCAACCACCGTCCCACCCTCCTTTTGTCAAACCCCCAGACATTATCGTGTCCATAACATTGCTAAGCAACAACAACACGAAAACCAGCCGAGAAAACCCTGTTCAGTCTATAGATGTCGAAACTACATCATTGCACAGGCTTCCGAACAACTTGAATATAAGAGACCAGAGGCACGTCACCTTCAGCCTCTTTCACACAGCGATTGCGGTAAATACACGGATAATGTGTCCCATGATTTGTTCCGGAGTTGTTTGATTTGGTTCATTCACAGTTGTTTTCTGGAATCTGTGCGTGCTTTACACACAACCCATAAAGACGTGACGTTTGGATGTGAGATGTAATGCGACGCGTACGTTTCACTAAACTGAAACTAACCTGAACAAACTGTGCTTCAGCGCTGATAGTGCGGAGCTGGCTCTGTCTGATCGCTGCTTTATTCCACTTTGCACGTATTTTTTCGTCGTGAAGAGTCGCATGATAACGTGCATCATCACTACAACACTGCCTTTATGGTTCTGGCTTTTGTTCACACAGCGCTCGTTCCCGTAATTTTCCAGAATCAGCGCGCATTGTGAAAGGGGCTTTACTAAAGCAACAGTTATGTAGCTTACTGCATTCGGTGTTTGAAAAAGAAAAAACATTAATGATCATTCTGAAATATCCTGTTGAGTATCAGCAGGCTAGGCTCTCTCTATGGCTCTGGGCTCAGCTAAAGCATACATGACCGTAGTTACCTGTGGTTGGCCTGGCTGTGCGTCACTCAGAAAACAACAGGCCAATCAGAAGAGAGGCTCATGAATATTAATTAGATGGGCCAAAATCGACCTGTTTTTGACAGAGCTCCTAAAAAAGGAGCTGTAAAAATATATTGAGATGGATTTTGGCACTTATACCGCAAATATATATATTCTTAAGGACATCAACAACTAAAATAAACCTCCAGAAATGTGTACAATATGGGACCTTTAAAAGAAACCATAAAATGTGATGTCTATTCTTTGATATGTCAGAATGATCAAGGTGCAGGAACAGACAAATTTTGTATTTTCTCAGAAAAAAAAATTGTACTGTACATTAAAGTGTACATTAAAGTACTGAAATGTAAATAAAATCTAAATTTAGGTAGAAGTTCTGTATAACCTACTCATTTTAAAAGTGATCACTTTTTGTATTACCTGAGAATGGCTATGAATATTTCTGATATTTCCTTGAGTTTGTTCTGTAAATATATATTTTTTACCTTTTTCCCCTTATAGCATTGCTGGCAGTCTTGTGTACTCACACATCACTTTCACTAAGGAGCAAAAAAGTAAGTGCTGTACAAAATGTGGATTATGTGCATCTCAAAACCAATGTCATAGATTCATTTTCTTTTCTTTTGTTGAATAAGATGAAGTGCATTGTAGATGACGTGAAATCTTATGTCTTTTAACAGAAAAATGTTGATGGAACAAGTTTAAAGTGGCACGACAAAGTCGATAATGTCTATGAGAGTCAAGAACCCAGTCAGCAGTGTGTGCACAGTCTCATTTCACAACACTTTGAGTGCAACAGTAACCAGCAACTTTTTTAGCACCCTTGGTTTTTTTTTTTTTTATGAACCAATTACTGTTGTCAGCAGTGACATCCTGAACTACCATTGTGCTATTTTATTTTTACTTTGAACAATGTTAAGCCTAGTTTTGTTTTTTTGTTAAACAAGATATGATTACATTTAATTTAATTTTGGATGGATGATAAATTATTTTCTTTTTTCTATGGTATAAAATCAGTATTATCCTTTTGTCTTTATAAATTGTAAATTCCTCAACTTTAGTAGTTCAAGGTAAACTGTTAAATTTCCATTAAATTTTTATTCCATTTAAATTACATTTTTAATTTATTTTTTTATGGTAATTAACATTGATACAAATTATGTGAAACTAAAATTATTAAATGTGATGCTGTTCAACCTAGAATAAAGTGTATGAACTAGCTAAATAACTTTGAATAGCTATATCAATAATAATAATAATAATAATAATAATAAAAACTTTTGTCATTAATGTTTGGTGTAATTTTAAATGTTTTTGTTTGACTGGTATGGTTTCATAAACACGTTTCTGTATGACTGGTACGTATTAATAAGCATATGAAAAAAGACTTAAGAGTGTAGGAATATTTTGCTTACTTTTGTGGATATGCCCTTTCCTATAGTCTTTTGTAAATAAAATAAAATAAAAACTTCTGTTCCCAACAAGCTGTCTAAGATGGCTATTTAATGTAAATTCCAGTGGATATTTTGGGAATTATTATAGGGGATTCTATAACAAAACCACTATTTACAGAGAAAAGGTTAGGTTGGTTGACCTGTCTAAATAGTTCAAGGTCCAACCACAGTGTTCATCAGATTGGCAAGTTTGTGACAGACACTTTAACCATATTTTGATCTGATTTTAGTTTGAACCAAACCGAATTAAATGTTTTGCATAAAAGCACAAACAAAAGATGGAGGAAACCTGTGACCCTACTGAAATTATCTAGAGTTATTAGAGATGCGCTTACATACTGTAGCAGTAATTCCATTTCTGTGAGTAAAGTCACAATAACATTTATTAGATATATGGCAGTGGATCAACTTAAGTATATTCATGATTTTATATAAATATCTCTCTGCACTACTCCAAAAAAAAAAAAAAGTTTTTTTTTGCAATGGACCAGTGTGGATTTTAAAATCTCTGCTATTTAGAATGTATTTAATGCATAAATCCCACTCTGGATCATTTCAAATAAGATAAATTTTACAGTTATATGATATTAACAAAACCGTTGACAGACGGACAAACTGGTGCTTAACAAAATGGTGACAAGCAACAAAAGTGACAATACATGAAGATGACCATTCAGAGCAAACATAGCACCATAATTTCTTAAAAGTGTAAATGCACAATTGCTTAATCTTTCGCAGGATGAGGGGAAAAAGTGAACTCAGGTGCCCGTTTATAAAGGCGTATTGAAGACGTATTACAATAAAGCTCTATGAAAGCCTGTCAAAAGAATTTAAAGGACATATCTTACCATAATATCATTCCCATCTTTTGTTTAAAATAAAAATCTAATTAACATGGCTGTAGGAAAGTACCGATTTTGAAACCCAACTCTCCAACATCATGTTTAAACAAACTTATTTAAAGAAAAAGAAAAAAATCTGTTTCAGTGAAAGACGTTTGGTCTATTTTATACATGAAGACAAACTATTTGCATTTATTTGGGTCATATGACTCAATTAATTGTGCATGTATTTAAAACTTTTGACTGGAACATGTTAGTTACTTTAAGTTACTGTGAGTGGTGATTTATTTTATTTTTTTGGCTATAAACCTTATAAAAGTACAGTTTTGTTATTTGGATGATTTTAAGTTTTCTCAAAAACAGCTTGTAAAC
The DNA here is from genome assembly GCF_049309525.1 of Garra rufa. Taxonomy (NCBI): domain Eukaryota; kingdom Metazoa; phylum Chordata; class Actinopteri; order Cypriniformes; family Cyprinidae; genus Garra; species Garra rufa. The sequence continues at coordinate 36,963,573 of NC_133370.1, forward strand.
TTCATGTACAAAAACTCAAAAAGGAAAACCCAAAATATATTTGCAGTGTGAATATCAAAACAAACAGACAAAAAACAGTAAAACTGTGCAATCCTTACAAATCATGACACAAGCAAAGGAACTGTTAATAACATTCCCTCAAGTGATTTTTAATTTTCAAAAGAAATTATATTTAAGAAAATAAAGCCTGTCTTAGGACCATAACAATTTTGTGCCACTAAGCACAATTTTCCTCCATAATACAGTAATACAAAAATATATACTTAGTAAAGTATTTCTACATAATGGTATTTGTAGTCTGTGTCTTTATTTATTGCTGTTATAATTTTAAATCAACCATTGTGTTTATACTGGGTGATATTAATATATTATAGTAATCCATGAGAAGTGAATGAGAATCATGAGAATAACTAAAAAACATCTCAAATATAATTATCCCAAAAATAGGCTTCATTTTCTTAAAAAAAAAAAAAAACCTGGACATTTCTGCTATGAGATTCACGCAGTTAATAGAAACATACAGCTAGCAAACCAATTTTCTGGACACTTTACAAAAACAAAGATTTGAAGGGGTGATTCCATTGCCTTATTTATTTTTACTACATCTGTCGGGAACTTGCAGTATGCCTCCAACACAAACAAGCTGAGCACTGAACCATTAGTATATAATATAAATCCAAACACAACACATCTAGATGTGCCTGGAGACATGATCACCAACATTTATCCTCATGTATTATGTATAATGGCTTAAACAGCATTTTCACCCATTGTCAAAATGTCTCAATAAAAAATATAAATATCTTGTTGGTAAAAAAATAGCAGACAAATTCCATTACATATAGAATATACATTTCTCTGTAAAATGGTTTTATGAAAAAGGCGCATTAATCAGCTGTAGTTAGGTTTGAAGGGTGGTATTTTTGGAGCAGCTCAGCTTTGGATTTAGGGTGGATGAGGTGAGAGGTGTCACAGCGCTGTCCCATTGCCCCGGTTTCTGATTTTGGCCTGACTTTTGTTCTTGTTCAGTCTTCTTTGACCCTGGAGGGGTCTATCTCAATCTGGGCCAGCAAGTCTGATTCTGTCCGGCACTTTTTTGTTGGCCTGTCAAGACCCTGGCAGTCCTGCTGGTGCTTTACCGAGCCATTTCTGTCTGTGTTGTGGGTGTCTGTAAGTTTACAGCCGTTGGAGTCCGGTTGATCTGTGAGTAGACTGTGTTTAGACGCTCCATTCGCCTGGACAGATTCACTCTTAACCTCGTTCACACTGCTCAACATCTGTGTGGCATCTGCGCTGGAGCTGTGACTGGTAAGTCCTAAATTGGGAACCAGAGATAAACTATATTACACAGCTAATAACAAATGGGCCAAACACACAAAATATCCTGAAATACGCACCAAAGCATTTCAATCTAATTGTGAAAAAAAAAAAAAAAAAAAAAAACACTAAGTACCATTGTGACTGCTAGTCTCCTCTCGCTGTGACTGGCTGGTACTGCAGCTATAGGCAGCAGGAAGTGGCGTAGCTGCTCGACTGGAAGCAGTGCTTTCTGTTTCATCAAGAAGTCTGTCCATGTAATCCCTACACAATTAAAAAAAATTAACACTGAGAAAAAGCAGGACCTCAGGAAATATTAGGACCAATTCACCACTATCAATCAAAATCTCCAAGTCATAGATCCTCTTCTGAATATTATTAATTTGTCACTATCGTTAGGATATGTCCCCAAAACTTTCAAACTGGCTGTTATTAAGCCTCTAATTAAAAAACCTCAACTTGATCCCAATGAATTAAACAATTACAGACCAATTTCAAATCTCCCTTTTCTATCAAAGATACTAGAAAAGGTAGTGTCCTCACAATTGTGTTCTTTCTTAGAGAAAAATGGTGTCTGTGAGGATTTCCAGTCAGGTTTTAGACCTTATCATAGCACTGAGACTGCTCTTATTAGAGTTACAAATGATCTTCTCCTGTCATCCGATCGTGGATGCATCTCTCTATTAGTACTACTGGATCTTAGTGCTGCGTTTGATATTATTGACCACAATATTCTTTTAAATAGACTTGAAAATTATGTTGGCATTAGTGGTACTGCACTGGCTTGGTTCGACTCGTACTTATCTGACCGGCATCAATTCGTAGCAGTGAATGACGAGGTATCATATCAATCACGAGTGCAGTATGGAGTACCTCAAGGCTTAGTACTAGGGCCATTACTTTTTACACTTTATATGTTACCCTTGAGAGATATCATCAGGAAACATGGTGTTAGCTTTCACTGTTATGCTGATGATACGCAGCTCTATATTTCTTCACGGCCTGGCGAAACATACCAATTTGAAAAACTAACAGAATGCATAGTTGAAATAAAAAATTGGATGGCAAGAATTTTTTTGCTGCTAAATTCTGAAAAAACAGAGGTGTTAATTATTGGACCTAAAACCTCCGCATGTAATAACCTAAAACACAGTCTATTACTCAATGACTGCTCTGTCAATTCGTCGTCATCAGTCAGGAACCTAGGTGTGCTATTTGATAGCAATCTTTCCTTCGAAATCCACATTTCTAGCATTTGCAAAACTGCATTTTTTCATCTAAAACATATGTAGAAATTACGACCTATGCTCACGATGTCAAATGCAGAAACGTTAATCCATGTGTTCATGACCTCAAGGATAGATTATTGTAATGCTTTATTGGGTGGTTGTTCTGCACGCTTAATAAACAAACTCCAGCTGGTCCAAAATGCAGCAGCTAGAGTTCTAACTAGAACCAGAAAGTATGACCATATTAGCCCGGTCCTGAATGGTTTAGCTCCTCAGTACTTGAGCAAGCTCTTATCATATTATAGTCCCTCACGTCCGCTGCGTTCTCAAAATTCCGGCAATTTGATAATATCTAGAATATCAAAATCAGCTGCAGGCGGCAGATCTTTTTCACATTTAGCGCCCAAACTCTGGAACAATCTACCAAACACTGTTCGGGAGGCAGACACACTCTGTCAGTTTAAATCTAGACTAAAGACCCATCTCTTTAAACCTGGCCTACACTTAATACATTTCATAATCCAAATCCGTTAAAGGATTGTTAGGCTGCATTATTTAGGTCAACCAGAACCAGGGACACTTCCTATAACACCTGATGTACTCGTTGCATCAGAAGAAGAATGGCATCTACGCTAATATTAGTATCTTTCCTTCTTATTCCGAGGTCACCGTAGCCACCTGTATCCAGATCAGACGGTCACTGCAGTCTCCCGGATCTAGTCCGTACCCATCAGCACCCAGAGATATCCTCTACAGCCCTGAATGTCAGCAGAGACCACATCAAAGACAGATCATCAGTGAAGACCTCATCACCTAGACGGCCATCGACACAAGACAGCGAAAACCAGATGAGTCCTCTCCAATCTGATTTTGTGGCAACTTGGAACTCTTGCATCTACATTAATATTAGTCTGTTTGTTTCTTATTCCCAGGTCACCATAGCCACCAGATCCAGTCCGTATCCAGATCAGATGGTCACTGCAGTCCCCCGGATCCAGTCCAAACCTAGAGCAGATGGTGGATCAACACCTACAGCCGAATGTCAGCGGATACCGTGTCAACTAGATGAGCCCCAGAGACAGATCATCAAGAAAGAACTCCTACCCTAAACGGCCACTGGTACAAGGCCATGGGAACCAGATGAGTCCTCCCCAATTTGACTTTGTTGCAATATGGAACTCTTGCATTATTATTGACATTTTATTTTATTATTTTAATACTGTAAGGTTGCTTTGACACAACTTGTATTGTAAAAAGCGCTGTATAAATAATCTTGACTTGACTTGACTCTTTATCACCATTGAAACAATGATGACATGTTTCGGCTGTGACTGTTTTAGTAGTAACAATTTTAGGGAATAACACCCCCAAAAAAACAAGGATGTCACTACTCAAACTTGACCAAATGTTTCGGGCGCGACTGTTTTTTTTTGGTAGTGAAAATTTTAGATACTTTTGAACCTAGCTCAAAGATGCTAATCAGTACATGGTTAGCTAGTTCTGAACAGTCCTACACATATACAAAACAAAATGTTACAGAATAACTCCCAAAAAAAAAGTATTTAATTGCAGAAAAAAAGGTGTTCGGTAGTGACAAGTTACAGACTTTAAAAAACAATTTACCTCAAAATGATGGAACCTATCTACTCACTCCTTGTAGCCATGAGAGAGAGGGACACAGGAATATCTCCTGATCATAAATTTAGGGGTGTAGTTAAAATCAGTCTCTAAAAGGACTAAAGCAATAAGGACTATAAGGACTAAAACAAACACTGTTTGGGTAGACACATTTTTTTAAGTTTCATGATTTACAAAAAAATTAAATAAATAATCTTTTTTTAATATTGCTTTCATAAGTTGGGTTAGGTTAGGGTTTGGGACAGCCACCTCCCAATTGAAAGTACCCAATAAATGATGATTTCATATATATTAAGCTTACTGATATTTTACATATTATTGTGGTTTTCAATAGATAATAGAAGGATCTTAGTAAACATCTAAGAATGTAATTCTTAAACGCTTTAAAATGGTTTTTTTTTTTTGGTTGTGGGACAGCAGTTTCTGTAGAATGTCCCATATACATGTTTTGCTCATATGTATATAGAGTACGACGGGGCTAAAGGCGTCTTTGATATTATTTTCCTCTAAAACACTAGATGGCAGAAAAACGTGGCAGTTCCAAAACATCCGCATTTCAACATACACGTCCGATATTGTTTGATCCTTGACGTGTTTGCGGGTACAAGTCGATTCCTTAATGTAATATTTGATGTTTTTAAAAATGTAGAAGTAGCAAATGTTGGGTGTCCATCTTAGAAATAATCACTATGTTTAGAATGAAACCATCATATTTAAAAACAAGCTATAAATCATATCATATAATAAAATATAATTTGTTGTTGCTACTGAAAATCTATTTAAATTATTATGGGATCTCCTTCAACGCTTTCTGAATCTTTACATTTTAGAATGATTTTGTTTCTTTATTTGAAAATGTTTCATATTAACATTTTATTGTCAGTTTATTTATTGAACAAAATATAATTATTTTATTTAGCAAAATAAGCAGAAAATAGTACAGACTTTGCTAAAGTGATTGTTTTGAACAAGTATTCACTTAAACATTATATAACAAAAAAAACATTATTTTAGTTGAAGTATTTGTATCAATACTGTGTGTCTTTTACCCCATGCTGGTGAGCAATTTTCTAAAAATATTTTTTTCTGAAAGTTACTATAAACCATTCCCAAAAAAATAAAAACTGACTTGTTTTGTTTTGATTAATTGTGCAGCCTCATTTATTTATTTCAATGTTACATTTGATTTAATTAATTATTAGCCTTTCATCAACTAACAAACCCCCTGCAGTGAACCGCCCTTTGTGAAACCTTGGGGTAGAGATAGAACCTCAATTGCGCATACAAAATGCAAACCACCACTTACATATAAAAGAGATTTTCTATTGTTATTTACCCCTACATAGCATTTTGATCATCCATTTTTGTGATGCATATATCTAGCCTTCTAAAATGTTAAACAATGATCACACGTCTTTTGTTACTTTAAGACAGGCAAAATGTGTTGGCACAGATACTTACGTTACTCCTGGGTGAAGGTTGTATTTTCTTTTTCCAAGTCTAGTTTGTTGTGCAAAGAAATCATACCGCTCCGACTTTTTCCACATGTAATAAAAAGCCACACAATCTCCGACAGACCGTGTTCTGACCTGAAATGGGAAATGAAAATACCAGGAAAAAACTAAATAAGGCTTGAAATGCCACATCAAGTAGTCCATATACTTATCTACCAGAGAAAACTGCTAGGCACATTTTTTTAACCCCACAGCTTATTTTGCATTTGTAATTGTTAAAATGTCAATAAAAGAATGTGAAGGGTTAGATATGGATTGACATTCATCATGAGACTTTTTAAAAATAAAGCGATATACCTAATGAATTAAACCTATTGTGATGATTGCCATGAAATGAGCACTACCTTGTTGGCCTGGATAAAATGAAAGTCTTTTCCGTAAGCCTTTAAACCTTGTTCAAAATTCCTACATTCTTCCTCTGTCCAGACAGATAGTTCCTCTGTATAAAAGATAAAAAAATACATGTAAGATTAGGGTTGTCAATAAATAATACAAACATGAATGTTGTATATGTCATAAATTTATGACAAATTACTGCTCCTCTTTTTTGTCATTTGAGAAATTTAAAAATTCAAACCTTCATCTATAAAGCACAAAAAAATGTCAACTAATATACATGGTTATTTTATTTTTATGAAAACTGGTAAAACTCAAAGGTAAGGCTGACGAAATTTCCTAAAATCAAAATCTTAATTGAACGTTTTACCTTGATTATGATTAATGAACGATTATTTTTATGTTTTTATTGTATTATTATTGTTATTTCGTTTTTGGTTTTTTTTGCCCTCAAGTAATCTGATTCATGATCTTCCTCTCAGCGATCTTGTCCTGTCTTTCTATATTCACAAGTATTTACTCTAGTTTCTTATTGGCAATTCACGCACAACACGTCTTTGAGTCTAAAATGCACTGGTCCACTGTTTTGGAACTGACACTGAAGATACACTGCGTGTAAGTTTAAATTGTGTTAACTTGACATGGCGTTTTAAACTCGCCACTCACATGCAAGACGTGGGAGCACTGTGAGAATTCCCGGTGGGGGCTGGTCCATTTTATTTTAGCCGGTGTTGCCATGCCACTGGGTTGAAATATGGATGCTGTCCCTAGGCTGCCTGTCCCTAGGCTCACAGCAGCCCACCTCTTTTTATTTATTATTTTGCTGCAGCCTCACTCGCAGAGTGCAGCCTAGTGATGTAGTTAATGATGACATAATTATCTTTTGACTCCCCTGACAGCAGTACCTTGCTCAAAAAAAAAAAAAGTCAGTTGTTGGAGTTATGCAAAAAAAGAGATAAAAAAGGATAATAGAAAGCGCAAAGGCATTGCTGAAAAGGCCAGAATAAAAAAAAAAAGAAAGCACTAGAAAAAATAATTAATTACAAGGCTGTAGAGAACAGTGCACTATTGCAGACTTATATACGGAGGTTTTAATTACATTATTTTAATACAGTCAATCATGAACTAAAGTAGACTGGTCTAAGGCATGAAATTCCAGGGCTAAAAAAAAAGAAAAAGAAAAAGGGTCCCACTCCGGCCCTGGACGCAAGTGCACTGGTCATACATGTCTGTATTATGCCAACTACATATGCGGTAGTATGTTTTTAATGGGAAAGTATTAACAGGGGGGGGAAAAAAATCAATAACCAACATGGGAAAATTACGTCCGTTACAGGTTCCGAGTTTTTGATTTCTTTTCGATTAATCATCCAGCCCAAAACAGCTAAAACAGTGAAAATATTTAAATTATTTCCAAATTACAGTCACGTTCTGCTATTGAGGTGTGTAGATTTATTACAGTCTGCCACTGAGAAGGATTGACAGCAGATTTGCAGAGCAAAGAGTGCAAACAGCAATGTGAGGAAACACAGATTGTCTGATTGCTAAACACGAACTTGCCGATGCTTCCAGCTCATCAGCATTTTTTTTTTGCATTGTAGAAAGAACATATATAAATGGTTGTGAATATAAAGTAAAGCATGAAAACCTACATGAATTATTGTTTTACATGAACATACAGTATTATTTTATAATGTCAGCGTCATCTCATCTTAGCTTAAATCAATGCTTATTTTTCATTAACAAAATAAACACTATACTGACAATAGTTTTGTTTCAACCAAGAAATCACTTTCTGTCTAGAAAAGTGACACCTCTGCTAAGTTACAGAAACATAGCCTGTTGTATGCATTAAGTGAATGTTTTCCACTGCCTCAAACATTATGATGAAAGACAAAAAAAATTTAACCAACATTTAACCAACTTTGTAAGGCTCACCTCGGGCTGCTTTAACGTTAAATCTTAATCTTCGTAAAGCTTCAGCAGTATCAAAATTACACTTCACCAACTCATATAATGCCTGAGGGGAGTAAACAATTTATATTGTGTATTAAGTCACAGTTCAGCATTTGATTACAAATAAAATGACTTAATTATTAGTATAATTAGCATTATTGTTATTATTAATCTTAGAGGCAGTTCTTTAGTACCTGCTCATTGTCTTTGATGTGGGATCCTTCTGGAATAGCATCTACTCCAGTCTCCTCTCCTGTTCGTCGACATGCTTCAGTCAGAAACTCAACCACAGTGTTTTCAGTAAGGATTTCAGGATTCCACAGCAGCTGGTCATCATTTTCATACACTGTGAATGATGGAGTCACAGATTCAAAGCATGTCACAAGAGTGTAACATATTGATGCATCCAAAAATGTAAACCATTTACATATGTGAAATCAAGAACATTAACTAAAAACAATTCCATCAAAAATTACATCATACTATGACTGAAGCAGTTCTAATTGTATTAGTGCCAGCAAAAACTTTCCGGTTTAAATATTTATAGTCAGTGTTTCCTAAAGGATTCAATAATTGGTTCCAACTGTTTCTGTAACCCAGTGTAATACCACAAAAAATACTATTAAAATTGCCTCATGCACATATTTGCAAAACTGTTGTAATTGTACATTGTCATATTGTTATATGGACAACCAGAAACATTTATTTTATTATCATTCTAACTGCTATTTTAATTGACCAACATAGGTCAAATCTACCTTTCTCATTGTCTTTGTATCTGCACAGTCCTGATGGCGTTTCAGCCTGATACATGGAGCCAACCATGATTTCCTGTTAAGAACATACACATCAAACATTTCATGGGAAATTCAGACAAAAAGCATAAAGAAAATGCTGATTAAAGAGTATTTACTTTTTTCCAGTCTTCAGAGGGAATATAGTCATCATCCTCCTCTGACTCTTCATCTACTTCATTATCTAAAAATTAAAAGAAAAAAAAACAGTGTATAAGTAATTTATATGGGGGGGGGGGGGGGGTGATAAATATTGAATAAACTGCAGTGAGCAGAACAAGTGGAGCTTATTTGTCTCTTACTCTGAAAGTAGCCATGGTTCTGTGAATGTAGGAGTTCAGCTGTATTACAGGCTGCCACTGCACAAACTCGACTGTCAGGGGAGTAGCTCTCATTTACCATTCCAGTAGACACCTTTGATTCATCCTCCTGAAAAAAATAATTTAAACACAGTTCTAAATGCTTTCCATAATTTTGACAGCTATAAAAAAGTCTATTTAGTAGGTTTGCCATACTAGTCACTGTTATCTACATAGTTTATGAAGACTAATTGCTTTATTAATACAAAACGAAGTGATTACCCACCGACAGTAGAGTGTGGGTTAAGGGGCTTAACCACTAACATTCCAAGTATAGTTAAATAATGAATGGACCTAAGGCTGGACGATATGACCAAAATTTATAGACCTTTTTCCTGAGTAAACGATGAGCACCACCATTACGAATTCTAACATCAGAGTGGGTGCTCTTCTGTTCTGATTTCCACAGGAACCCATTCAAATAGCGTCCATCTGTTTTTAATGTAGCTAACGTCGGCAGCTTCGTGTCATTTACACACTCATTAAATTTTGAAGAGTGAGGCACTGACAAATGTCATTGCGACATGGCGCTATAGAGCCATGTGCTTTTTAAAAACATTTTAATAGGTTTAACATTAGATTAACAGCTCGGAATATACGCTACTTTGACTAGAAACACTGGAGAACGGAAATGCAAAGCATTCTTCAGGTTAAGAGTCAGGCATGATTTCCGCATTCAGGAAAGACGTCTATATCACAATATATTTCTTAATTTCGGTCGATACGATATAATTCCCACAGAAAAACTGCCAAGAACACCCCCAAAACTGTTGTATGTACCTACAAACTTTGTAAAAATGAATTTGCCAAGTCTATGAAACCTCTTTAAAAACTGCATTATATTTTAGAAACAAAAAAACGGCACAAGTAAATTAATGTTCACTTTTTTTGTATTTAGCCTTTAGCCAAGAAATGTGAAATCACCATCAAATAAAAATAAGACTGTCAGACTCACCTTATTGCAAATAAATACATTAATATATTTACCTTTAATCTATAATTCTTATAGACTAAAACAAAAGTGCTTCAGCCATTATAAAGAATATGAAAAGTGCTCAGAGTTGCTGCAGAACACTTCATTTTGCTGGTTCCTTTTGAAAATTCTGTTCACAATAAGTAACGCTGCACATACATGTCAAGTAACTCTCATTAGAGTATAGGTTGTTTGCACATGACGTCACTGGTGTGGCGTGAAATGCAACTGGAGGGCAAGAAGTGATTTTTCTCCATACGAATCACCAGAGAAGTTTAGCATTGTTTATGAATGCTTAAATCGGTCAAACCGAGAAACCAAAACAAGCTTTTATCATGTACGAAAAGTTGCTGTTCATAAAGAAAGCAAAAAATTGACTGAAAAGTGCAGAAAAAAAGTGGCTTGTAAAACTGTCTGTGGTCAGGAGGAGAGTCAGATAATTCTGTGTATGCAAATGGTTAAGAAAAGATATAATATCAGGGCTCCAGACAAAAAAAAAATTGAGTAAGAAGCCATTGGCTCCTACAAGAAACAAACTTGGGCACCAAATTATTGTTTTAGCTGCCACAAAATAGACGTGTTTTATTATTTTTTTAACACTTTAATATTACAGTCATGCTGTCATGTGTTTATGTCTTGTAGATGTCCTGGGAAATAAGTTAAACTTAAAGTGGGAACTAAACATCTTTTCCAGCTTGAAAACTATATACAGTCACAAAGAATTGTTTATTACACAGAATCTGTGGCAATATCATTGACCATAAGCATTACGTGGCCACTGATCTCTCTTATGCTGCACAACTGGAGCTGCGTGAAAGTCTTTCAACTAAAAACTTTGATACGCATTGTGTTAGTTTAATGTGTGAACATGAAATGTGTGATCGCAAAAGGTTTCACATGCAATTTAGATAGTCGCCAGCGACTTCACTCGCAAATTAATATTTTTGGTTACAAATGTGTTTTAGTCGCAGTCTGGAGCGTTAATACAGAAATATATAAACAGATACAGGGTGAGACAGTGAGAATTCACTCAATGCTAAACACCACATGTAGACACAATGTAAAATATTATATTTGTAGTTTCGAGAGCTTCATTTATTATTACAGAACATTGTGACATTGCAATAAATTGAAGTGAGTGACAGCTTTTTAGTGACTATATGGAAAAGCTATTTGCTCACTGTCTAGGCTATAATGAGTTCAGAATTTGAATATAAGTTTTGCCATGTGTGACTGAAAAAGGGTTAGAGATGGGATGGAGGAAAGTCTGTACTGTACTGGTTTAGACACTATTGCACGAGAAAAAGAAATAAACTGAAAATCACAACATATGTTGGATGTGATCCTTATGTTATGAAGAGGAGTGATTTTTCAACTAAATTGAAATAGTTGCCTGCCATCAATGCTGTGGACATAAGCTAAGCAAGCCTGATTGCAAACAAACGGTTTCTAAAAAGTGATTCCCACATTTATATGAAGGATGCAGGATATATGTCACTCCTGAAACTACTGCTATACAGGGTTTTTGGCTATTGGTCCGGTTAGCAGCACGTAAAGCAAAAGTTTTTTTTTCAAATTCTGAATTGATTATAGCCTAAAAAGCGAGAAAATACTGATTCCATATAGTCACTAAAAAGCTGTCACTCACTTCAATTTATCGCAATCTCACAAGGTTCCATTGTAAACAACTGTAAATGTAATATTTTATTTGCATCGTGTCAACAAGTGGCATTTAGCATTCAGTAAATTCTCACTTTCTCATTCTGTATCTATTTATATATGTCTTTATATGTGACCCTGGACCACAAAACCAGTCTTAAGTCGCTGGGGTATATTTGTAGCAATAGCCAAAAATACATTGTATGGGTCAAAATTATTGATTTTTCTTTTATGCCAAAAATCATTAGGAAATTAGGTAAAGATTATGTTCCATGAAGATTTTTTGTAAAATTCCTACTATAAATATATCAAAATGTAATTTTTGATTAGTAATATGCATTGCTAAGAACTTAATTTGGACAACTTTAAAGGGATTTTTCTCAGTATTTTGATTTTTTTGCACCCTCAGATTCCAGATTTTCAAATAGATGTATCTCGGCCAAATATTGTCCTATCCTAACAACCATACATCAATAGAAAGCTTATTTATTGAGCTTTCATATGATGTATACATCTCAGTTTTGTAAAATTTAACCTTATGACTGGTTTTGTGGTCCAGGGTCACATATATTAATATTACTATATCTTTTATTAACCATTCGCACACACAAGCATTATCTGACTCTACTCCTGACTGCAGACGCAGGTTTACAAACCAGTTTTCCCTGCATTTTTCAGTCAATTTCTTGCCTTTTCCTCCTTATGGAATTTTCATACACGATACTAAATAAAATTTCTCAGTTTGACTGATTTCCATAAACTCAAAACACAGGCATTTTGCATTTCTGCTAGTGATTCCTATAGACAAAAATCAATTCCTGCCCTCCAGCTGCATTTCACGTGTCATCAAAATCACGTGATTGCAAAAAACCTATTAGTAGACTGTCTGCTTAATATCTGCCAACTCTTTACTGTAATGGTCTCCGAACAGACATTTTACTGACTATGACCCAGTTTCACAGACAGGGCTTAGCCTAAACCAGGATTAGGCCATAGTTCAATTAGAACATTTATGTATTTTTAAAAACGTGCTTTAGAAAAAAAACATTACTGGTGTGCATCTTGAGACTAAACAAAGGCACTGATATATTTTAATATCAGTGCAAGTTTCTTTCAGTTGAAACAGCTCAGATTTACATTTTAGTCTAGGACTAGCCATTCAGCCGTTCTCCTGTTCTGGCGATATCACTTTTAGCATAGCTTAGCATAGATCATTGAATCCTATTAGACCAATAGCATCACGTTCAAAAATGACCAACGAGTTTCCATATTTGTTGTATTTAAAACTTGACTCTTCTGTAGTTATATCGTTTATTTCCAAAAAAAGTGGAGTGTTCCACTGTCAAGATTCCTCAAACTGATTATATTAATGAACTACGGTAAAAAAAAAAAAAAAACGGGACAACACTCATATCAGCAGCAGTAATAGGCAATCTTATTTAATGATTTAGTAATTTTAAAATTAGCAGTCGACTCAAAATTCTTTATATAGATCCGGGTGTCTGTCTTTCAGGTGCTTTTGCGAAATTAGTGGTGTTAACGCCTTTTGTTAGCACTGCTCTGTAGCAACTCTTACATATTGGCTTGCTTGGTAACTTCGGCTTTCCATGTTCATTTGTTTCATATCCGAAATATTTCCAGATAGCACTCCTGCTGTGTTTTTTTTTTTTTTTTTTATCAAACAAAGCCGGTCGCGGCGGCACCGCACTCGCCTTTCTGTTGGCTTCACTTGAATGAGACGAGACAGACACTGCGGTCACGTGTGGTGTTTGTCAACTCGCCTTTGGAGAGAAGTGAAAGTGACAGCTTGGCTAGTATCGATACTTCGGGAAATTAGTATTGGTACCGTTCAGATATTTCAGTATCGATATTTATCGAAATATTGATATTTTTGACAACACTATTTGACAGTAGTTTTTTCTCAAATTAAACAGTGTAAAGCTGGTGAAGTGACACTCAAAGCAGCTTTGAGATGAAGTTCACACCCTCATATATTGAGATGCAGGTGCTGAAAACAGTCATCGTGTGTATGAGTTGATATTTCAGATGAAACCATGCCATTCATTCACACAGAGACACACAGAACATGCAGTTATTTGTTATTACCAGCATGCACTGACTGGCTGCTGTGACCTTTATTTCTGCTGTGTGATAGACTATTAGATTAATCCATATCAAGTAAAATGTTTAGAGTTTATCATTGTTATCGACATAAATTTTATCGTGATCTTAATATGATATTGTTTATCGCCCAGCCCTAGTTGTTTCAAATGTGCTAAATAAATAAAGGTAGACTTCAATTTTATAGTTATTAATAATAACTGGTTTAACCTTTTTAAAAGGCTATTTTTAGAGATCATGCTCACAAACAGTATTTTTTGTCCAAATTTACAACTGAGCATAACCAGATAATTGAATGTAGACTATGAAAATTCTTATTAAAATCGTTCTCTTATTCAATTCAGGCCTGAAAATTACACTTTTGAAATCACCTGATATTTCCAAGTTTTCCAGGACTGTGGGAACCCAGTTACATTGAAATTAAGGTTGTTTTGACTGTGTATGCATCCTGTGTGCTCAACAACAATATTATTACATTACTAAATACTGTAATTGACATGATATGTATTATGGGACATAGGTTCTTACGGGACAGACCTTGCTCTTCTTCAGTTCTCCAGTGCTTCTGCTGCTTTCATCATTATCCGTATCCTCTCCGTCATCCTCCACCTCCTCTTCCTCCTCCTCCTCTCCATCCACATCCTCTTCATCATCTTCCTCCTCATCCTCTTCCTCAGGTGATCCACTGCCTCCATAACCGTAGAGACTCAAGAGCTCCTGAATGGGCATTTCTTGCTCCTGCAAGAAAGCAAGTTACTATTTGATTATCTGTGTTTGAATAAGCCAAATTAAGCAAAACATGTGGGACCACAATGTCCTAAAGTAACAGAAATGTTGCGTTACACAAACTGCATTCCCTTACAAACAAAACTGTGTAGCTGGTAAAGAGCAGATTTACAATTTTTCCTTTTTTTTTTTTCCAAATTAGGTACAGTATGTAGTCAGGCAGTGCGAGTAACGAGATATATATTTTTTGTCTTATGATTAATAACTCTTTTAACATCAAGCAGTTGGGCCTATTTTAGGCCTATTTAAATATATTGTCATGTTCACAGCATCATGCTTAATGTCATATAATTCATCAACCCAAAGCATCAGCGTCATGATCAGCATCCAAGGACAGAATTATTTCGACACCTATCAGGCATAAAGGTCCTTAAAATAAGCTGAGTATTGAGTCACCAAACAATAGGCTGATCTTAGGGCTGGACGATTAATCAAAATGAAATCGAAACCGAAATTCAGAACCTCTAACCGACGTAATTTTCCCATGTTGGTTATTTCATTTTTTTTAATCCTATTAATAATTTCCCCTTAAAAACATATGCGGTTTGCAGCGTCTGGCACATGAGTGGCGCGTTAAAAGAATTAAAACTTTTACACACAGTGCCACTAATCAATGTCAGTTCCAAAACAGTGGATCAATCAAAAGACCTCAGAGGAGGGGAAAATGCTTTTTTTAACCTATTCCCGAGCACTGCGTCTCGCGATTTTAAACACAAAGACGTGTTCTGTGTGAACGGCCGGTAAGAACCTAGAGTAAATACACATATAGGGTGACAGGACAAGATCAACGAGATGGTGCCATGCTCTTTCTCTTAAGCAGCAATGATTTGCATACATTCATTATTTAAAACATTTACAGGAGATGCAAGTTAACATTTTTATATCGCATTATTTAAAATAATAGCCTATTAATTTACAAGAGATACAAGTTATTTTCTACTTTTGACATGGCAGTATTCATTTATTTTGTTGGCAAAAAAATTTAAGTTATTTTCTTTTTTTAGGAAACTTGCTTTTTACAATAAAATTGAAATGTGACATTTTCACAAGAAGTCTTCATTTCAAACAGGCTTTGATTACAATTGTTCGAAATATTCAATAAATAAATAGTATTACACAACAAAACAGTAGTTAAAAAATAGTTTGTTTCCTTCAATTGTTTTAAAATCACAAAGATAAGAAATGCAATCTTTCATTAGAAAAAAAAATCCCACATTTAACAGTGGAGTATTTTTACACTACAATCCTTTAATGAACTATAAGGGCAAGAAAATAATAATAAAATAGGTTTTGATTTTAGGTTAAATCGCCCAGGTCTAGCTGATTCACACAGAAACCCAGAAAAGGTGCAGATGTTTTTGCCTTTCCTGGCATGACCTGATTTTCGATCACATGGATTGATATTAAGGTCTGTTTGCAGTTTCTAATGATAGAAATGAAGTTTCTGAACCAAATCATATGAGATGCAGTTGGTGTTTCTGCACCTAAAGTAAACCCAGAGACAACTGAAATCGATATTTAGGAAGTAAACCTCCAGTATTATTACATTACTAAATTATTACATTACTTTTTGCACAAAAGAATCAAATGTAATGTCAGTAAAATCATCAGTTTCAGGATTTATCATGTTATGAATATATATAACAAAGAGGCAAATGAAATGATGCTTTAGGAAAAACATCAGATGGCCTGAATGAGATGCAAATTCGTTCTCTGTCAGCAGGTGGTGCTTATGGAATAGCAGCAATACAATTTTTCCTTGGTTATCGCTGTACACAAAGCAGCAGTGCTTACTTTAAATGCACTACACAGAGGCAAAATAAAAAGTAAATACCATTTAAGTTTTTCTGAAAAGTCAGTTGCCCTAAGAGATACATTCATATAAACCACCAATTAAATATTTAGGACTTTTAATATTTTGTGCATCATGAAGAGTGATCTTGCTCTGCCTGCTACAGTATTTTCCTCCTCATTGCATTAATCTTCAGTGTCTCTGGCCTCTGTTAATGGTCGTTTACACACTTCGTTATATTTTCACACAAATGTAATTTTGTAAAAAGGATTGCAGTGCAGTTTGTGTAAAAGCATGGAACAGAGATCGGTTGAAATAAAACAAAAAATGTCCGGTCGACTGGAGCATTAAAAATGCTTGTATTTTTAAATTAGCAAGGTTTAAAAACACATGCAAATGACAAACTTTCGTGACCACTCAGCAGTGGCCCGATCAAATTCGTCAACTGTCCCGAGTCTGACCGGTCTGACTGCCTCCGGGCCATTGGGCAGTCCTTATTGTCGAGCCCTTTAGTTAAACTCTAGTTTCTTAACTAAAAAGCTTAAGTTAAAAATATTTAGTTTGTTGGGATCCTGATTAACAGCAATTTAGAAATTGCTTCTGTAAGGATTTTTATGGCAATCATATTTGACAACAGATCGACCTGACATATTTTAACCAATTGCCAGGCTTGTACTGCCTGTACCAGGCCCGAACTGCACAAAATCATGTTTCAAAAAGTCATGTGTGTGGAAATATTACGAACTCTTTGAACATCCATTAACAGAGGCCAGAGATGCTGAAGACGAACGCAAAGAGGAAAAAATACTGTAGCAGACAGAGCAAGATCACAGTAAACAATGCACGAAACATTGGAAATATTATCCTAAATATTGAAATGGGGGTTTATATGAATGTATCTTTGAGGGGAAATGACAGATTTAAGAAAAATTTACATGGTGTTTTTTTTTTTTTCATTTGCCTCTGTATAATGCATGTAAAGTAGCGTTCATAAGCATAGCGCTGCTTTGTTTACCAAGGAAATGTTGTATCACTGTTAGTCCATAAGCGCCACCTGCTGGCAGAGACTGCATTTGTGTTCTTTCAGTCCATTAGCTGTTTTCCCCTAAAGCATAATTTCATTTGTAATAAAATAATTCATTCAAACATTTTTGAACAAACAAATAATGTTTGAACTTTATATTTGTTAGGCTACTAGTTTTTGCTAAAGCATCAAAACTGGAATCGACAATTGTACAATTTACAATTGTGCAAATAACCATAAAATATGTCCACCCTCTCATGGACAAATTCATGTATAAATATGTGTATAAATATAAATATGAGTATAAAATATGTGAAACTTGCACTTTCTTTTCTAAATAAAAATCAAACAACAATTTAATTGGTATGTAAAATTGTGGTATCATATAAGCTTATTTATTAAAATAGAAAAATAACATGGGTCAAAAACAATGATAACAGGAACTATTTTATTTTTTGTGGCTGGCCTCTATTCTGCAGGCTGGACCATAAACGATGATCTTAAACAAAAGATCAGGTGAAACATATTGAGAATCAGGATAAGATCAAACCTTTGCAAGTTCTTCAATCTCATTGCCAAAATTAGCTTCTCCCTCTGGCACCTCCTCGTCTTCGGGGGTTTGTTCATCATCATAATCAGGCAACAGCATCTCTGTTGACAGGTTAAAATCAACATTGTCAAAACCAACTGAAACTCTTCAAGAGAAATGACATTAGTATGTATAAAAATATGTTTTACAATGATAGGAAAACTAGTAAACGTCTTACCTGGGCTTGAACTCCCCAAGGAGGGCTAAAAACAAGACAATGGTTTATTACTTTTTTTCTCTCTCCTTTCCTTTCTTTCTTTTTTTTTGTGTTTTTTTTAACAACAAAAAGAAAACTATGCAATCATTTAATTGTTAAATTATTATTAACTAAAACAATAACTGTTGCTGTAACAGTTGAATGAACAATAACAATGACAATCACTTCTATGTGGACTAATATTACATGTGATTTTAAGGACAATTTTGGAACTGTGCTGAATTGGATGTCTGCTATAAATTCTGGGTCCTGACGTAAAGTCAGTTGTGACCAACAGACAAAATTACACTTGTGTACAGATTTTTAGCCAGATTGTGGATATATCAGCTGTATAAATTAATCCATTTGCATGTGTATGGCACAAAGCAGACTTAAATCAGAAAAAAACTAAACAGCACTAAAACAGTTTTCCAGTCATCTATTTTATTTAGATTACTTTAAGTATGGACTAACAAAAACTTACAGCAGGCCAGTGTTAGAACATCCATGATATACCAGAGGAATCAGTGATGCAGTGTGCATATTGATGTGTGTATACTGATGCATGCGTGCGTGCGTCTGTGTGTGTGTGTGTGTGTGTGTGTGTGTGTGTGAGAGAGAGAGAGAGAGAGAGAGAGAGAGAGAGAGAGAGAGAGACTTTGGAAGTTGAGGCTGATGTGCAGCTAATACTTTGCATAGCATTGATAAGAAACACTCTTTTAAGTACAAATCCAGATTTTAAAATAATCTATAAATTTAGGATTTAGCAGAAATAATCAGTACAATCGCCGGTGATTGTGTAAATATATTTGAGATAATTTGTGTATGGTAATGCATTTAAGTATGGTTATAATAGAGTAGCAGGCTAACTGGAGACGAGCTAACTGCTATTAACTTTGCAGAAATAAAATTTCAAAGAATTCAACGCGTCTTTCGATCTAAAACACCGCACAACTTAATAAGAATTATATACGACACAATGTAATTTTCGAATACATTCTCAACTATATTTTTTAAATTAATTGCAAATAAACGGTGAATCATTTCTGGAAAATAATGAGAATTTCCTTCTTACCTCCGCCATATTTACAGCGCTGCTGCGGGTCAGCGGGATGTGGGCGGAGTCAACGGAAGCCCCCGGATGTTCTCTCTCTCTCTTTCTCTATCTCTATTCAGTTTTTGAGTTTTGCTTGATTTATTGAAGTTAAGTTAATTAAATAAGAAAGCAAGGAAAAAACAAGATAATGATCTATAATCATTAAATACTTGCGCTGCAAATGCTGCATCTGAAGTGGCATTTCATTTACACACTGAACTTAGAATTGCATAAATAACATTATGAGATTACAGTTTTTTACAGACGCTAGGACACATTTCTCAATACATAGGTCACTTTTGCAAAACTCTTCACACAATTCTCCTAACCGACTTTCAGTTTGGCAAAGCAGTTCATTTCACATTCAAAATGCACTACAACTACCAAAACACTTTATTCAGGTCTCAAATAAACTCATTCTTCCAGAACACTAGCAAAGGTTGACAGCCGACAAACACACTTTGTCACCCACAAAACAATGACCTAAAAAACACTAACAACATGTAGCATTACACAGTGTTTTCTTGTGTAAAACAAGGACACATCTCTGTTTATAATTGCAATATATATTGTTTATAACTGCAATATATGCTACTGGAATGAATCAGACATGATGCAGAATTCGCCAATATTTTATGTTGTTTATTTATTTATTTATTTTTTTGCACTAAGTAATTCCAAAATACAAGAATTTGTATACACACCATCCACTGATACAGATACAATAGTAATGCTAATCTACTACATTTTTAGATTTGAAATATGTTTCAATAAAATACTGCTGTTGAATTTTGCTGTCTTATTCAATTGTGCATTATGTTATTGTTTTGAACATAAGTTTAACAGTTTTGAAAACAGTATGTAAGCACGTGCAAAATGTCCTGTACGTACAAAGATTTTTGGCAGTTGTTGTGTCTGAGTGAGAAAAGAATTCATGAAATTTGAGAGATGTAGTCATTGAATGCATTTTGTGCCAAAACAATGATAATTGATCCTCAGTTTAGCCGACATAGACTTCTGTTGTGCTCACTGTGTGAAGAGTTTTGCAAAAGTGACCTAAGTATTGAGAAATGTGTCCTAGAGTCTGTAAAAAACTGTAATGGGTTTTAAATGGGTATTAATGGGTTTTTAAAAATCATATATTAAATTATGAAAGTAATAAAAAAATTTAATGATACTCTAAATATGAAAATAAAGCCACTCACTTGATTTGTTAAAAAAATAATAAATAAATAAATAAAACCGATTCATTCAATAACATTCAATTCAGAAGACTATGTTGCATAGTCCGGACTGCTGAGCGAATCATTGGTACAACCCTTCCTACCCTTCAAGATCTCTACTTATCCAGAGTGCGCAAAAGGGCTGGCAAAATCATTCTGGACCCCTCACATCCAGCACACTCGCTCTTTGAACTGTTACCATCTGGTCGGCGCTACAGAGCACTGAGCAGCAAGACGACCAGACACCGGAACAGTTTTTTTCCCCAGGCAATCCATCTCATGAACACTTGTCAGTAAACGTGGAACATGCAGCACTATTATACACTTTATTAATCTATTCAGTATTTATTAATACCTACTTACATCCAAATTTGCACCTAATATACCTGTACCTAGTAATGGCATACTTTGTATATTGTGTTTTTGCTATTTTGCACTTTGCACTTTGTCTTGTGTACTTGTATATTGTTCTTTTTTATAATCTATGTCTTGTCTTGTCACTGTCACTCTATTGCACTGTGGAGCTGCTGTCACTAAAACAAATTCCTAGTATGTGTAAACATACCTGGCAATAAAGCTCATTCTGATTCTGATTCTGATAATGAAACTGCTTTGTGCTGCTCAGAGATGCACAATATTTTTGCTGTGGGTTTTTTTGGAACTATTTTTTTGAAGAAATAAAACAAAAACTGACAATATTGACAGTATTGTGTTTAAAATGTAACTATTTTTTTTTGTTTGTTTATTGAAAGGTTGTATAAAATCAGTATCACATTTGAAATTGAGCATATATTTAGGAAAATAGCACTTTTGCTTGTGTGATTGCAATGTCATATAATACAAGGGCATTTTTTGCCCTCATATCTTGAATTTAAGGCACATTATAGCTGCATTCTAATAGGCTGCATCACAAGTCTTTGCCTTGCATCATGTTCACCACCAGTGTTGCTGTCACAAGGATGGTCGGAGACGAGCGGATCCATTTGCAGCATTTATTAAGAATAAACAAACACAAAGGGGCAGGCAGAAATCGTAGTCAAAAACAGGCAGAATGGTCGGGGCAGGCAGCGAGAATCAAACACAAGAGGGAGTCCAGGAATCAAAAACACGGGAAATCAAACACGGGAAAGAAACGCTCAGAATGTAGCCGGGGCAATAAAAGACTTCGCCAAGAGCTAGGTGTGAGAGTGGTTAATATGCAGTCCTAGAAATGAGGTGCAGGTGTGAGCGGTAATCAGTGCAGTGAGAAACAAGGAGCAGGTGAATGCAGTGATTAGTGCAGTGGCTTGTGGGGAATGAAGTCCATGATGTGTAGTGCAAGAGTTTATGATGACAGGACGACTCAATTCGTGACAGTTGCCAACTTAGCGACTTTATTTATTTATTTATTTATTTATTTATTTATTTTTATTTTTATTTATTTATTTATTTTTTCAAAAAAGCGCCTAGCGACAAATCTAGCGACTTCTGGAAATAAACCTTATTTAGTTTATGTGACACTTCATTACTGCCTCATGAGCGCGAGGTCGTGCTTTCCAAACGTGCGCTCTCTCTCTCTCTCTTTATCTGTGTCTGCTCTGTTCAGTGAGCAGCAGAGAAGCAGCACTTTCAGATAAAAAAATATATATATGTTGCTTCTAACTCCATTTTGCATAAGTATAGCTGAAATCACAACACAGCCATTGTCTTAATCGTATGTGTATTTGATTTCATTAGACACTATTGTGATTATGAATCAGGATTTTAGTGTAGATTATGTTCGAAGTTATGTAGTCTTATTGGCCAGCGTTTCAGTCACTATTTCATATTTACCCCATTGTCTGACAAAAAACGTAAATATATCAATATATCTATGCAATATATCAATGAAAACCGTTTTATTGAGAATTTGGCTGCATTAAAATGCAGTATGTCAACACAGCGATGCAAGACAATACGACACACTGACGTCATGAATATGCTAATTAGCGTATGACATAGGCTAATTTAGCGACATTTGGCGACTTTTCAAGTTTAGCTACTTTCCATGGACAAAAGTTGGCCACTAAGCAACTACATGCAACGTAAGATGACATACAGTTATGGGCTGGGTTGGGGTGCATTAAAAGCATTTATTAATTTAACATTCCCCAATTCCCCATAGTTAATCACACCAATTTAACATCTTACAGTTTTTTTTCAATTGGTTTGGTGCAGTTTTCACAAGCAATCACATTTTCAAAACTCTTAGTACTTATATCACAACAGGTCATCAAAAGTGCACTTTTTTCAAACATTTCAGCACATTTTCAATTGTGTTAGTACAATATACATAATCACAAAACATCCTTTTCACTACACAAAATAAGTGTTTCATCTAAATAAATGTTTCGTTCACAGTAACTGCCTTTCATAATGTTATCACTATCAAATTTTTGATTTGCATCTCTTATCATTCAGTTGAATACATTTGTCTGTCATTTAATTCAACTGATCTTAATGTTTAATCAATGAATCATTTTATATGTCCATGCATTTTCAACTTGACTGATTGTTGTCTGGTCATTTGTAAGTTACAAATTGCTGAGTTTTCAATCAAGACATACTAATTACTAATTGTTTCCCTTGATGATCACAATTAGTTACCATATAAGTAGAACAGTGTTTGAGACTTTGCACTGTTCAATAGATGAATAAATATATTTTGCTTATGTAAATATACATTGCCTGGCCAAAAAAAAGTTTCCACCAAAAAAAAAGGCCATACACTAGATCTGCTTTGCTGTGGTAGGGGGCCCAACCTCATATTTTGTCATAGGGCCCAAAATTGCGAGCGGCGCCCCTGCCCGTGCCATCAGGGAAGAAAAAAAACATTGATGGAATAATCTGGTCATTCAGTATATTCAGGTAGTCAGCTGACCTCATTCTTTGCGCACATACTGTTGCTGAACCTAGACTTGACCAACTGCAGCAACCCCAGATCATAGCACTTAGTTACAGTTTTTTACAATCGTTTTTGCACTAATAACAGAACCGTAATGTCATTTTTCAAAACTCTAGACACATAATTCACAACCAATGATCAAAATGCACATTTTTCAAACCACTTAACACATTTTTCAAATGCTTGGATACAATACATATAAGCCAAAGATCATTTGTTCATTGAACTTAAATCACCTGTTCAAAATGACACAACTTAACATCAAAGTATTACTATTTCAAAATGCAACTCACACATTACATCTGAGATGAGTGTGCATTCATTTTGTTACAAAGATTGAACTATCAGTTGATACATCTGCTTAAAATGATAAGTAACTGTTGCATTACCCTTTCAGGATAGATCATTTGACACCAGTTACCTCAGAATATGACCCAGATGGACCACACTACATTATCAGAAAAAAAAACGGTACAAAACTATACCTTTTAGGGTACAAGTACCTGTCACTGGGGTGTTACCAAGGGTACAATTTTTTGGGGTACATAATTGTACAGTAAGGACCCATTGTGTACCTTTAAAGGTACCTTTATATGTTTTGTTGCCCAGGAACAAAATTGTACCTCTGCAGTACTTTTTTTTTTTACCGTGTATCTATGGATGTCATATTTCATTCTTTATCAGATATGGTTTCTATGGCCCCATGTACCTCTTTTACAGAACACATTTTCATATTCAACATTACTGAATGCAAGATGTCATTTTTATATTATTGCTTTTGTGGTTTTAATGAGTTAATGGCTTCCCTGGTAAAAAAAAAAAAAATGTATAAAGAACTTTGGTACACAAATTATTGGCCACTTTTCTGTCTGGTCAGGCTGGGAAACCACCAGCTAAAACCAGTCTGACCAGGCTGGGAGACCAGCTAAAACCAGCCAACCAGCCTAGGCTGGTTTTAGCAGGTTTTTTTTTTTTTTTCAGCAGGGTACAGTATACTGTAAACTGTATTCTGTACCCTGCTGAAAAAAAAAAAAAAAAAAACAGCTAAAACTTTGAATCTAAATTTATCCTTTAGAAAACCTATGCTGAGATTTATTTTATCAGTAAATTCCACATTACAGTATTTCAATGATACCACTGTGTCTGTACTGTTCTCAGTCTAAAGTAAACAAAAAAAAAAAAAAATGAAACCTGAATCACATATTTTGTACAACTATATTTAATGATTGTACTAGCAAAAACACATTGAAACTATGGGTAACTTGTGTATGGGTGATCTAAAGTAATGTTCCTATAATATTTCATAATAAATTCGTTTTTTGAAACAATGCTTCTGCTAATGCAAGGCTTCTTTAAAGATATGAACGCAATATGCAAAGTTTTGAACACTGGACAGCCTGTGTTACAAATAATGACTGTTTTGAGTTTTGTATCTAAAGTTTTGAAAAATGACATTAAGGTTCAGTTATAGTCACGTTGAGAAATGAGGTCAGGCGGACACCGCTGCCAGAGGAACGTGAGCCGGCCTCGCCGCCAGAGGAACGTGAGCCAGCCTCGCCGCCAAAGGAACAACAGCGGGCATCGCCGCCAGAGGAACGTCAGCGGGCACCACTGCCAGAGGAACGTGAGCTGGCCTCGCCACCAGAGGAATGTGTGCGGGCACCGCCGGCAGGAGAACGTCAACGGGCACCGCTGCCACAGGAATGTCAGCGGTCGCCACCGCGTCAGGCACAGAGTCAGCGGTCGCTGCCACGTCAAGAACATAGTGAGCGGTCACCGCCGCGTCGAGAACATCGTGAGCGGTCCCCGCCGCTTCAGGCACAGAGTGAGCAGACGCCGCCGCGTCAGGAACAGAGTGATCGGTCGCCGCCGCCTCGGGAACAGAGTGAGCGGTCGCCGCCGCATCAGGAACAGAGTGACGCCCAGGAGAGCACGGAAGGGCATGCTGGAGAAAGCGCCGGCTCTGGAGGGGGCGCTGGAGGCGACACCGGCTCTGGAGGGCGCGCAGGAGAGAGCTCCGGCTCTGGAGGCCACGCAGGAGAGACCTCCGGCTCTGGAGGGCGCGCTGACTCTGGAAGGCGAGCAGGAGGGCGCGTTGGAGGCGTCGGCTCTGGACAGCACTCTAGAGAAGCGGGCTCTGGACGGCGCTCAGGGCGAGTGGGCACTGGAGGGCTGGACGACCCCAGCGAAGAATCTGGAGGGCTGGATGTCTCCAGCGGAGACTTAGGGAGAGCAGGCTCTGGGCAAGCGGTCACTGGAGGGCGTTCTGGCGGCGCGGTCACTGGAGGGCTGGGCGGAACCAGCGGAGACTCAGGGAGGCTGGGCGGAACCAGCGGAGATTCTGACTTGGCATTAGCCATCTTGGCCAGGGATTCAGGCTTGGCGGCCATCTTGTCCAGGGACTCAGGAACGGCGGCCATCTTGGCCAGGGATTCAGGCTTGGCAGCCATCTTGGCCAGGGACTCAGGAACAATGGCCATCTTGGCCAGGGACTCAGGCTTGGCGGCCATCTTGGCCAGGGACTCAGGAACAATGGCCATCTTGGCCAGGGACTCAGGCTTGGCGGCCATCTTGGCCAGGGACTCAGGCTTGGCAGCCATCTTGGCCAGGGACTCAGGAACAACGGCCATCTTGGCCAGGGATTCAGGCTTGGCGGCCATCTTGGCAAGGGATTCAGGCTTGTCGGCCATCTTGGCCGGGAACTCAGGCTTGGCGGCCATCTTGACCGGAAACTCAGGAACGTCGGCTATCTTGGCCGGGGACTCAGGAACGGAGGAAGTGAAAATATATGCGCAGAATTGAGAAAATAGCATTAATGGAGATAAATTGTAGCCTATCACAGCTAGGCAAACGTGTGAATGTTCACGGTGCATTTTATGCAAACAACTCTAATCGTAGTTGTAAATCTATATTTACAGTAGGCATAATTGTCATTGCGTATGCAGCATGAGTCAAATACAATCTTCTGTTCGTGAACAGTTGTATTTCATTCATTATCTGACTATGCATCCGTGCATTTAATTGCCATTGGCTCGTGTGATAGTAATATGGATCTTAGTAGTATTTTTAGTGATACTAGACAATAATAATTGATACCCGCACGACGGTGTAATTTACTTTCGGGTAAAGATAGGATCAGTCAAATGAAATACAATAAATGTACAAATAAATATTAGAAAATTAAAAAACGATCGGAAATGCGTCCAATTTTCTATTACTATTATTTGATGACAACAATACATTTGGAAAACAAAATACAGGCATTTCTGCTTTTTTTCTTTTAAACAAAAAACCAAGCTGCACCCTTTTTTAAATTTCATCTTTCATTCCGAAATTGAATAATGAATGAACGAAAAAGTACACGGACCTACACGGACCATGATGAGTGTCACGTCATGAAATGTTTTTAATACAATGTAACTGTGTCTAACGCAAATTAATAAAATAATAAGTTAGGCCTATTAATTGTAATGATTTCATTTCCACATATTCAAACGAGAAATAAATTATATAAAAAGCGAGCAAGGAACACATTTAACTGTTTCGAAGCACTGAAATAGGATTGTGAATCACTTGTGAAGTTAAAGTGCGTATTGCGAATCATTTGAATAAAAATAATTCAGCAGAGGCAGGGATGCATAGACTGGCCAGGGCAAACCGCACCCTGTGTATATATACTTTTACCACATTTTACTGTAAATATCACCTTAAAGTTCCACTAAAGTGCTTTGAAACAAGCAGCGTTATTCTATGTGTTGATGCATTTTCAACTGAAACAGGAATACAGGGCAGGAGAGACATATCCAGCAGTCCCGCTCCCTTTTTAAAATAGCCAATAGCATTTTTTTATATCACAGCTTGGGCTACAGCCGTTGAGCTCAGTAAAGCCCCATTTGACAGCGTATGACGCAATCTCTTCCATATTGCTATAAAATATACCATTCTGTATAGAGTTCAAATGGTTCCAAAACGTTTTGTGGTCTGCAGCGACTCACGCATATGATCCGCTCCATGCTATCCTGTCTCTGGACCAGAGAAGACTGCACGCTGCGGTGGTTCATGTGAAATAGCGCAAAACCAGACTACCTTCGCCCCAATGGAAAACATATTTACACTGTCTGAATCCCAATACAGTGCACGTGCCATTCAACACATAGAAAATACTAATTCTGTGAACAAGTAACCAATTTCACCCACAGCTTCGCCGTCTATTTATAGTGTAGGGGCAGGAAGCTTTAGATTCTAGAGAGCATTTGACTGGACATAAAGTTTGAAGTGCAGGGTGATGTCATCAAAATCGCTGATCCAAACTGGCAGAAGTGAGAGTTTGAAGTTTGAAGTTTTGAAGGAAGTCTCTAGAACAGTGTTTCTCAACCCTGGTCCTGGGCGCCCTCCAACACTGCACATTTTGTGTGTCTCCCTAATCAAGCACACCTGATTGCACTCATCAGCTCATTAGAAAGCATGGACCAGGTCCTGAAATGGGTGTGTCAGATAAGGAAGACATACAAAATGCAGTGTTGGGGGGCGCCCAGGACCAGGGTTGAGAAACACTGCTCTAGAAATATGTTTTTCTCATTTTACACCATTTTCTTTCATTATATGTATGTGAGGGCATGTATCCTCACACTGCTCAGCTAACTTTAGTGAGTGTAAAAAGCAGATAAATTATATAAAATTAAAATACTTTTTGAATGTTCTTATTGTGATCAACAATGTATTTGATAAAACAAGTTATTTGGATTATTTATATTCTGTTTTCACTATAATATTAAGCATTTTGGATGTGTCCCTGAAAATTGCTGTCTACTGTGTCATAATGTGGTAAATGCCCCTTTAAGAAACCCTCTGATGTACTGAGTGACATCCACTCCCCAATTTTGCCTTCATCTGCTGCAAGTAAACTACGTATCTATACTTATTTGCTAATTTTCATCATATTGTCTTTGAAGTTGCATGTTGCCAAGCTTAACGTGTCCAATTGTAAAATATAAATTTACATTTAAAAAAATCAGAAATTCAAAATATATATTTTAAACAGTACACATTCAGCTTCAGCTGACTGAAGGTAGGCTACACCATGTGTTTATTAAATGCTAAGTTTAACCAAAAATGTCCACCCTGTCACCAAACCTTGACAGGGTGGACATGGTACATGACAGGGCATAAAAAGGCTGTTGATTTTTTTAATTGGTTTGGTACTATTTTCATAAGTAAAGTGTGCATTTTCAAATCTCTTAGTACAAAACTTTAAACTGATCACATTTGTAACACCACTAGTCATTCTTTCAAATCTGATGTCATGATTTCATTGTATTTGGACATATTTTCATTCCACTTAATCATTGTTTCAGAACACAAGATCACTGTGATATATATTGAGAACATTTGCTCTAATCACCCAAACAAAACAGTAAGTTCTTTTTTCAGCTTACTACTTTTACCAATCATTTCATTCAGGAGCAAATAATACAAGGTAAGCGTTTCAAATTGTCCTTGGTGCGAATGAGGGTAACTGAACTGTAAAATTTACACAGCAAATATTACACTTATGTTCAGACAAAAAAAAAAAAATGTATATATATATATATATATATATATATATATATACACACACACACACACACACACACACACGAAAAAGGATTTAAAAAAAACACTCATCATTTACATAAGTCATTTACAAGTCATTTACATAAACCAAATACACTGCCTGGCCAAAAAAAAAAAAAAAAAAAGTCGCTACCTGGATTTACAGTTTTTTACAATCGTTTTTGCACTAATAACTGTCATGATCTGGGCTGTGGGTTTTCCCTCAGCCACCTGAGGTCGCTGTTTCCCTTTCCCTTGCACTGCACTTCCCTGATTGTTTACACCTGTCTTGTTGTCATTAGCACTCATCAAGCTCACACCTGTTCACAATCATATGGACTATAAGAACTCTCATTGCCCACTATTCATTCTGGCTGCATTGTCTTCTGTTCTGTCTGTCTCTGTGTTCCCCGGATCTTGAGTCAAGTCGTGTCCTGTTGTGCCGTGTTGGCCTTTGGTTTGTGTTTGTTTATTGTTTTATTATTAAAAGAATCACTTACCTGCATTTGGACCCTGACCTCATTTCTCAACATGACAGAATGCAGCCAGCTAGAATGGGTCCAGCAGGGAGGCTGCTCAACTTCCGCCAGGGAGATAGAAACATTGAGGAGTATGCCAGGGACTTCATGAGTTTGGCTCGTCAAACAAGGACAAAGACGGCCAGTCTCGTGGTTTTTTTTTTTTTGGATTGGTCTGGTCGAGCCCCTCAGGTCAGTTATGCCTCACTGGCTCCCCGAGGAGTCAATTGAGGGTTATATTAATCTGATTTTGTGCTTGGGGGGCTCGGCCTTCAGGGTGGAGTTGGCTGCGGAACCCGCTCACGTTCCTCATGCTGCGGCGACCGCTCACTCTGTTCCTGACCCGGCAGCGACCGCTCATTCTGTTCCTGACACGGCAGCGACCGCTCACGATGTTCTCGACGCGGCGGCGACCGCTCACGATGTTCTCGATGCGGTGGTGACCGCTCACTCTGTGGCCGATGCGCCGGCGTCCGCTCACTCTGTTCCCGAGGCGGCGGCGACCCCTCACTCTGTTCCCGAGGCGGCGGGGACCACTTGCTCTGTTCCCGAAGCGGCGGTGACCGCTCACGATGTTCTCGACGCGGCGGCGACTGCTCACTCTGTTCCCTATGCGGCGGCGTCCGCTCACGAT
The DNA here is from genome assembly GCF_049309525.1 of Garra rufa. NCBI lineage: Eukaryota > Metazoa > Chordata > Actinopteri > Cypriniformes > Cyprinidae > Garra > Garra rufa. The sequence continues at coordinate 36,993,842 of NC_133370.1, forward strand.
GTTCTCGACGCGGCGGCGACCCCTCACTCCGTTCCCGAGGTGGCGGGGACCGCTTGCTCTGTTCCCGAAGTGGCGGTGACCGCTCACGATGTTCTCGACACGGCGGCGTCTGCACACTCTGTGCCTGATGCGGTGGCGTCCGCTCACTCTGTGCCTGACGCGGCGGTGACCGCTCACGATGTTCTCGACGCGGCGGTGACCGCTCACTCTGTGCCCGATACGGCGGCGTCTGCTCACTCTGTTCCCGGGGCGGCGGGTTAACTTTTTATGTCAAGTCACCTTTATTTATATAGCGCTTTTAACAATACAGATTGTGTCAAGCAACTTCACAGTATTTAAACAGGACAATAGTGTGTAACAATCAATTTTCAGTTAAAGGCAGTTCATCAATGAATTCAGTGATATCATCGTCCAGTTCAGTTCAAATAGTATACAATATTGCTGGAAAGTGTCCCCAACTAAGCAAGCCAAGCCAGAGGCGACAGCGGCAAGGAACCAAAACTCCACAGGTGACAGAAATGGAGAAAAAAACCTTGGGAGAAACCAGGCTCAGTCGGGGGACCAGTTCTCCTCTGGCCAGACGAAACCAGCAGTTTGTACCAATGTCAGATTGCACAGGACTCATCAGGTTCCCGTGGTGTAGCGCCGATTGCCGTCTAGGTGGCGAGGTATATATATCTATGGTTTGAACCACATTAGTTCAACAATGTAGGGCCGTTGATAATGACGTCACCGAGTAATAACTTATGCTATTTAACTGATTAGGGATCTCAAAAATGCAGCTATATTGAACATAACAATTGATGACTAATTTACTCTTTTTAGTTCTCTGTATTTGATGTTTGATTCATCGCGGGTTCCCTCTTACGTCATACTCCGGGGTTCCCTTAGGCATTTATGCACATGCGCACTTATCAAAAATAGCACTTGAAAGGACGCACAAAAATACATAGATTAAAATGCATTTATATTTAAATTGAATGGATGATATAGATTGTATTGCATGTTAGCTTGGTTATTGTGCCCAAGAGCATAATTGTTTGAGCCCATATGTCTGACTAACAAGAAACTATGCTTCTAACCACAGGTTGAGAGCTGTAGTTATAACTGTGTAAGTTTGCGACGCTGTTTGTGAATTTTCGTTTGAACTATGGTTTTGGAAAACACCGAATCCTTGAACTATGTTGGTAACGACGGAACTTGCGACCATAGTTGGCTAACGATGCTTTTGGGAAACACACCCAGGTTGACATTCAGGGCTATAGAAGTCATCTGCAAACACAGAACGTTGCCCTAACGTTCCCATATGGTTCCCATTTGGTTATTTTTTTCGGGAACCAAATGAGAACATTCTCAGAACGTTCCCTGCAGGTTATTTTTAGGTTTTAATTTTATAACCTACAGATAACGTTCCCAGAACGTTCCCTGCAGGTTATTTTTATTTTTTTATTTTTTAACCTAAAAAGAACCTTCCCAGAACGTTCCCTGCAGGTTATTTTTTAAGTTTTGTTTTACGTTCCCCTAACCTAAAGGGAACGTTCTAGTTACATAAAGAAAACTTTCCTGGCTTACCAATAGGGAACGTTCTTGGGAACCAAAAATTGTTAGCTGGGTAGGTGCTGATCCATGATCTAAGCTGGGTGCGGACTGGATCCGGGGGACTGCAGTGACCATCTGATCTGGATACAGGCTGGGTCTGGTGGCTATGGTGACCTCGGAATAAGAATGAATATTAGCGTAGATGTTATGGGAAGTGTTTTCGGTTCCGGTTGACCTAATTAATGCAGCCTAACAATGTTTTAACGGATTTGAATTGAATGTGTTAATGTTATGCATTACCAGAAATAATGGTAAACCCAAAAATGATTGTCTTATATTAGATTTAGGCATGCAATTTTTTTTTGTATTGTGCCACGTCACCCTACCATTTACTGGCCCCTTTCGGCCACCCTCTGAAAAAAATCCTGGAGGCACCACTGTATGTAGTGCCGCGTTCCAGGCAACCCCTGTGTTTTTCCGACCTTCTACCCGTGAAAGTGAAGAAAGGCAGTCAAACCCGTGATTTCCCACCCGTGAACTCGTACTAGATCGATGTACTCCCAGTTCCGAGTTCTGACGTAACATAACATAGCCCGCGAAACAACAATTTCAGCCCCAACGGGTGCGATGTTTATGCAAGTGGTACACGGTGGAAAAATAGACTTTAAGGCAATATAACGTTGCAATCAAATTAATAATAATATAAAAATAATAAATGCGCTCAGGCAGTTTGGCGTGACTTGCCTGGAACGCTACAAAGTCGTGAGTCGTGCTTTGAAGTCTGATTTACGGGATCAAAAACCTGCCTTGAACGCAGCATAAGTGCATGTTGATTAGACGCGCAAATAATGAAAGTGCGGCTGTCGTGACCGTGTATTTTGAAGAAGCAGCTGGCTTGACCGCAGTGTCTTAGTGTAAAGATGACGACAGGCCTTTTGCGTCGCTATTCATTGCGCATTCGCAAAGTGGTAAGACACCGCGAAAACTAAAAATAAAGAAAAACATAAATTAGCCAAATTATTTCGTCTTGGTTTTCCTGTTTATTGGATTTTTGATTTCGAGCTAAAAACAGAAAAAAGAAATCAGCTGTCATGTTTGGCTCATACAGAAAAACCCCAAAATGAAACATCAACCTGTTTTTCCTATTTTTCTTTTGCCAGATTAAGTGGAATAATTGAATGATCAGATGATACACGGACCCATCATGATCTGGTACTTGCCTAATATATATATATATATATATATATATATATATATATACACACACACACACACACACACACACACACACACACAAACAAACACACACACAGCTGTCACAGTATCTGAGGGAGGACTCACTAAAAACACAGTGAACTAGAACAACAAACAAGCAAAATAACAGGAAAGGGGAGAACAATATAAAGAAGCAGAGAACATGAGGAACAGGAGAGAACACTCAGACAGTCGATGACCAAAAAGAAAGGAACAGGTGACAACACTCAGACAAACGAGGACTAAAACAAGGGGGTGTAGTAACGGGTAACAAGGAGGCAGGACAAGAGGAGCACATGGCAGACAACAATAAAGACAGAGCCATGTGCTCAGGCTCAGACACAACACAAACAAGGAAACACTGAACAAAGACAAAACAGGCAAGACTGCCAGGGGTGATCCCTGACAAGAGCTGGGGTAGATTACTTACAAATTGTAATCCGTTTTCAGATTACAGATTACATGACAAAAAATATTGTCAGTAACGTAATCCATTACATTACACATTTTAGGTAATATAATCAGATTACTTTTGGATTACTTTTAGATTACTTTTGACATAACTCGTTGATTACATTTAAATAGGATTATCTTGCACCATAATGATGTAAAAAATGCAAAAGTAAGAAAACTGATGTTCCATTCATTGTAATTTACAACAAGTGCAATACAGTTTTTTACAGACGCTAGGACACATTTCTCAATACTTAGGTCACTTTTGCAAAACTCTTCACGCAATTCTCCTTACCAACTTTCAGCTTGGCAAAGCAGTTCATTTCACATTCAAAATGCACTACAACTACCAAAACACTTTATTCAGGTCTCAAATACACTCATTCTTCCAGAACACTAGCAGAGGTTGACAGCCAACAAACACACTTTGTCACCCACAAAACAATGACCTAAAAAAAAAACTAACAACATGTAGCATTACACAGTGTTTTCTTGTGTAAAACAAGGACACATCTCTGTTTATAATTGCAATATATGTTACTGGAATGAATCAGACATGATGCAGAATTCGTCAATATTTTATGTCGTTTATTTATTTTTATTTGGGTCCATGTTTACATCACAATACAAACCTATTCAGCAGTTGTCTCCTTTTGTAATGAAATTGAAAGAGTAACACCTGTGTTCATCTACAATGAGAATCAGCTGTGGCTGGTTAAACTGCATTTTTAGATTTGAAATGTTTCAAAAAATATTGCTGTTGAATTTTGCTGTCTTATTCAGTTTTGCATTATGTTATTGTTTTGAACATAAGTTTAACAGTTTTGAAAACAGTATGTAAGCACGTGCAAAATGTCCTGTACGTACAAAGATTTTTGGCAGTTGTTGTGTCTGAGTGAGAAAAGAGTTCATGAAATTTGAGAGATGTAGTCATTGAATGCATTTTGTGCCAAAACAATAACTGATCCTCAGTTTAGCACACATAGACTTCTGTTCTGCTCACTGTGTGAAGAGTTTTGCAAAAGTGACCTAAGTATTGAGAAATGTGTCCTAGCGTCTGTAAAAAAAACTGTAAACATTGTATTACATCAAGGTTTTCCAAACTAGGGTTCGTAAAGAAACTGCAGGGGATTTGTCAGTTTAATGAAAAGCTAACAATTGTTTTAATCATAAAAAATTAAAATAAATCGTCTTAAAACAAAGTCCCTATTAAGGGCATTTCTCCTCCAGAGCTCACTCCAGAATCCTTCCTGACCGGTAAGCAACTGATTTCCCCCAAGAAAATATGGGGGTGGAGGGGCATATGTCCCGTGGCCATAGAGATGGAGCCTGGGAACCTGGACAAGGCCATGAAGGCCCAACCTCCATGGCCTCCAGAATGGCCAGCACCTCCTTGGCTTCCTGAACTTCCGGATCCGCCCAGGAGAACTTCCTTGTCTCCACCCTGTTCCTGTCTTGCACCAGCCTCTATAATTCTTGTCCCTCTTACACATGTTTATACTTAATGCAAATAGCTATAGATTCTATTTACACTTAGCGAGTTTTCTGCCATTTATGCTACTTATTGCAAATTGTGGCAATTATCCGCACCTTAGTATTGTACATTATAAAACAGTATGCGATAACAATGTTGTGATCGTTGATTTGAAAAAAATATATATATATTCTACTTTTTATTTTTCATAAGTACATTTTGTTAAAGGTTGATGGGTTTTGTTTTTTGTTTTAGGTATATAGAAAAAAATAAAAGGAAAATGTGTCACACACAGGAGGCAGAGGCATGGGTAAGTATGAGTAATATGTTTATTGACAATGATGATATGGCAGATGGCAAATATGTAGCCTTATCTGAACAGTCCTTGTAAACAACAGGAGTCGGAATCCAGGAGAGCTTGCAGGAGAAACACAGTTCATGGGAACGCAGGATGGATCTGGCAGGAACGCAGGGCATGTGCACCGTAGACCAGACGAAGTGTTTGTGAACAGTCCGGGTATATATAGGGTGATAGTAATTGGGATCAGGTGAGTAATTAGTAATCAGGTGAGTTGGAGCGGATGGGTGGAGTTTCAGGAGGTGTGGTTTGAAGGGGTGACTGAGGTAAATGCCTGACATTACCCCCTCCTCCAGGGGAGGCTCCCGACACCCTCACACGACGTCGAGGACAGCCTCGACCACGAGGGGCAGGGCATTCCGGGTGTCTTTGGAGGAAATCTGTGAGGAGTTGCGGATCGAGAACGTCATCTCTGGCCACCCAGGATCTGTCTTCCGGGCCGTACCCCTCCCAGTCGACCAGATATTCTAGACGCCCCCCCTCGATGTCGAGAATCCAGGATCTCATGAATGGTGTACACGGAGGGTTGATCCAGGATCTCAGGAGGAGGAGGTCCAGCTTCAGCTCCAGTGGTGTCTGTGGCAGAGGGAAAATAAGGTTTTAGAAGTGACACGTGAAAGGTGGGGTGAATTCTGTACCTGGGAGAAAGCTGAAGCTGGTATGTCACTTCGTTGATCTGCCTCAGGATCTCGAACGGACTAATGTAGCGGGGACTTACGACAAGGTAACCTCAACCGTATGTCCTGCGTGGAGAGCCATACCTTGTCTCCAGGGTAGTATTGTGGAGTGGCTCTCCTTCTGGTGTCGGCGAAGCCCTTGTGTCTTCGGATGGCTCTTTGAAGATGACGATGAGCTGAGTCCCACACTCTCTCGCTCTCGAAACCAGTAGTCAACCCCTGGAACGTTTGAGGGTTCCTCCGTCCAGGGGAACAGCGGAGGCTGAAAACCGAGTACGCACTGGAAAGGTGTTAATCCTGTAGTATCCTGGTGGAGAGAGTTCTGTGCGTACTCGGCCCACGGGAGGAACCTGCTCCAGCTATGTTGGTCCTTGGAACAGTATGACCGGAGGCAACGTCCAAGCTCCTGGATCTTCCTCTCAGTCTGGCCATTGGTCTGCGGGTGGTACCCTGATGAGAGATTGACAGAAATACCAAGTGATTTAAAGAATGCTTTCCAGACACGTGATATGAATTGTGGACCCCGGTCTGAGACAATCTCCTTGGGGAGACCAAAGTGACGGAAGACGTGCTGGAATAGGATTTCGGCGGTGTCCATGGCCGTAGGTAGTCCGGGCAGAGGTATTAGTTTGCAGGATTTGGAGAATCTATCTACTATTACCAGCACGCAGGTGTTGCCCTCAGAATCTGGGAGGTCCGTCACGAAGTCTACCCCGAGGTGAGACCAGGGTCTCTCTGGGATGGGGAGTGGAACCAGCTTTCCTGTGGGTAAATGACGTGGAGAGTTAGATGTGGCACAGACTGAGCAGCTTTGGACGTACCTGATGACATCCTGGGTCATACTGGACCACCAGTAACGAGATTGCAGGAGCGAGAGGGTCCGTCTGCTACCTGGATGTCCAGAGCCCGGAGACTGATGAGCTGTGTCCAGAAGGTGTTGACGCTGGGAACGTAGATTTTACCTTCTGGACAATCCGGCGGAGCTGGCTCTTGGAGAGTGGCTTGTTGGATCCAGGTGTCAATATCCCATTGGATGGGGCTAACGAACAGATGAGGTGGAATGATGGGCTCAGGGTCGGAGGAGGATTCATTGGGAAATCGTCTGGATAGAGCGTCAGCAGGTATGTTCTTGGAGCCTTGACGGTAGGTAGGTTTCTTGAATAGAAATTGTGTGAAAAATAGAGCCCAACGAGCTTGTCTGGGGTTGAGACGTTTTGCTTCCCGGAGATATTGAAGGTTCTTGTGGTCTGTGATGATCAGAAATGGATGTTTAGCCCCCTCCAACCAGTGCCGCCACTCTTCCTAGGCGAGCTTGATGGCGAGTAGCTCTCGGTTGCCAATGTCATAGTTTTGCGCCGCCGGAGACAGCTTCTTGGAGAAATAAGCACAGGGATGGAGGATAGTGGAATCTTCGGCCGCTTGTGACAACACTGCTCCAACTCCCACAGTAGAAGCATCGACTTCTACAACAAATGGCTTTTCTGGGTTCGGATGGCACAACAGAAGAGCAGTGCTGAAGATCTTCCATAACTTCTGGAAGGCTTCGTGGGCAGAGGTGTTCCAGCCGAGATGTTTAGGTTGGCCACGTAGGAGGGAGGTCAAAGGAGCGGTGATGGAACTGTAGTTCTGGATAAATGTTCGGTAGAAGTTTGTGAATCCCACAAACCTCTGCAGTTCTTTGATGGTACCAGGTTGTGGCCATTTCTGGATGGCGAGTACTTTACCCTGATCCATCTGCACACCCTCGGGGCTGATGTTGTAGCCCAGGAACTGCACAGAGGATTGATGGAACTCACATTTTTCTAGCTTCAGATAGAGATGGTGACGCAAAACCTGGAGGACCTGACGGACGTGCTGGCGATGTTCTGCCATGTTCCGGGAATAAATCAAAATATCATCTATGTAGACCACAACGAACCGATGTAAGAACTCCCGGAACACCTCGTTCATAAACGTTTGGAAGACAGAGGGACTGATGGATAAACCATATGGCATGACCAGATATTCATAGCGGCCTGTAGGTGTTATAAAGGCTGTCTTCCACTCGTCTCCCTCACGAATACGAACGAGGTTATAAGCACTCCGCAGGTCCAGCTTAGTAAAAATGTGAGCACCACGGAGTTCCTCGAGGGTGGCAGGGACAAGTGGAAGTGGGTATGGTTGTTGCACAATCTGGGAATTGAGCTGTCTATAATCAATGCATGGACGGAGACCTCCATCCTTCTTACCCACGAAGAAGCTGGAAGCGGCCGGAGAGGTGGATGGTCTGATAAATCCCTGAGCAAGAGCTTCTGTAGAGAATTTTGGTTAGCTCAAAGAATTTAAGATGATCAATATATGTGTGTATATGCATGAGACTGTTTCTCTCATCACATATACACTGCAAAACTCCACCAGGTCTTATGACCAATGAATAGGATGAAATGAGTTATTTAAAACATACATTTCAGTCAGGGAAAGTAGTTTAACTCACAGGAAATCGTGTATAATAATCGTCATTAAATATACGCAATTTCCAGTTTCTGATCAGTAACAGTAATAATGATATCGACTGGTTTCTTTGTCCAGCAAATTGTTCAGTGATACCCATTACTCTGACGTTGGCCCGTCGTCACGGCAACGTATTTTTACTAATCAGAACGGAGTTAAAACAATTGAACAGAATAGGGCTTAAGGTAGCAATATGAGATCGAAACAGTTTAAGTGACTTTGTAATGTAAGCATTCAGCACAGAGAATCATTATATGTGAATGTATGGTTGTTTATTAAACTATTCTACTTACAAACGATCGCACATAGACAAACGTACATAAAACACAAATAGACAGAGAACGCGTGAGAGAGAGAGAGTAAGAGAGAGAAAGAGAGAGAGTAAGAGAGAGAGACAGAAAGTGAGTTTGCAAGGGACAGGAATGAAAACGGTTCTGAACAACCTGAAATCGTTTCTTTTATAAAACGCCTTAAACGCAGCTATCTACGTTTGTAGAAAGGACGGATACTTGCAAGCTTGTTGTTGTTGTGCATTGGTTCCGTATGTGTTCAGTTCAGAAGGTCCTTTCCAGTTCCTTGAGAGTATTGCAGGCCTCATCATCTCCATTGCTAGGTGAGCCCCCCCCCCCCCATGGATCTGGGGGGAGGTGCGGGTGACGTGTCTTTGTGTCCAGAAGGCAAGAGACTAAGAGAGAGATGAGGGAAGGTTTATAAACCTGTAGGTCGTTCACGCCCACAGTTGGACCTTGTCCAATCCGGTTGATCTGAGTTTTGGAGGGAAGATTGAAAGTCTTTGTCTCTCAAAATGGTGTTTCGCATGTGGAAGCTGATTGGTTGTTTGGCCACAAAACTTTCAAAAGTTCAATAATACATATAAAGCAAGGAGTTATTAAGATGCCACAAACATTAACATTTAGGGAATAATAAATGCTGCTCATAGACACCAAACATGATCTATGTATCTTCTCGTTTGACTGAGTGATTCTAAATGTGAGAGTCTTAGCATGCACAATAATTCACCTATTACGGATTAATGTTTGAGGCCGGCATACATAACAGAAACAACAATATAAGAAAAGGTAACACATTGATACGTGTACATTTCTATATAACTGTATGTGGGACTGTGTGTCTGAATAAGGAAAGTGTATCTGCATTTCTGTAAGAGTCTTATCTTGATGGTGGGGGGATGAGTTGGATAGTGACCAGAGGTCTGGCTCATATCACATAGGTGTTAATCATGGGGGAGAAGTCATTTAAGGAATATAACTAGTTATTTCATGTCTGATGGGCTCCAGGCACTACACTTCCCTGATGTATTCCTCCATCGCCTGGCGCTCCGGGTTGGACAGGGGATATACAGGTCCTTCTCAAAAAATTAGCATATTGTGATAAAGTTCATTTTCTGTAATGTACTGATAAACATTAGACTTTCATATATTTTAGAATCATTACACACATTTGAAAGTAGTTCTAGCCTTTTATTGTTTTAATATTGATGATTTTGGCATACAGCTCATGAAAACCCAAAATTCCTCTCTCAAAAAATTAGCATATTTCATCCGACCAATAAAAGAAAAGTGTTTTTAATACAAAAAAAGTCAACCTTCAAATAATTATGTTCAGTTATGCACTCAATACTTGGTCGGGAATCCTTTTGCAGAAATGGCTGCTTCAATGCGGCGTGGCATGGAGGCAATCAGCCTGTGGCACTGCTGAGGTGTTATGGAGGCCCAGGATGCTTCGATAGCAGCCTTAAGCTCATCCAGAGTGTTGGGTCTTGCATCTCAACTTTCTCTTCACAATATCCCACAGATTCTCTATGGGGTTCAGGTCAGGAGAGTTGGCAGGCCAATTGATCACAGTAATACCATGGTCAGTAAACCATTTACCAGTGGTTTTGGCACTATGAGCAGGTGCCAGGTCGTGCTGAAAAATGAAATCTTCATCTCCATAAAGCTTTTCAGCAGATGGAAGCATGAAGTGCTCCAAAATCTCCTGATAGCTAGCTGCATTGACCCTGCCCTTGATAAAACACAGTGTTTGCTATCGAAGCATCCTGGGCCTCCATAACACCTCAGCAGTGCCACAGGCTGATTGCTTCCATGCCACGCCGCATTGAAGCAGTCATTTCTGCAAAAGGATTCCCGACCAAGTATTGAGTGCATAACTGAACATAATTATTTGAAGGTTGACTTTTGTATTAAAAAACACTTCTTTTATTGGTCGGATGAAATATGCAAATTTTTTGAGATGGCAATTTTGGGTTTTCATGAGCTGTATGCCAAAATCATCAATATTAAAACAATAAAAGGCTAGAACTACTTTCAAATGTGTGTAATGAATCTAAAATATATGAAAGTCTAATGTTTATCAGTACATTACAGAAAATAATGAACTTTATCACAATATGCTAATTTTTTGAGAAGGACCTGTATATGGCCCTTGGGTAGTTGAGATCCAGGTAGCAGATCGATAGCACAGTCCCATGGCTGATGTGGAGGAAGATGGGTGGCAGCTTGCTTACTGAACACGTCCTGATAGTCCAAATACTCCGCTGGGATCTCAGTGGGATCGTGAATGTCCGGACTCTCGATTTTCGTGGATGCTATGGAGATGGGAAAAGCGGTAGGTTGGGGTAATTCAGAAATACAGTTCTTGATGTAATGCTTACTCCATCCAATAATGTCGCACGGATCCCAGCGGAGTTCGGGATGATGGAGATGTAACCAGGGACGGCCCAGAATGATATCCACGGTAGAATCCTCCAGTACCAGAAATTTTATCCTTTCTTGATGAAATAATCCAATCTGTAATGTGACCGTAGGTGAAGAATGGTGAATCCTCCCACGTCCGAGTGGCTTTCCTTGGATAGTTTTAACTGAAAACTCAGGATGATGATGTTGTGGCCGGAGGTGAAAAAGATCTAGACATTCTTTCGCGATGAAGTTACCGGAGGCGCCTGAGTCAACCAAAGCAGAGAGAGAGAACGGTATGAACAGTTATAGGAATTAGTGTAAGTTGAGCCGTGTCTATTTCTGAATGAATAGTACTCACCATCGGATGTGGAGGTCGGACAGGACAATTGCGGAGAAGGTGACCAGCGTTTCCACAGTATAAACAAAGTCCAGAAGTGATTCGTCGATTTCGTTCCATGCGGGAGAGACGTGATGAATCGATTTCCATGGGTTCTGGAACTGGAGTTGAAGCTGCCACCGAAGCGGACTGAGGAGCGGTAAAGGGGGGCTGGCAGGCGGCTAGTCGCTGGGACACCCGGGTGGTACGTTGTAGAAAGGCCTCCAGGCCGATGGAGTCATCGTACAAAGCCATGGCTGCACGAATATCTGGATTTAGACCTTGCCGATAGGCGCCCAGCAGTGCGATCTCGTTCCAACCACTAGCCGCCACCAGCGTGCGGAAGTGGAGTGTGTACTCATTGATAGAAGAACCTTGTTGTAGCCGGAAAAGTTGATCTGAGGTGGTGAGTTCGCTCGTGGTAGTGCTGAAAACTTCACTGAAATGGCTCGTAAATTGTTCAAATGAATTGATAATCGGATTATTAGCATTCCAGATTGCTTTTGCCCATTGGAGGGCTTTACCAGTCAATAATGAAATGAGAAAGGCTACCTTGGCGTTTTCGGTCAGGAACTGGTGTGGTTGTATCTGAATATAGAGTTCAACTTGGAGTAAAAAACGGCTACACTCAGCCGCTTCTCCAGCAAACATAGATGGTATGGCCATGGGACTACCTGAGGCAGATGGCAGTGCAGGAGATGGAGTGAGCGCCGCTTTGAGGGTATTTACGAGCTCAGTAAACTGGTCAGGTGCAGCGGTCTCTTCAGTGTTCATTTCGGTGTGGTCTGGTCTTCTGTCACACACAGGAGGCAGAGACATGGGTAAGTATGAAACCAGAGTAATATGTTTATTGACAATGATGATATGGCAGATGGCAAATATGTAGCTGTAAAGTAGTCTTATCTGAACAGTCCTTGTAAACAACAGGTGTCAGAATCCAGGAGAGCTTGCAGGAGAAACACAGTTCATGGGAACGCAGGATGGATCTGGCAGGAACACAGGGCATGTGCACCATAGACCAGACAAAGTGTTTGTGAACAGTCCGGGTATATAAACTTTAAAGATAAAAGTTCATAGTTTATGTAATGCACCAAGTTGTTAGCATTATTTAGATCAGTGTGTTATGAATGAAATGTATGTTTTCTGAATAAGAATTGTTGCCAGTGTTATGGTGAAACAAGCTTATTTTGAAACATATGTGGCAAGAGGGGTCAGGGATGAGAAACACTATTTTGATTTTAAATATTAGTTGACTACGCCACCTGGAATATACCAGGAAATACCAGCCTTAAGGGCACAGGTTCGCTGCCAAAGGCAGGGTGAGTATGGAGACTAGGATGAGAATAAAGATCACAAGTACTTTATTGATATACAAAAGTTAAAATATACAATTATTCCATACAAAGTCTCAAAAAAAAAAAAAAAAAAAAATAAAGAAACTCAAAGAAAATAACTCAGTCACACATACAATTACAACAATAAACAATAGCAAGACAAAAGATGGCCAGCGGGGGTCCTCAGACTTCCACCAAAATTTTATACAGAAACCCAAAAAAAACACTACACACTGGTGAAGCACAGCAAACTTATTAAACACGACACTCGGTGTGCACACACTGCATCACCACTGCTTGGCCCTCCCAACATAATTAAATGAAGAATACAATATACACCCACACACACACACAAACAAAAGAAAAGAGCTACAGTTCCCACACAAATTACAAAACCACAAAAAAAAACAAGAATTACACACTCAAACACAGAGAAATACCACAATTCTCTGTAACGATACAAAACAAAAGAAAACCAAAATAATTACAATAAGATCCACAACACCACACACATACACGAACACACATACAGCACACACACGCACTGATTCAGAACGAATTCACAAACGCTGTGAATTACATTAAGCAAATGAGATCCAGGCAAAACAGCAGCGCCGCCACCGCAGTAGATATTCTGCCCCGAACTACAATTCACAGAAACCCTTGCACGTGCAGTTACCTGCCGAACATGGGAGCAAAAAAAAAGAATTACTTACAATAAATCAAACATTACAAAACAAAACAAAAAAACTAACTGTTATACATACCACGAGAGTGTTAAGGCATCGCGTTACACATCGTCACCAGTCATAGGAAATTGTGGCTATTTATATGATGACAAACTACAAACACAAATACATCAGCCTCGTATTCATGGGCAACGTTCCTTTCTAATAACAAACAAGCCTACCTGTGAACCATTGTGGGCGTCTAATGCACAGCAGCTGGAAAACCGAAAGCAAACTTTCCTGATGGCAACAAGTACACTAATATTACCAATATTACATCCACATACAAATTTACTGCTTCAGGGCTACAACACATACCTTCAATTTGGAACCGGAAAGAATTGCCAAAAACGGGAAAAAGGGGCGGTAACACTGATGGCGCATCCCAAGTCACAACACTCACGCATTTATAATCTCCAAAATACGCTCTGATTGGTTTAATGATTTTGCATGACACCAGCCAATAGAGATGAGGATGACGCCAGCCAATAAGAATAGGGGCTATAGCACCCTGCTACATTCCACCCCCACATTATGTATTGTCGCCCCGACGATAAATTTCCCAAACCCCAGGGATCAATCCCAAGGCCTGAAAAGAGCCACCACTGAATTCGATACCACCCCAGTGGGTGTCCCAACACCAGCTACAGCCTCCCCTACTGACCTTGGCAAGCGATGAACATTTGAATGTTGACCTGCTGTTGGCCGCCTTGACCTCCGCAGCACAGCTTCATTTTCCTGTGTCAAATCGCCATAAATTGGATCTGGAGGTAGTCCTAGACTCACCTCCACATTACCAGCATGGCTTATCCTGTCACCTGAAGCGGACTCCTCTACCGGGACAGAAGCACCTGCCACCTGCACTTCTGGTAAGACCACCCATAAGTCTACCTCATCACTGAAATCCTCTGCATTTGGTTCTGCGCCCACTAAAGGGCCCTCCTTACTATTCGCCACAGCCGGTTCAGAGTCTACTGAAAGAACCACACTGGGCCTGGGAGCAAAACGGCTTTGAACCTGAGCTTTTAACAGTGAACGGTGAACCCGTTTAGCCTTATCCACATCATCCACCGGTACAATAGTATATACAGAGCCACCTACACTAGGTGCTTCCGTAACTCTATAGACCACAGAGCTCCACCTATCTTGGATCTTTTGTCGACCTTTTATTCCACACTCACGAAGGTAAACAAACTGCCCAACCTCAAGTGGAGAGTCCCACACATGTGAATCAAAATATTGCTTTCTACGATCTGCAGCAATTTTCAGACGGTCCTGTGCACCATTAAAAGCCACCTGCAACCTTGACTGGTGCTCTGCAATCCACTCATGCACGTCACCTGCCACTGGCTCGGAAACTCTGCCCAGCAGAAAATCCACAGGGAGCCGTGGCTCCTGACCAAACATCAGAAAGTGTGGTGACTCCCCCGTAGCCTGGTGCGGCGTGGTGTTATACGAAAAGAGAACCTGAGGGAGAAAAGAGACCCAATCTCTTTTCTTATAAACCGGCAGGGTCCGTAATAAATTGTGCAGGGTTCTATTGAAGCGCTCACACTGGCCATTACCAGCTGGGTGGTATGGTGTTGTGCGAGACTTCTCAACCCTGTACAATAAGCAAAGTTGCTGGATCAGCAGGGACTCGAAATTACGGCCCTGGTCAGAATGGATTCTCACCGGGACTCCAAACTTATAAAACCACTCAGTCACCAGTACATGTGCTACAGTCTCAGCCCTTTGGTCCCGAGTAGGGACAGCTAACGTAAATTTAGTGAAAACGTCAGTCATCACTAAAACATTCTCCAACCCTGCCCGAGAAGGCTCCAACAATGTAAAGTCAATAGCCAAGATCTCGTTTGGCCGAGATGCCAACAAATGCCCCATAAAACTGCGGGCAATAGGTTCAGTATCCTTGGCCTGCTGGCATCGCTCACACTCATGGCACCATTGCGCCACCTCACCAGTCATGCCCGGCCAATAACATCGCTGGCGCACCAATTTGGTGGTACGCTCAATGCCCTGATGCCCGTGATCTTGGTGCAACCCTTTCAAAACATCACCCCGCAAAACAGAAGGCAGAACTACTTGCAAAACCTCCTCGCCCCCATCCGGACGTAAAATGCGACGGTAAATTACTCCCTGCCTTTCTACCAAACGATCCCACTGCCGAAGAAGAATCAGTGCTGCCTTCGAAAGCTGCTGCCGTTCATGAGGGCCTGGGAGCTTCTGCTTCTTCCAAAACCCTAGAATTTCACTGATCACCGGATCAGCTTCCTGAAGGCGTCCTAGATCAGCAACTGAGTGGCCTGGCAATGCAGTCGTCACTGCTTGAATAGCCAACGGAGCAGATACAGCTTCCACAGCCTGCTGTACCACGGCAGGAACTGTTGTCCCTGAAAGCAGGCCATCCTTCACCCCTGGCACAGCTAAATTCTGCAGAGACAAAGCATCAGCATTTCTATTACATCTCCCAGGCCGATATTTAAGCTCAAAATCAAAACAAGCCAACTGTGCTGCCCAACGTTGCTCAGTGGCCCCCAGTTTAGCTGAGGTCAAATGGCTGAGGGGATTATTGTCTGTAAATACCACACACTTTTGACCGAGTAGATATTCCCTAAATTTCTCGGCCATTGCCCACTTCAATGCCAAAAATTCCAATTTCATGGAACTATAATTTGCCATATTACGTTCTGTGGGCCTCAGACCACGACTTGCATATGCGATAGGTCTCACCCTACCCCCCTGATTCTGTGAGAGTACTGCCCCTAGCCCACTCAGGCTAGCGTCCACCTCAAGAATAAAAGGGAGGGTAAAATCAGCATAAGCAAGCACTGGGGACCTGGTAAGCTTACCTTTCAGGTCTTCAAAGCTTCTCTGACACTGTGCAGTCCAACCACCAGCAAAATCCCTCTCTGCCCGCCTCCGGGACTTCGTACTTCCAAATTCTGCCACCAGCCGATGCAGAGGGGCTGCTAACTTGGCAAACCCCTCAACAAAACGGCGGTAATAACTTGCAAATCCCAGGAAGGAACGCAACTCTGACACACTAGAAGGATAAGGCCACTGGGCAACTGCCTCGATTTTCTTTGGGTCGGTGGAGACACCCTCAGCTGAAATCACATGCCCCAAATATGCTACCTCAGACCGAAAGAAATCACACTTACCCAGCTTCGCCTTGAGGCCCTCACGTTGTAACCTACTCAACACAAGTTCTAACCGTTCCAAATGTTGTGCAATGGATGATGAAAAAATTACTATATCATCAAGATACAGCAATAACGATTGTCCCTGCTGGTCACCAAATAGCCGCTGCATTAGACGCTGAAATGTACCAGGCGCATTACAAAGACCAAAAGGCATGCGATTCCACTCAAATAAACCAAATGGCGTACAAAAAGCAGTCTTAGATCTATCTTGTTCACTGACAGGGACCTGATTGTACCCACTAGCTAGATCTAACGTGGAGAACTCCTCTATGCGGGGAAGGGGAAACGCATCCTTCCTGGTCTTCGCATTGAGTTGATGGTAGTCTACGCACAAGCGCAAACTACCGTCCTTTTTCTTAACGAGGACTATAGGGGACGCATAAGGGCTACAACTCTCACGTATAACCTTAGCTTCCAGCAAGGTATTGATATGGGCCTTCACTACCTCATATTCTGATGGAGGTATACGACGGTAGCGCTGCCGAACAGGAACATCATCCAACAATGGGATGTCATGAGACAACAAATTGGTGTAACCCAAGTCCCCTTCATGTGCAGAGAACACCAATTGATAGCGACAAAGCAAGGCTCTTGCCTGCTCCTGATCCTCAGATGACAACATGGATAGATCAGTAGACCTCAGCTGTTCTGCAATTGTAGGCCCTTCCTGGGATACCTGTGCATTTATAGTAGCTGTAACTGTTTTAACCTCAGTAACCCCTGATGGTAAACTAACCACATAGACACTAGTTATAGTGCCTAAATGAGTACGTGGATACAATACAATGTCAGTGGTACCCACATTGACCACCGGCACAGAAACTGTACCTCGATCTACCCGTACCAATGAGGGTGAAGCTAATAACCCAGCTGGCAGACCAGAGTCCGGGGGCTCAAAAAGCACAGTGTCATGCAAAAACTGCTCAGAACAAGTTGCTGTAACAAACTGTAAAGTGCCACCTGGGATGCGCCATACCCTACGACCACGTACCTTAACTGAACCCACACGGGTAGAACGAGGATGAGAACATACCTCATGACAATGTTGAAAAGCCTGTGTTACGATACTTGGCGCCTGCAATAACGAGGGAGATTCAAAAAGAGCAAGGCCATGCTGCCCGAAAAGCTCCTGGTAGCACCGGTTGAGAACATTCATTCCCAAAACTCCCGGCACCTGAGAACACAGGCCACCAGGAGGATCTCGAACTACTAACACCCCGCATTTTGGCACTACTCTGCCGCAGAGTTCAACATCTAGTTCCATATAACCAATGTAAGGGATGTCCAGCCCATTGGCAGCACGAAGTTGCAACCATTGACATGACCTAAGACGGTCCTGACCCCATGGTTCAAATTTTTGCAAGAAACAACTCTCTGTTATAGTAGAAACCATGGAGCCAGTATCTATGAGGCAAGGCACATGGACCCCACCAATACAAGCAACCAAATGCGGACACGACGACATCAATAACGATACCGACGTAGAAGTCTGAAAAATACTTGAGCCGCCATCTACCCCGACCGAGCTGTGGCTCTGCAACCCGGTGGGTATTAGTTTTCCGACAACTGCTGTGCACCAGACTGCCCAATCCCAGCCACAGAAGAGGCAGTACGAAAAGTAGGCCGAGAGGGAACACGTTTCCCGTCACATTCCCTAGCAAAATGTCCTGGCTGCTGACATCTTCGACAAATTACCGGATTACCACGGGAAGGTTGATTCTGCAAATGTGGAGAATAACTACGCGTCCGAGTGGCTTGACTACACTCAGCAACTGTTTGTAGCTGGGCCACACTTTTAGAGAGCTGATCTAATTGAGCTTGCTGTGATTTCAACAAGTCTCTTAGCTCACTTAACTCAAGTGTTGAGGAACCATGAGTAATTGATGATAATGACTCCCCCTGCACTCCATACTGCAAAGCAGGAACAACATGAACTGACTGGCTTCGACGGCGAGTGCCTCCCGGCATCCCTTCACGTTCCCATCTAAGGGCCTCACTACGAACCTCCAACAAACTTGAAGGCAAACGACGCACTAATTGTTTCAACTCTCGACGCAAAGAGCTATCGGCCACATGTTCAACAAACTGATCACGCACAAGGGTTTCTGAATTTGGCATATCATATGGTAACCGCTGTTCGACACGCTCCCAGAGGCCCATCAACGCAAGGGAAAACTCTAATAGAGTCTCCCCTTCCCGCTGCTTACGAGAAAAAAATGCCTCTTGCAAAGCCACGTAGGACTGTGAGCACCCATATAATTCCCGTAAAGCCAAAACAATTTTAGAAGGATCCCCCCTTTCAGCACTAGCGCGATAACGAATCTCCTCCCGTGCTTCCCCCTCCAAATGGTCAAACAGAAAAAAAGCTTGATCTGAAATAGAAAGATGGCGTGCCTGCATACATGCCTGTGCCTCTTCAACCCATTCATCAATGCTGATGCCAGTCCTGCCATTAAACTTTGGACATCGACGATCACGAGGTATAAACACAAACCTTTCAGCTGGAATGGCACCAGCACTGGTGGGTGGGGGCACAGCAACAGAACCCTCTGCGGCACCAAAAGAAGCCTCGCTTGGCACAGACGAGGTAGATGCACGTTCTTGGCGCAATTTGTCATTGTCAGCTTTTAACTGTGCCACTAGTCAAGTCAAGTCAAGTCACCTTTATTTATATAGCGCCTTTTACAATACAGATTGTGTCAAAGCAACTGCACAGTATTTAAACAGCACAATAGTGTGTAAGTAACGCATTATTGTAACAATCAATTTTCAGTTAAAGGCAGTTCATCAATGAATTCAGTGATATCATCGTCAGTTCAGTTCAAATAGTATACGATATCGCTGGAAAATGTCCCCAACTAAGCAAGCCAGAGGCGACAGCGGCAAGGAACCAAAACTCCACAGGTGACAGAAATGGAGAAAAAAACCTTGGGAGAAACCAGGCTCAGTCGGGGGACCAGTTCTCCTCTGGCCAGACCAAACAACAGTTTGTACCAATGTCTGATTGTAGAGAACTCATCAGGATCCTGTGGTGTAGCGCCGATGGCCGTCAAGGTTGGCGAGGTCTTTATTGATGATCCGCCTTGGAGCTCATCTGGTTGACATCCACGGCTATTGAAGTCATCTCTAGGTGGTGATCCACGATCTAAGCTGGGTACGGACTGGATCCGGGGGACTGGAGTGACCATCTGATCCAGATACAGGCTGGATCTGGTGGCTACGGTGACCTCGGAATAAGAATGAAACAGACTAATATTAGCGTAGATGCCATTCTTTTTACGATGCAACGAGTGCATCAGGTGTTATGGGAGGTGTTTTCGGTTCCGGTTGACCTAATTAATGCAGCCTAACAATCCTTTAACGGATTTGAATTATAGAAATGTGTTAATGATTTTATGTGTAAGCCAGGTTAAAGAGATGTGTCTTTAATCTAGATTTAAACTGACAGAGTGTGTCTGCCTCCCGAACAGTGTTAGGTAGATTGTTCCAGAGTTTAGGCGCTAGATAAGAAAATGATCTGCCGCCGGCAGTTGATTTTGATATTCTAGGTATTATCAAATTGCCAGAATTTTGAGAACGCAGCGGACGTGAAGGACTATAATACGATAGGAGCTCGTTCAAGTACTGAGGAGCTAAACCATTGAGGGCTTTATAAGTAATTAGCAAGATTTTAAAATCTATACGATGTTTAATAGGGAGCCAATGCAGTGCTGACAGAACCGGGCTAATATGGTCATACTTTCTGGTTCTAGTAAGAACTCTAGCTGCTGCATTTTGGACCAGCTGGAGTTTGTTTATTAAGCGTGCAGAACAACCACCCAATAAAGCATTACAATAATCTATCCTTGAGGTCATGAACGCATGAATTAATGTTTCAGCATTTGACATTGATAGCATAGGTCATAATTTCGATATATTTTTAAGATGGAAAAATGCGGTTTTGCAGATGCTAGAAATGTGGCTCTCAAAGGAGAGATTGCTATCGAATAGGACGCCTAGGTTCCTAACTGATGATGACGAATTTACAGAGCAGCCATCTAGTATTAGACTGTGTTTTAGGTCATTACTTGTGGAGGTTTTAGGTCCAATAATTAATACCTCTGTTTTTTTTCAGAATTTAACAGTAAGAAGTTATTCGCCATCCAGTTTTTAATATCAGCTATGCATTCTGTTAGTTTTTCGAATGGATATGTTTTGCCGGGCTGCGAAGAAATATAGAGCTGAGTATCATCAGCGTAACAATGAAAGCTAACACCATGTTTCCTGATGATATCTCCCAAGGGTAACATGTAAAGCGTAAAAAGTAATGGCCCTAGCACTGAGCCTTGAGGTACTCCATACTGCACTTGCGATCTAAATGATACCTCTTCATTTATTGCCACAAACTGATGACGGTCAGACAAGTACGATTTGAACCATGCCAGTGCACTACCACTAATGCCTACATAATTTTCAAGTCTATTTAAAAGAATGTTGTGGTCAATAGTATCAAATGCGTCACTAAGATCCAGTAGCACTAATAGAGAGATGCAACCACGATCGGTTGACAAGAGCAGGTCATTTGTTACTCTAATTAGAGCAGTCTCAGTACTATGATATGGTCTAAAACCTGACTGGAAATCCTCGCAGATACCATTTTTCTCTAAGAAGGAGCATAATTGTGAGGATACTACCTTTTCTAGTATCTTTGACAGAAAAGGGAGATTCGAAATTGGTCTGTAGTTAATTAATTCATAGGGGTCAAGTTGTGGTTTTTTAATGAGTGGCTTAATAACAGCTATTTTGAAGGTTTTGGGGACATATCCTAATGATAGTGACGAATTAATAATATTCAGAAGAGGATCTATGACTTCTGGAAGTACCTCCTTTAGTAGCTTAGATGGAATAGGGTCTAACATACATGTTGTGGGTTTAGATGATTTAACAAGTTTATACAATTCCTCCTCTCCTATAATAGAGAATGAATGGAATTGTTCCTCAGGAGATCTACAACGCACTATCTGATGCGATACTGTAGCGGGCGGCTGTATGGTTACAATTTTATCTCTAATAGTGTCTATCTTGGAGGTAAAGTACGTCATAAAGTCATTACTGCTGTGCTTTTGGGAAATGTCTAAACCTGTTGCTGCAATATTTTTAGTTAATTTAACCACAGTATTGAACAAATACCTAGGGTTATGTTTGTTTTCTTCTAAGAGAGATGAAAAGTAATCCGATCTGGCAGTTTTTAATGCTTTCCTATAAGATAAATTACATTCACGCCAAGCAGTACGAAAAACCTCTAGTTTTGTTTTCCTCCAGCTGCGTTCCATTTTTCGTGCTTTTCTCTTTAGGGCGCGGGTATGATCGTTATACCACGGTGTTACACTGTTTTTCTTAATCTTTTTTAGGCGCACTGGAGCAACTGTATCTAAAGTGCTAGAAAAGAGAGAGTCCATAGTTTCTATTACATCATCAAGTTTTTCTGAGCTATTGGATATGCTGAGGAATTCAGATAAGTCAGGAAGATTACTTACAAAGCAGTCTTTTGTAGTAGAAGTGATGGTTCTACCGTATTTGTAGCAAGGAATTGAATTAACAGTTTTAGCTATCTGGATTATACAAGAGACTAGATAATGATCTGAGATATCATCGCTTTGCTGCAGAATTTCAACGCCATTAACATCAATTCCATGTGACAGTATTAAATCTAGAGTATGATTTCGGCAATGAGTAGGACCTGACACGTGTTGTCTAACCCCAATCGAGTTCAAAATATCTATAAATGCTGTTCCTAATGCATCTTTTTCATTATCAACATGGATGTTAAAATCACCCACTATTAAGACTTTATCTGCGGCCAGCACTAATTCGGATAGAAAATCAGCAAATTCTTTAATAAAGTCTGTATGGTGCCCTGGTGGCCTGTATACAGTAGCTAACACAAACGTCACAGGGGATTTATCATTAGTACTTGTTTCTCTGGATAATGCTATATGAAGCACCATTACTTCAAACGAGTTATAATTGAAGCCCGTTCTCTGAGAGACATTGAGAATACTGCTATAAATAGTAGAAACACCTCCTCCTTTACCTTTTAGACGCGGTTCATGTTTATAACAGTAATCTTGGGGGGTGGACTCGTTTAAAATAATGTCACTAATTCCCTGAGTTCTTGCAACTCCCCCTCCATCATAACAAATTACTTACCAATTGCAGAGGGAAACACCACCCAGAGAGGCCTGCTTAAACTGACAGTCGCTGCTGCTTTGCCTTTCAAAAGAGAGAAAAAAAAAAAAATACAAATCAAACTCACCCACGTCTCCAAAATAAAAACTTCACAAAAACAAGAAAAAAACAAAAACAAATAAACAAACAAACAAACAAAAAAAAATTAAAAGAAGAAAGAGAGAAAAAAAAAAAAAAACTCACCCCAAATCAATGGCAACCCTGCCGACTACGCCAAATGTGGCAAGAGGGGTCAGGGATGAGAAACACTATTTTGATTTTAAATATTAGTTGACTACGCCACCTGGAATATACCAGGAAATACCAGCCTTAAGGGCACAGGTTCGCTGCCAAAGGCAGGGTGAGTATGGAGACTAGGATGAGAATAAAGATCACAAGTACTTTATTGATATACAAAAGTTAAAATATACAATTATTCCATACAAAGTCTCAAAAAAAAAAAAAAATAAATAAAAAGAAACTCAAAGAAAATAACTCAGTCACACATACAATTTACAACAATAAACAATAGCAAGACAAAGGATGGCCAGCGGGGGTCCTCAGACTTCCACCAAAATTTTATACAGAAACCCAAAAAAAACACTACACACTGGTGAAGCACAGCAAACTTATTAAACACGACACTCGGTGTGCACACAATGCATCACCACTGCTTGGCCCTCCCAACATAAAAATTAAATGAAGAATACAATATACACCCACACACACACACAAACAAAAGAAAAGAGCTACAGTTCCCACACAAATTACAAAACCACAAAAAAAAAACAAGAATTGCACACTCAAACACAGAGAAATACCACAATTCTCTGTAACGATACAAAACAAAAGAAAACCAAAATAATTACAATAAGATCCACAACACCACACACATACACGAACACACATACAGCACACACACGCACTGATTCAGAAGGTACTCACTAAATTCCAGGGGTTTCATTACCACGACGTAAAATGGGCGTCCCTGAGGGCGTTGGGAAAACGCCCCTTTCTAAAAAAAAATTATTAAGAGAGGTCACCGATCATGCGCAGTAAGTCAGTTTTTTTGCGCGGGCATTTCAAAACCTAGGATCAGCACTGATGGATAATGAAGGACAACACAGTCATACAGGTTATTTTTATGTTTTAAAATCTTAAATTTAAACGATTTTCGAAAAGAAATAAACAGCCGTTATAGAAATGTAAAACGTGTAGCGTCTATTTACGAAAATAAATCATGGTTTACAACGGTATCGTGGACAGGTAACGTTATTTCAAGACACTGTAACGTTATATGAATATAAATATGAAGGGCACGAAACCCCTGTGATTGTGGACAGGTATTTCAAAATACTGTATATGAATATAATTATGAAGTGCACGAAAACCCTGCGATCTTGGCCAGGTATTTCAAGATATTGTATATGAATATAATTATGAAGTGCACGAAACCCCTGCGATCGTGGACAGGTATTTCAAGACACTGTATGAATATAATTATGAAGTGCACGAAACCCCTGCGATCGTGGACAGGTATTTCAAGACACTGTATGCATATAATTATGAAGTGCACGAAACCCCTGCGTTCGTGGACAGGTATTTCAAGACACTGTATGAATATAATTATGAAGTGCACGAAACCCCTGCGATCGTGGACAGGTATTTCAAGACACTGTATCATGCATATAATTATGAAGTGCACGAAACCCCTGCGTTCGTGGACAGGTATTTCAAGACACTGTATGCATATAATTATGAAGTGCACGAAACCCCTGCGATCGTGGACAGGTATTTCAAGACACTGTATGAATATAATTATGAAGTGCACGAAACCCCTGCGATCGTGGACAGGTATTTCAAGACACTGTATGCATATAATTATGAAGTGCACGAAACCCCTGTGTTCGTGGACAGGTATTTCAAGACACTGTATGAATAATGAAGTGCACGAAACCCTTGCGTTCGTGGACAGGTATTTCAAGACACTGTATGCATATAATTATGAAGTGCACGAAACCCCTGCGATCGTGGACAGGTATTTCAAGACACTGTATGAATATAATTATGAAGTGCACGAAACCCCTGCGATCGTGGACAGGTATTTCAAGACACTGTATGCATATAATTATGAAGTGCACGAAACCCCTGCGTTCGTGGACAGGTATTTCAAGACACTGTATGAATAATGAAGTGCACGAAACCCCTGCGTTCGTGGACAGGTATTTCAAGACACTGTATGAATATAATTATGAAGTGCACGAAACCCCTGCGATCGTGGACAGGTATTTCAAGACACTGTATGAATATAATTATGAAGTGCACGAAACCCCTGCGATCGTGGACAGGTATTTCAAGACACTGTATGCATATAATTATGAAGTGCACGAAACCCCTGCGTTCGTGGACAGGTATTTCAAGACACTGTATGCATATAATTATGAAGTGCACGAAACCCCTGCGATCGTGGACAGGTATTTCAAGACACTGTATGAATATAATTATGAAGTGCACGAAACCCCTGCGATCGTGGACAGGTATTTCAAGACACTATGCATATAATTATGAAGTGCACGAAACCCCTGCGATCGTGGACAGGTATTTCAAGACACTGTATGCATATAATTATGAAGTGCACGAAACCCCTGCGTTCGTGGACAGGTATTTCAAGACACTGTATGCATATAATTATGAAGTGCACGAAACCCCTGCGTTCGTGGACAGGTATTTCAAGACACTATGCATATAATTATGAAGTGCACGAAACCCCTGCGATCGTGGACAGGTATTTCAAGACACTGTATGCATATAATTATGAAGTGCACGAAACCCCTGCGTTCGTGGACAGGTATTTCAAGACACTGTATGCATATAATTATGAAGTGCACGAAACCCCTGCGTTCGTGGACAGGTATTTCAAGACACTGTATGCATATAATTATGAAGTGCACGAAACCCCTGCGTTCGTGGACAGGTATTTCAAGACACTGTATGCATATAATTATGAAGTGCACGAAACCCCTGCGTTCGTGGACAGGTATTTCAAGACACTATGCATATAATTATGAAGTGCACGAAACCCCTGCGATCGTGGACAGGTATTTCAAGACACTGTATGCATATAATTATGAAGTGCACGAAACCCCTGCGTTCGTGGACAGGTATTTCAAGACACTGTATGCATATAATTATGAAGTGCACGAAACCCCTGCGATCGTGGACAGGTATTTCAAGACACTGTATGCATATAATTATGAAGTGCACGAAACCCCTGCGTTCGTGGACAGGTATTTCAAGACACTGTATGCATATAATTATGAAGTGCACGAAACCCCTGCGATCGTGGACAGGTATTTCAAGACACTGTATGCATATAATTATGAAGTGCACGAAACCCCTGCGTTCGTGGACAGGTATTTCAAGACACTGTATGCATATAATTATGAAGTGCACGAAACCCCTGCGTTCGTGGACAGGTATTTCAAGACACTGTATGCATATAATTATGAAGTGCACGAAACCCCTGCGTTCGTGGACAGGTATTTCAAGACACTGTATGCATATAATTATGAAGTGCACGAAACCCCTGCGTTCGTGGACAGGTATTTCAAGACACTATGCATATAATTATGAAGTGCACGAAACCCCTGCGATCGTGGACAGGTATTTCAAGACACTGTATGCATATAATTATGAAGTGCACGAAACCCCTGCGTTCGTGGACAGGTATTTCAAGACACTGTATGCATATAATTATGAAGTGCACGAAACCCCTGCGATCGTGGACAGGTATTTCAAGACACTGTATGCATATAATTATGAAGTGCACGAAACCCCTGCGATCGTGGACAGGTATTTCAAGACACTGTATGCATATAATTATGAAGTGCACGAAACCCCTGCGATCGTGGACAGGTATTTCAAGACACTGTATGCATATAATTATGAAGTGCACGAAACCCCTGCGATCGTGGACAGGTATTTCAAGACACTGTATGCATATAATTATGAAGTGCACGAAACCCCTGCGTTCGTGGACAGGTATTTCAAGACACTGTATGCATATAATTATGAAGTGCACGAAACCCCTGCGTTCGTGGACAGGTATTTCAAGACACTATGCATATAATTATGAAGTGCACGATACCCCTGCGATCGTGGACAGGTATTTCAAGACACTGTATGCATATAATTATGAAGTGCACGAAACCCCTGCGTTCGTGGACAGGTATTTCAAGACACTGTATGCATATAATTATGAAGTGCACGAAACCCCTGCGTTCGTGGACAGGTATTTCAAGACACTGTATGCATATAATTATGAAGTGCACGAAACCCCTGCGTTCGTGGACAGGTATTTCAAGACACTGTATGAATATAATTATGAAGTGCACGAAACCCCTGCCATCGTGGACAGGTATTTCAAGACACTGTATGCATATAATTATGAAGTGCACGAAACCCCTGCGTTCGTGGACAGGTATTTCAAGACACTGTATGAATATAATTATGAAGTGCACGAAACCCCTGCGATCGTGGACAGGTATTTCAAGACACTGTATGCATATAATTATGAAGTGCACGAAACCCCTGTGTTCGTGGACAGGTATTTCAAGACACTGTATGCATATAATTATGAAGTGCACGAAACCCCTGCGTTCGTGGACAGGTATTTCAAGACACTATGCATATAATTATGAAGTGCACGAAACCCCTGCGTTCGTGGACAGGTATTTCAAGATATTGTATATGAATATAATTATGAAGTGCACGAAACCCCTGCGTTCGTGGACAGGTATTTCAAGATATTGTATATGAATATAATTATGAAGTGCACGAAACCCCTGCGAACGTGGACAGGTATTTCATGATACTGTATATGAATATGAAGTGCACGAAAGCCCTGCAATAGTGGAGGTATTTGAAGCAAATTGCTTTTCCCTAACTGCGCATGATCGGTGACCTATGCAAATTCTCAAATAGGCCACGCCTGCCTGGTGACGCAATATCGATTACGCTGTACTGAAACCCCTGGAAAAAAGTGCATCCCGATTCAGAACGAATTCACAAACGCTGTGAATTACATTAAGCAAATGAGACCCAGGCAAAACAGCAGCGCCGCCACCGCAGTAGATATTCTGCCCCGAACTACAATTCACAGAAACCCTTGCACGTGCAGTTACCTGCCGAACATGGGAGCAAAAAAAAAGAATTACTTACAATAAATCAAACATTACAAAACAAAAAAAAAACTAACTATTATACATACCACGAGAGTGTTAAGGCATCGCGTTACACATCGTCACCAGTCATAGGAAATTGTGGCTATGATGACAAACTACAAACACAAATACATCAGCCCCGTATTCATGGGCAACGTTCTTTCTAATAACAAACAAGCCTACCTGTGAACCATTGTGGGCGTCTAATGCACAGCAGCTGGAAAACCGAAAGCAAACTTTGTTGATGGCAACAAGTACACTAATATTACCAATATTACATCCACATACAAATTTACTGCTTCAGGGCTACAACACATACCTTCAATTTGGAACCGGAAAGAATTGCCAAAAACGGGAAAAAGGGGCGGTAACACTGATGGCGCATCCCAAGTCACAACACTCACGCATTTATAATCTCCAAAATACGCTCTGATTGGTTTAATGATTTTGCATGACACCAGCCAATAGAGATGAGGATGACGCCAGCCAATAAGAATAGGGGCTATAGCACCCTGCTACACATATATGAAGTGTTTTGTTCTGAGTGAGTTTTGGAGGTGAGATTAACTGTTTGACCAAGATTGACAATTGAAAAGGACAGGTGAACTGGAGACTGTAAGTGGGTGTAAATATGAATGTGTGTGTTTGTCATCCCTTTGATGGACTGGCCATCTGTCCAGAGGGTCTTCCTGCTTATGATCTTGGAAAGGCTCCAGCCTCCTCATGACCCTAGGACAAGTGCTTTGGAAAATGTATGGAATAGATGTATGGATGATCAGCACTGTGAGTGTTCTAATGCACCCTTACCAGTGTTCAACCCTGCCTGTTAATGACCATGTATTTGTCTCTGTCTACAAGTAAAGCTATGCAGATGCACTGTAGAATGACCTGTGTATTAATTGCATTTATAGTTCTGATTAGTATGTGTTGCCATTAGTGTGTATATATATATATTTTTTGTGCATATATCTATTTCTGGATACCGTGTGCATAACTGAATCTGTTCCTTGCTTGTGCAAGCATGACACTGTTTTTACTCAATATGTGTATCATTAACGGAAATACTAGCTCTTTTCAAGCTAGAAAACATTATTTTTAGACAAATTTTACAGCTGTATCCATTTAATTTTTTTATGGCTTCTTTAAAAATGTTAAGATTTTCGGGGAAAAAAAAACATGGTACATCCCAAAATGTACCTGAAGTATTCTGAATTCACAGTTTGTTCTGTGGAACGTGCATCGATAGAGAAGCATTTCCGTTGGCTGTAGTCTGCAGGTATTATGGCAAATCACAAAAGCTGACATTGCACATGCCATAGACAGAAAATATCCAGATCCGGGGCTCAACTCGCTTTTGTAGGCTATTAAATTGATAACATGTAGAAATACATTTATTTCCAAAAAATCTGTAGGAACTGGAACTCTGTCCCCCTCGAAATTCAGTGCCCTGACTCTCTACTCCCGTGTCCCGCCATCCCCACCCTCAACCAATTTTGAGATTTGGGGTTATTCTTCTTCCATGAAGAATAGTTAAGACAAGTGGAAAGAAAAGCATCCAAAACATATTTAAATATAGTTTATTACACTGTATCTATTTGTGTCAATTCAAATACAATAAAAATTTAAATATACATCTTTAAATGCAGTTTTCTCAAAATTTCTAAGAAATCTCTTCTTCAGTAGCATACACAGACACCAGACAGTTTTTTTTCCCTCATGTATGTTAGATATAACCCATCATTTACAATCATTTTCTTAGGTATTATTAAAAAGAATAATATTTATTGCAGACATCATGGTTTACTCCACAGGAAAGTTAGGAGTAACCAGTAGTTTATATTTCAAAAATATTACTGAAATCATGAAAAACAAAATAATAAAAAATACAGTAAATTAAAAATAATAATTTCTTAGAAATGTGTATATTTGTACAATTAATTCCTGGATCAGATATTTTTGTCAAACTTTCAGCCTTATACATGCAGTCTCTATACACACCTCACTTTCAACAGGGCAGAAATCACTTAACAGTTAAAACTACAGCAGTTTAATCCACAGTGATGTGACACACTGTGTGTAAGCTATTTTCTGAAAACATTTACAAATTGTATCGTAATATTACGTAATATATTACTGCTAACCAGTAATTCTTTAGAAGTGATCCGACTGGTATCCAAGAATCCCATTGTTGCAACACATGGCAGCATTCAGGACACAGCAACTCATTTATTATGTTCATTCTGCACCAGGCATTTAGTCCATTTTATTACAATTAGTGCTCTTGTGCCCTTCAGTCACTTTTACAGCCCATTCCACTTAAATCACTTATTCTATCCATCTTGAAACCGAAGCAGTTTTTACGTTTTTCTTTATTTTTTGGTGTTTGCTTATTGCGTAAATTAGACAGATCGCCTGATGACGGTCGCTGTCTTGCGCCTCTGACGCTTGTGTCCAGCTCTTGTGGCTCTTTTGCTGCGCGCGACTTATTCAGAACGCGCGCATCGTCCGTTCCATTTCTCACTAGTCTCGTGCTCCTGTTCTCTGCTGAGAGATTTTTTGTGGACTGTGATAAAAAGAAGTAAAGATTTCGTGAAAGATATATTATGTTTCACCAAAAAAAAAAAAAAGAAAAAGAAAAAGAAAAAAACAGTTCAGTTGTTTGGGTCTCACTTGCTTTGTTGTCGTCCTATGCAAATATTTCGTGCAATTGGAAATAACAAACCTGCCATTTTAGTCACATTTGGGTAAATTTGCAGCAACGCTCTTTACTATCATAATGTACATAAAAATCCACAAACCTTGTACTGGACTGTAGTGAGTGGTTTTGCGTAAAGTGAAAGGCTGACCATGAACAGTCCACAGATGAGCATGTAAATCATATCCATCCCAGCGACTTCTTATCATAGTAATGCACACGGACTGAATCACACATGCCCTCTCTTCTCAGTGTTTATAATCTAGCTATGATGTCATGACGATTTAAATAATAGTGCCATTTCCTTAATGCTTTGATGCCAGTGGCTCCTTTTCTATCTCTAGCTTAATAGATAACGTAACATGAGGATTAATCGACAAATTAATAATAATAATAAAAAAAATTCTAACAGAGCTACTACACTCTTAAGAAAAATAGTTCTAAACAGTACCAGAAAAGGGTTCTTCAGTTCTAACAATAGAAGAACCCCTTTTAATGCTAAATAGAAACCTTTTTATAGGGTTCCATAAAGAATGCTTTGAAAATGTTATATTGGACTTTAATGGTGTTATAAATATCCCTTTTAAATATGGTTTATTTTCATTACAGTTTTTTTCAGTCGCTAACAAGCGTTTGTCCAATCAGTTGTCACATTTTCAAAACTCTAAACACAATTAGCACAGCATCGGTCTTTTGTGGCCATACCATTCATGCATTTCATGTCGTTTTCACCCAGTATGCAGTCAGTGAACACATTTCCACAATGCTTACATTTTCTTAACAGACAAGCTATACCTCCCAACAAAATTATGGATTGTTTTTGTAGTATTTACGAATGTTAGCACACAACATCCCACAATAGCAAATACAATATTCCAAACCTTAGATACAGTATAAAAACCTCTGCTTCTGCAATGAAATCAGTTCAAAAACAATATCAATATCAAAAATATATCTCAGCTGATAATAAACAAACAATTGAATAATTGACACACAGCTGATTTATGTTGGGTAAATTGGGCCAACCACAGCTGATTCCAGTCTGGCTTAGACTCAGAGACAGTGGTTATTTTTTTATATTACATTTACACTTATACAGTAAAAGGAGGAATTTTAGGAGTGATGTTTTGGAAACAGGGTTGGGGTCAATTCAGGAATTAACTCAATTCCAATTCAAAGAAGGAAATGGAATTGGAATTCAACAACAATTAAAGCTGCAAGCAGCGTTGACCGGGCCCTCGCCGTCTGGCAGTCGCCATCCCGATAGCATCAGGAAAACGGTGCCCAGTTGGCACATGCATTCACAGTAACCCTTTGGACTAACACTAACTGTCTCCCCTCCTGTCTGACTCTTTCTCTTGCCACCCATCCCCCCTCCTTACACTCAGCCACTTACCACACAAACACACACATAGAGTGCAGAGCAGAGTGAGATCAGATATGTTTTTTAATTTTCTTTCATTCGTGGAGTTTTGTATAATTATGAAATGAACTGTGTTTAATCAGAATGAATAGTTATTTGTATGAAAAAAGTTTCAAAGAGTTAGGATGCTGCACTTTAAATATATAATAAATCATTGAAAATTGAAAATGGAAAATGAAATTCTAGGCACGATATCTGCCTCACAAACACAGGAAACAAATATTTGAATGTATTTTGTATTTTTATTTATTTGCCATGGCAGCAGCATTTGATGCATCAGGGACGCCTTTACAGACTCTCATCGGCCGTGTTTTTACATCATTCTGATGAAGTTTGAAGAAAATCGAATACAAATATATTGTTCGTTGTTCGTTCGTGTGTTAGTTCATTAACCATTGTTAACAAAAGAGACCCTATTTTAAATAGTTACCATGTTTTATGATCTACAACCATTTTTAAATATTATTTTAATGATCTATAAGCATCTGTGAAATAATTATAAACAAATTTATTAAAAATAAATACATATTAACTTAGTTGATGTATTTGTTTCTCATTCTAATTAAGTGAACTGAGCAGTATAGTGTCATACTTATAAGATTTTTTATTCTATCAGTGAGATTGTATATATGTATATAAATCATATAAGTTTTCCTTAAAAGATTAATAAAAGATTTTAATGCTCTTTAAGCACCTATACAAAATAATTATGTAAAAGTACACTGACAGTACAGTATATATAAACTGATTCTATGGATTATTTTCATTCTTATACACTGAGAATGAGCTAAATAGCATTATTGTTCAAACGATTCCTTATCTTATGAGGACCTCTAGTGTTCATCCCTGGTACTAGAGCTTTAATCTGACAAATTTATATGACACTTTTAATGTTTTTGGGGCCTCTGAGCATGATAACCTTTTGAAACTACACGTATTTCCTAAGAATTTCTTGTTCTTTATATGTAAAAAGTTTTGATGAGTTAGAATAATGCAATTTAAAGATATATGGAAATAACTCTTCATCTTTTTTACTGTTACTTTCATAAATCACCACATCAACACCGTTCAAGATATCCCAAAGCCGTTCACATTTTAACATCTTCAGTATCTTGGCATCATGTTGACAAAGTTTGGTGTGAACTGTCTGATTCTGCTATGAGTGATATGAATTTATTCACAGCTATATTTTTCCAAAAATCCACATTCAAATCAAAATAGCTGACTTCCTGTTGGTCGTAGCTAATGGGTATAAATTTTTTGCAAAAAAAATCTGGTGATCAAAAATGATTAGGCTGTAGTTAAGAACTGTTAGTTTTATGGACAGTTAGAATGTTTTGTATATGCAGACAAGGGCTTTATGATGGGCCTGATTTGAATTTAGAAAAATGTTTTATTTCTTAAACATGTTTGAAGTTCTTAATAGATTTCACTGTTGCACATTTAGTCTTTTTATTTTTTTTACAGTAAT
The DNA here is from genome assembly GCF_049309525.1 of Garra rufa. Taxonomy (NCBI): domain Eukaryota; kingdom Metazoa; phylum Chordata; class Actinopteri; order Cypriniformes; family Cyprinidae; genus Garra; species Garra rufa. The sequence goes on from NC_133370.1 coordinate 37,027,445, forward strand.
GTACATTTTGCAGTTTGTTTACATGGTGTACATTGGATGCACATATTTATGACTTCTTGTTACAGTATTCATTTAAAATAAAAGTTGTTTAAAATAAACAACTGTGTGCACCCTATTATTAATGTAGATGTGTATTTCAGTAATACACTTAAGTAGGGGAGTTTTAAGTTACCAGCATTTATATCAAAATATGGATCCCATGTCTGCAAAACTAACATTTTAAATGAAATATTGATAGCTAATCGATATCGAATCGAATTGAATCGAAACCATAAAAATAAGAATCGAATCGAATTGCTAAATTGGTCACAATACCCAGCCCTAATTCACATCCTAATGAATAAACAACCAAGAGTTTAAATATTCCCTTCTATCTCCTCCTCTCTGACTCTCTCTTTCCACCCATCCCCCCTCCCCACTCTCACCCTAACACTCAACAAACACACACCCACTTACCACGCACACACATAAGTGCAGAGCAGAGAGGGATCAGATTTGTTTTTTAATTTTCATTAATTCATAGATCTTTGTATAATTATGAAATGAACGGTGTCTGATCAGAATGACTAGTAGTCTGTATGAAAAAAGTTTCAAAGACTTTGGATGCTGCACTTTAAAGATATAATAAAATTACGGCTATCTTTTTTTACTCCGATTTCAATCAATCACCACATCAACACCGTTCAAGATATCCTAAATCTGCTCGCAATTTAGCATCTTCAGAATGTTGGCATCATGTCAAAAAAGTTTGGTGTGAATTGGTTGGTTTTCCCGAGAGAAGTATATAAAATTCCACAGCCTGATTTTTCCAAATATCCACATTCAAATCAAAATAGCTGACTTCCTGTCGATCGTAGCTAATGGGTGTAAATTAGAAATGTTTCTGGCTTGATGAGATCAATATATGTACCGAGTTTGGTGACTGTAGGACAAACTAAACCCCCAACTTTTGTCAAAAGGTGGCGCTATGGAGCGCCTGCTAAACACCCATTTATGGGCTTTTATCAGTGTCTAAATATCATTAATACAGATGTGTGTGTGAAGTTTCATGAAATTCTGAGTATTTTAAGTGGCTCCAAAACACAAAAAGCTAAAGTTAAAGTTTGATACGTTGCCATGGCAACATGATAAAAGTTATCGATAATGCAATTCACAGATTCTCATTGGCCATGTTTCAACATTATTGAGATGAAGTTTGAAGCAAATTGAGTAAAATTAAGAGGTTGATTTAAAAGCATTTAGAAAATGTTGCGCTTTGTGCTGCCAGTTGGTGGCGCTATAACTTTGACTCCTAATAGTCACATCTCTGTGATCGGCATCATAAGATGAACAAACTGCTGAAGTTTGGTCAAAATCAGACAAAGTGTGTTAAAGTTATTAGACACTTCCTGTTTCTCATTTCTCGCCATAACTTTGTCGCCCCGCCACGGCCAAACCGTTCGAGATATCAAAAATCCCCTGGCAATTTTGCGTCCCCAATGTCTTGAGATCATGCTGACCGAGTTTGGTGGCCATCGGTGGAAAGGTCTAGGAGGAGTATTTCAAATTCCATTGCATGCGCTTTTTAGACATCCCTGAATAGCTGACTTCCTGTAGGGTGAAGCACTGACTTTGAGCATGAAAGTTTTTCAGCCCGATGAGGTCTATATGTGTATGAATTTTGATAACTGTAGGTCAACCGGTGTGCGCTCCAGAGTCCCTCAAATGTATTTTTTTTTCATGCTGTGCCACGCCCCCCCCAGGTGACCCCCCCATGTCAAAGTTAGTCCGGCCCTGATGGCCGCAGGTTCCAATGTGTGTGCAAAGTTTCAAGAGTTTTCGTGTATGTTAAGGGCCCCGAAATTACCCAAAACATTGATGAAATAATAATAATAATAATCCTTAGAAAAACAATAGGGCCTTCGCCCATTCTGGGCTCGGGCCCTAATTACAGGAAACAGAGTTGGAATTGAATTGGAATTACAGTAAGTGGAATTCAATTCAGGGAAATTCCACTGAGTTCCGTTTATTGCTGTTTCTGAGCATCTATTTGTGATTGCATTTAGAGACATACATTTGAACTTTATTTATGATGCTTTACAAATACCAAGTAATGTATGAAATAGAGTTGATCAAATGCAAGTAAATAAAAATAAGAACTATACATTATGAATTAATTACTGAATGACAGTGGTGATACGTTTCTGGATGTACTATACATTCAATATATGATTACCACATAATTTATGTCTCAACTCACAAAAAAATTAGTCATGTTCATTCATGTATTTCATTCACTTTTTATTGCATCGAATTATCATCATTTCCTGAAATTTGGCATGTGAAATGATCATGCTTGACATACTAAACATACAGTACTTTCTATTTCTTTTATATGTTTGTTGTTTATGTGATTTACAATATTTAATGTACTATAAACTAGCAACTCAAGTGGAATTTAATAGAATTTATTTGATTTCAATTCAGTTTCCTGACATTCCAATTCCAAATCCAATTCCATTCAAAGAAGTGAATTGGAATTTCAGAATGCTCTTGTGTGTTTCATGGATATTTTGTTCACTGTAAGCAATACTGTAAAACTTTTTCTGTTCTATCATACTGTCACAGCACAGAGGGAGGCAGAGATGGAGGTGAATGTATAAGATAAAAGGTAAGTTTATTAACAGGTTCGCTAAGTATATTGAAGCAGGTATTGAGGTAAGAGTTCTTATCTGAGATGTCCAGCGTTCAGGTAAGTAATTCCAACTATGGAACCAGGAAACCATAGAGTCCACGGGAAGAGCATGCAGGGGTGTGATCGGTAGATCAGACAACGAGGAATGAATCTGTCCGGGTATATATAGGGGAGCTGATTGGATCCAGGTGAGTAATTAGTAATCAGGTGACAGTGAACGTGTGTGTGTGTCTTCAGGGGGCGTGGTTGGTGGATCTTGCTGTGGTAGAACTCTGACATTACCCCCTCCTCCAGGGGCGGCTCCCGACGCCCCTCTCCGACGTCGAGGACGACCTCGACCGCGAGGGGCAGGACGTTCTGGGTGGCTCTGGTGGAAGTCCGTCAGAAGTTGAGGATCGAGGATATCGTCTCTGGCCACCCATGATCTTTCCTCCGGTCCGTACCCCTCCCAGTCGATCAGATATTCCAGGCGGTTGCCCCGACGTCGGGAATCCAGGATCTCACTCACGGTGTAGATGGAAGGTTGATCCAGGATCTCCGGAGGAGGGGTATCAGCTTCAGCTCCAGGATTATCTGTGGCAGAGGGAAAGTACGGTTTGAGGAGTGATACATGAAAGGTGGGATGGATTCTGTACCTGGGTGGGAGCTGAAGCTGATATGTCACTTCGTTGATCTGCCTCAGGACCTCGAATGGACCGATGTAGCGGGGACTCAGCTTTTTGCACGGTAACCTCAGCCTGATGTCTCTCGTAGACAACCACACCTTGTCTCCAGGTTGGTATAATGGGGTGGGTCTTCTACGAACATCGGCGAATTCCTTGTGGCGTCGGATGGCTCGTTGTAGATGTTGATGAGCCGAGTCCCACACTCTCTCGCTCTCTCGGAACCAGTAGTCTACAGCTGGAACATTCGTGGGTTCCTCCGTCCAGGGAAACAGCGGCGGCTGAAAACCGAGTATGCACTGGAAGGGAGTTAGTCCGGTGGTCTCTTGGCGTAGTGAGTTCTGTGCATACTCGGCCCACGGGAGGAACCTGCTCCAGCTGTGTTGGTCAGCGGAACAGTATGATCGGAGGTAACGTCCAAGCTCCTGGATCTTCCTCTCAGTCTGGCCGTTGGTCTGTGGGTGGTATCCTGATGAGAGATTAACAGAAACACCAAGTGACTTGAAGAATGATTTCCATACATGCGAGATGAATTGTGGACCCCGGTCCGACACAATCTCCTCGGGGAGACCAAAGTGACGGAATACGTGCTGGAAGAGTAACTCGGCGGTGTTCATAGCCGTAGGTAGGCCTGCCAAGGGGAGAAATTTGCAGGCCTTGGAGAAACGGTCCACTACAACCAGCACGCAGGTGTTACTGGTATAAGAGTCAGGTGAGCAGTTTCAATGTCTGATTGAATAGTACTCACCACCGGACGTGGGGGTCTAACAGGACAGGTTCGTAGAAGATGACCAGGTTGTCCACAGTATAAGCAGAGTCTTTCCTTGATGCGGCGTTGATGTTCTGACCATGAGAGACGTGTTGAATCGATTTGCATGGGTTCTGGTACTGGAGAGCAAGCTGCCACCATAGCGGACTGAGGAGCGGTTTCAGGTGGCTGGCAGGCGGCTAGGCGCTGGGATACCCTCGTAGCTCGCTGTAGAAAGGTCTCCAACCCGATGTTGTCGTCATAGATGGCCATAGCGGCGCGAATATCCGGGTGGAGACCGTGACGATAGGCACCCAGCAGCGATGTCTCATTCCAGCCACTAGCCGCCGCCAGCGTCCGGAAATGAAGGGTGTACTCGTGGATGGAAGAAGAACCTTGTTGCAGTCGGAAGAGCTGATCAGAAATGGTGAGTATATCTGTGTTTGAACTGAAAACCTCAGAGAAATGACAGGTGAATTGCTCAAAAGACTGAATTAAAGGAGTGTTAGCTTGCCATATTGACTTCGCCCATTGTAGAGCTTTTCCGGTGAGTAGGGAAATGAGAAACGCTACCTTCGATTCATCCGTAGAAAATTGCTGTGGTTGCATCTTGATGAATAGTTGGACTTGCAGTAGGAAACCGCTACACTCAGCCGCTTCACCCGAATATGTGTTTGGTAAAGCCATGGGACTTCCTGAGGCAGATGGCGGCGCGGGGGATGGTGTTAGCGCCGCTTTGAAGGCTTTGATGAGTTCGGTGAGTTGATCTGGTGCAGGTGTTTCCTCGTTGTCCATTATGTTGTTGGTCTGATCTTCTGTCACAGCACAGAGGGAGGCAGAGATGGAGGTGAATGTATAAGATAAAAGGTAAGTTTATTAACAGGTTTGGTAAGTATATTGAAGCAGGTATTGAGGTAAGAGTTCTTATCTGAGATGTCCAGCGTTCAGGTAAGTAATTCCAACTATGGAACCAGGAAACCATAGAGTCCACGGGAAGAGCATGCAGGGGTGTGATCGGTAGATCAGACAACGAGGAATGAATCTGTCCGGGTATATATAGGGGAGCTGATTGGATCCAGGTGAGTAATTAGTAATCAGGTGACAGTGAACGTGTGTGTGTGTCTTCAGGGGGCGTGGTTGGTGGATCTTGCTGTGGTAGAACTCTGACACATACCGTGTTTCTACTGTACCTCCTGTAATAAACAGAAAAAGAAACATATTTGCTTTTTACTGGAATGCTTTTGAATGTGAACATTACTGTACATGTGGACATACAGTTCCCAACCAAGAAATTTAGTGTCAAAATGGTGGATTGCATATTTTGCATGCAAATACCTGTAAAACTGAAACATAAAAAGTCTATGCAGTTTTTGTAATGTCAACAATAGCCAGTATTTTGAAACCTGGTGTACTTTGATTGACTGCATGTACCTTGTGAAGAATGTATTTAGAATGTATTTGCTGTATTTTTCATTTGTATGTTTATTTTGAATTTAAGAATTCAGGAGATTTAAATCTGTATATATGTTAAAAAGTTAGAACTGAGCAGAGGGTTTTCTTTTAAATTCAAAAGTATAGTTTAATTTAAAGTTTGTTTGTTTGAGTTTTTTTATAACATGTATTAGAAGAATAAAAAGGCAAAACAAATGTTTTGGTTAATAAAAAAAGGTTTAAAAAACCTGTCAGGCATAGGGGGCTGTCACAACGAAGGTCTGAGACGTACGGACCCATTTGCAGCATTTATTGAGAATCATCAACAAGCAAGAGTAATCACCGGAAAACAGGAACAACGTAGGAAATCCAGTAAACAGTTCGATACTCAGGCAATGGTCACAATGGTATGTAGCAAGAATCAGAAACGAGATACACAGTCCAGGGTCATACACGGGAAATCCAACACAAGGGAAAACGCTTAGAATTACGACCATAGGGAACGATAAGACTTCGCGCCGGAAGTGTGTGTGTCTGTGGCTTAAATGCATGTGGGTAAATGTGAAACAGGTGTGTGCAGCAATCAGTGCAGTGGAAAACGAGGAGCAGATGTATGCAGTGATTGGTGCAGTGGCTTGTGGGGATTGCAGTCCAGAAGTGTGGTGCAAGAGTTCATGATGACAGGATAGACCAGATACATGACAGGGGCCTTGCAAAATTGACCCGAGAAGGAGGTGGGCCCCGGCACAGTTTCTGTTTGTAAGAAACTGTAGATGGTTCGCACTCTGAAAAAACTAGACAAAGTCTTTAACAAAAAGAAACAATTATTTTAATGGAGCAAGAGCAGACGTTTCAGCCATCCAGCTATTCTCAATGCTCATAATGAATCAACACCAGACATGCAGTCAATTAATACTCAATAGGTAATCAGGAAACAGGTAACAGGTGCAGTGGGAGGGGCTTCAGCCCAAACCCAGAGAACAGGTAGAAACACAATTCTTTTTATAAAAAAGTTAACAATGTTTATCTCTAAAAAAAGAATAAAAATACTTTCAGAAAACATTAGTAGTTTATCTCTTCATTCATCCCTTTCAGGAAAAGACTGTTGAGTTAAAAAATCCAAAAAGATTCTCTCTGTAGCAGTTTTTTTTATCTGAATCACCACCTCTCCTTTTAGGCAAAACTCTTTTTTTCAGGTCAGAAATTGCATGCTTAGCTAATTGAAAATGTTGGGAAACAGACGAAGTTGCATCACATCTCCTAATTGCACTCAAATGCTCCAAAATTCTCGTTCGTAAAGCCCTGATAGTTTTGCCTACATACAACAATGGGCCAGGGCAAATCAAAATGTACACCACGTGGGTAGATTTACATGTAATTAATTGTTTGATTTTATATATCTTACGTGTGTGCGGATGTGTGAAAGACTGGAGTTTAAGGTAATGTGAGCAGGAAGTGCAACTTTTGCATGGAAAATTACCCTGGGCATTGGAAAGACTACTAGAAGGAGGCGTGGCAGTATCAGCATGGACCAGCCTATCTCTAAGATTTGAGCTTCTAGAAAAGACACAAAGAGGCAAATTTTGAAAAAGCCAATTCAGTTGGTAATCACTTTTAACTATATGCCAATGAGAATTAACAATGTTTCTAATGTCTCTGCTCAAAGGACTATAGGTCAGTTTTAGAATGCAGCGGTTCTCATTTTGTTTGGAAACCAAATTAGTCAAATGTGTACCAGAGGCACGTACTTTGTTTAGTGCTGTATCAAGCCAACTGTTGGTATATCCCCTAGAGTTAAAATCTCTGTATAGAAGTCTTGCTTTTACCTCAAAGTCATTTTTGTCAGAGCAGATACGATGCAATCTGGTGAACTGACTGAAAGGCAGACCACGTTTCAGAGATGTTGGGTGAGCACTTGTGGCATGAAGTAAGCTATTTTTCCTCTGTCTTTCCTATATAAAGAAGAAACAATATGTCCATCAATAACAGAAATACAGGTGTGTCACATTCGAGATGAGGTCAGGGTCCAAATGCAGGGAAGGTGAGTTTTAATTAAATAAACACAAACAAACAAACAAAAGACCAACACGGCACACCAAAACACAAGCAAGGCAAGAGCAAGAACATAAACTTCAGGAACGAGAATGACGGAAAACAAACCACACAGAAGACAGGATACAATGCAGACTCACCAGAGTGGTGGGAGAGTGGAGATTATAAAGACTGTGGTGATTGTGAACAGCTGTGGATGTGAGTGACGAGACAGGTGTACACAATCAAGGGAGTGAAAGTGCGGGAGGAAGGAAAACAGCGACCTCCGGAGGAGGAGGGAAAACCCGCAGCCCAGAGTCATGACAGTACCCCTCCCCTAAGGAACAGCTTCCAGACGTTCCATGAGGCCGAACAAGTCTGGAGGGAGGTGGAACGGGGGACTGGTGAAACGGGGAGAGGGATGGTGGGCCAGGCCCATGCAGCTGCAGCAGGGCCGGAGACAAGAGTTCCGGGAGGCTGGACAAGACCAGCGTAGGACCCGGGACCCGGGACGCCGCAGCATCGGGAATAGAGTTAGCGGTCACCGCCGCGTCAGGTACAGAGTGAGCGGACGCCGCTGCATCGGGCACAAGGTGAGAGGTCACCGCCGCTTCGGGAACAGAGAGAGCGGACGCCGCCACTTCGGGAACAGAGAGAGCGGACGCCGCCACTTCGGGTACAGGGTGAGCGGTCACCGCCACTTCAGGAACAGGGTGAGCGGTCGCCGCCGCGTCGAGAACAGGGTGAGCGGTCGCCGCCACGTCAAGAACAGGGTGAGCGGACGCTGCCGCGTCGAGAACAGAGTGAGAGGTCACCGCCGGGTCGAGAACAGAATGAGCGGTCACCGCCGCTTTGGGAACAGACAGAGCGGACGCCGCCGCATCGGGCTCAGAGTGAGCGGTCGCTGCCACTTCGGGAACGGAGTGAGCGGTCGCCGCCGCTTCGGGAACAGAGTGAGCGGTCGCCGCAGCATCGGGAACAGAGTTAGCGGTCACCGCCGCGTCAGGCACAGAGTGAGCGTTCTGGGTCCAAATGCAGGGAAGGTGAGTTTTAATTAAATAAACACAAATAAACAAACAAAAGACCAACACGGCACACCAAAACACAAGCAAGGCAAGAGCAAGAACATAAACTTCAGGAATGAGAACGACGGAAAACAAACCACACAGAAGACAGGATACAATGCAGACTCACCAGAGTGGTGGGAGAGTGGAGATTATAAAGACTGTGGTGATTGTGAACAGCTGTGGATGTGAGTGACAAGACAGGTGTACACAATCAAGGGAGTGAAAGTGCGGGAGGAAGGGAAACAGCGACCTCCGGAGGAGGAGGGAAAACCCGCAGCCCAGAGTCATGACAAGGTGTCTAAAAAGTTCACACTAGTGGCACTCGCTGTATAGGTGTACTTAATAGAAGGTCTTAAGCAATTCATGTATAAGACAAACAGTTCAAATTCAGATAATTAGCCATGAAAAATCACAAAACAGTCGTCAATGTATCTCTTGAACAATATTATCTTCTCCAAAAAAGGATTGTTATTGAACACATACTGTTCTCCCAAAAAACCAAGATATAAATTGGCATAGTCAGGGGCCATAGTGGCACCCATAGCTGTGCCACTGATCTGAAGGTAATATTGATGTTCAAACAAGAAATAGTTTTTAGTGAGCACTAATTCAGACATATCTACAATGAATTTAGTAGGTAGACCATCATCATTAGTCCGAAGATCAAGAAAATACTTCAAGGCAGTCAAACCATCAGTGTGAGGAATGTTTGTATATAAAGAGGTTACATCCATAGTACCAAGCAAAACACCCTGACAGTTTCTGTATGTAAAAACTAATGTTAGACCTACCTAAAAAAAAACAAAAAACGAAAAATCAGTTTATTTTACTGTATCTTTACTCTATTGTATTTATTTGTGCTGTTGCTTCTAGTTAGATTATTCGTATTTCTTTACTTTCAATTTTTTTCCCCTAAACATAGCACATGTACCGAAACTGTGACTCTAAAACCGTGATACAAACCGAACCGTGAGTAAGTTGAACAGTTGCACCCCTAATGTTTAGTATGTTAAGCATGGTCATTTCACATGCCAAATTTCAGGAAATTATGATAATTCGATGCAATAAAAAGTGAATGAAATACATGAATGAACATGACTATTTTTTTTTTTTTTTTGTGAGTTGAGACATATATTATGTGGTAATCATATATTGAATGTACAGTACATACAGAAACTTATCACCACTGTCATTCAATTAAATTTTTATTTACTTGCATTTGATCAACTCTGTTTCGTACATTACTTGGCATTTGTAAAGCATCATAAATAAAGTTCAAATGTATGTCTCTAAATGCAATCACAAATAGATGCTCAGAAACAGCAATAAATGGAATTCAGTGGAATTTCCCTGAGTTGAATTCCACATCCTGTAATTCCAATTCAGTTCCAACTCTGTTTCCTGTAATTGTTGTTGAATTCCAATTCCATTTCCTTCTTTGAATTGGAATTGTTGAGTTCATTCCTGAATTGACCCCAACCCTGTTTCCAAAACATCACTCCTCAAAGTCCTCATTTTTCTGTATATGTGTAAATGTAATAGAAAAAAATAACCACTGCCTAAGGCATGGCAGTCTGGCTTAGACTCAGAAGGAAACTTGCAGGAATCAGGAGTAATGATGAATTGGTGGTTTTATTTAAACAATAAACAGAAAACCGGAAGGATGACTACACTACGTAACATTAAGTTCGGACAATGGGAGTGAGGAACAAAGGACTAAAAAGATACTGAAAAAGGGGAGTGGCAACATAACAAGATAACAAGCAGAAGTACAAATATGGGCAAGACTAAACCAACTTACACTGAACAAAAGGGGCCGAGACAAAGGAACAAACACTGGAAACACAGGGGGAAAAACATTAGGAAAAACATCAGGTGTGCATTATTTTCTAAGAATTCAACGGCCAGTCGTCAATTATTCCTTAGTTATATTTTTTGAATGACATCATTTTTTCTTAAACATAGTCTGTGGGATAACCCCCCCCCCCCAGCCAGGTGGGTAAATGCCAATTACTGTAGTTACTCTGATCTGAACATCAAATCCAATGTTTTTCCATTAAAAATATTTTCTAACTAGTTGGTTGAATAAAAATATTTGGACTTTACATTTTAAAATGACCTCAGATTAACATCAGGTAGCTAGTTAGCTAGTCAGTTAGCATCAGCTTATATTTTTATTTAAAAAAGGCTATTATAAGTTTGTAATTTATACTTACTGATTATATTATTTCTAATTTTAATCTGCCTGTATTTTGCTTTTTCTGTAAATGTATAAAGCAAATTGCTTTGTGAGATGAAAAATTTTACAGTTTATGTCAATGTAACTGAAACTATGATAACTTTTCTGAACACATTTAACTTTTGTTTCAAAGAAGAAGAAAAAACATTACATGTCACGGTTGTGTAGAGATAGCACAGGGCAACGACGTGCAAACAAAGATTCTTTATTATAATCCGAAAGGGTAAATCCAAACGGGAAGACAGGCAGAGAGACAAGCACACCAGACCAACATAACATTAATACCGAACAATCAGACATAGAACGGAATTAAACTTATGTAGGAAATTGATTAACACAGACAGGTGAATACAATGACACTGATAAGGGATAAACCAAAGCAAACAGAACAACGGGGTGAGACAAAGGGAGAAACCAAAGCACACTGACTGACAGTTCTGTGACATTACATCCCCCTCACGCCGTAAACCGAAAAAGAAACAAGGAGGAAGGCGACATGGAGAGGGAGTAATGGCTGGTTGAACAGAGTCTATACAGGAGGAGGCTTAGGCGGAGGACGGACTCCCAGGAGGAGGGCAAATAACAGAGTCCAGGGTGGTGACGATGGTGGGAGGAGCCAAGGAGGAGACAGAACAGTCCAGGGAGGTGACAATGGTGGGAGGAGCCAACAAGGAGACAGGAGGGATCCGTAGCAGGAGGAGCCAAGTGAGACCCAGACCGCAGCCATGATGGAGACCCACAGTGGAGCCGACAGAGGAAGGAGCCATGGTGGAGAAAGAGCTGACGATTCCAGGGGGCCGACCGATGGAGGCGGAGCAGGTGGCGGTGGAACCCAAGGCAGAGATCCTGAGGTCTGCAGCGGAGCCGGAGCGACAGAGGACTGAGGCTGTGCCAGAGGGAAGGAGGAGTTCAACAGAGCCGGTGGGACGGAGCAACGAGGTTAAGCTGGAGGAGTAGAGTCCTGAGATGGTGGTGGGACGACAACAGACCCGGGCGGAGCCGGAGGGACGAGGGAGCCCGGTGGAGCTGGTGGACCGACTGGCGACGGTGGAGATGAGGGAGCTGAGAGCAGTGGTGGAGCCGCAAGTTCGGAGGGCCGAGGCGGAGTTAGGGTGAGCAGAGGCGATGTCAGGAGATAGCGGTAGTGTGGTAAACCCATCGACTGACGCTGCCGGCTCGGGCTCCGAGGCGATCCTCAGCTCTGTCACTTGTATCTGTGATGGCTCGTCGTGTCGGTCTCTCCGTCAGCTGTGGGCTCGGGCTGTGGCTCTGCTTTCCGAGGCGATGGAGGGCTGGGCACTAGGTCTAGAGTGCCCAGATGATCCACAGGACGCCAGCACCCACTCGTTGTAACTCAGGAGGCTCTCTTGAGGACCCTCCCCGAATATAATCCAAAAGGGTAAATCCAAACAGGAAGACAGGCAGACAGACAAGCACACCAACATAACATTAATACCGGACAATCAGACCGGAATAGATTCAATCAAACTTATAAAGAGTTAAATGTGTATTTAAATTTAATACACCTGACTCAGGGAGCTTGAACATGCCACGGTCAAGAACACTACCTCCGAACTGGTTCTGAATGGCAAGTTTATGCCTGTCTAAGCAGTAAGGACTCTGGCCTGCAAGGCCAGGACGTCCAGGTTATAAAACCTGGCAAATGTGGACAGTAAGGCCCAGCCTGCCGCTGCACAAATCTCTGCTATGGACACACCGCTAGGCCAAGCCCAGGATTTTATTTCCATGGTGCATTGTACGCCCAAGGAGGAGTATGCCACTATAATAGCATACAAAAAGCTTTTCTGACTGTCTGAACAGAGCAGAATGTTCAATATAAATCCTCAATGCCCCTGCCAGGGCAGAGAAAGTTAAACTTTTGCATTTGCTCCAAAGGAGGAAGCGGCAAAATAACTATCACCTGAGCTCTGAACGAAGTCGAAAGCATCTTAGCCAAGCCTGGGTTTCAGGGCGACTTTAGAACCGTTAGGCCCGAATTTGAGGCAGGAGGGCTCACAGAGAGCACCTGTATGTCTCTTATACATCCCACCGATGCTTAGGCAGTAGCAGAGTGGCTTTCAACATCAGGGGGTGGAGGTCGATTGACTCAACACTGTGGGCAGATCCCATGAAGGGATGGTGACGGGGCAAGGCGGGTTGAGCCTCTTAGACCCCTTCAGAAAACTAACAATTAGGTTGTTCCTGCCCACCGATTGGCTAGCTATAGGAGTGTGAGAGGCTGCTATGGCTGCTACATAGACCTTGATCATGTAGATGAAGCGACCCTTATTCAACAGCTATTGCAAGAAGAACAATATTAGAGATATGTCACAGGAAATTGGGTCTGTGCCAGGGGCTGTACACCAGGTGGAGAAAACAGACCATTTAAGGGCGTAGAGACGTTTTCTGGATGGTGCTCTAACCTGACATTGTATTCAGAATGTTCTAGGGGAGGTTTGCTGGCTCCCATCGAGAGGCCACAGATGCAGAGCCCACAGCCAGTGAAAGGCTCAATTTTGCAATGCGCATAATTCCCCAAGGCCACCCCTCCATCTTGCATCTCCTTGCACTCGTACCTTCGGTTGAAGTCTTAGAGGATCCTATTATCATACCTCAGGCATGCTGCAATGAACTTAGTTTAAGGATTACCTTCCTTCCTTTAATGGAATGGCTTATCCTACTTCTACAATGACCTGGTTTCACTCCCCAATGTCATTCAACTGTTCACCGACCAAGGGATTTTACCAAGCCCGCTGGTTTGCGTCTCCATGGCCCCCTTAGCTGCTCAACTCTCAACAGTCCTTAGTATTGTTCAAGCTCTACCCTCTGGTCGTTGCTGCCTTTCTGTGGGGGAAAGATTGGATGGCAAGCAGTATCTTATGCCGAGTTCAGACTGCACGATTTTATCCCCGATTTTGACTCGCCGACCGGTTTTAAGAAAACGCCGACAAATGCCCGGAATCACAGGTAAACCAGTGCTCGTTCACGCTCAATCACACATTGTGAACTATCAAAGATAGTTGATCTGAGAGAATCGCTGACGAGTCGCTGACACCCGTGAGATATTTGGCATGGTAAATATCTGGACCTGTTAGCGATTCAAAATCATGCCATGTGAAATGCGTTCTGACTGAAAATAACATTGGCGATTACATATAACCAATGAAAGAGCAACATCCAGGCCAGCGGAAAGGAGTTACGAAGGTATAGACCACAATATCAACAAGCATGGCTTTGGTTCAGAAAAGGGCTTTTTTTGGTCCATTTGGACTCAAGAAATGGAAGAAAAATTTGTGGAAATTTGGGAGCACCCGTGTCTGTTTGACGTGTTATCTGAGCTGTACCACAACCGGGTCAAAAAAGAAAAAAGTTGGAGAGAAATTGCTAATTCCCTTCAACAGTTAGGTGAGCAAAATAAGTAAATTTTTTACCCCACTAAGGGCTTCTTTCTCATTATGTAGTTAATAACAAAAGATATACTACATGATGAAAAAATGCTATACTATATTATAGTGTTTTTGAACCATGTTATATTTAATATATGTATGGCAAGCTTCTTGCGGGCTACCATTTTTAATAATAATCCCATTCTCATGTGAGAACTCTGGTTTTGGACGCGTGACCTTGCATTGTTTCCATGTCACTTCTCGCATGTGTTTGGGTGTGAGACGTAGTTTGCGGACCGGGACAAAGTGGTCGGCGATTCTTCCTATTGTAAAGTCATGCAGTATGAAATCCCTGTCGCCTATCCATTGTGCAGTGTGAACACAGCAGCAACGGAATGCTACCCCAGATAGTCATGGTTTTCCCCATTGTCTCCCCTCTTTTGTTTAGGTTTTTCCCAGTGTCCACCTGTTTGTTGGTTGCCCTGCCTGAGGATTTTATTAAAGACTTTGCATTTACTCCTACGTCGTGTTGCGTATTCCTACACGCATCGTGACAGATAGCCGGACAAACAAGATGAACTGGGCTGGGAACTTACTCCTGGACATTCAGCAGGGAGAATGATCATTGGAGGAATATGTGGAGGAGTTCTTGAGCAGGCTTCCCGAACTGCCTGATCTGCCAAAAGCTTCCCGAGCTCCCTCGTCCACCATGGTTTTCTGAACTGTCTGATCTGCCATGGCCTCCCGAGCTCTCTGACCCGCCAATAGCTTCCCGAGCTCCCTCGTCCACCATGGTTTTCTGAACTGTCTGATCTGCCATGGCCTCCCGAGCTCTCTGACCCGCCATGGTCTCCCGAACTGCCTGATTTGCTTTGGCCTTCCAAACTCTGACCAGCCATGGACTCCCCAAGCTCCCTGATCTGCCATGGCTTAATCTAACAAATTAATCTACTGCAAAAAATAAATAAATAATTTCTCAAACATTTTTCCTGGATTCCTGAATGCTAGACAACTTGCTTTGGACAAAATTCGTACTCTATGCACAATGTACCATTCACTCCATACCACTCATACACTTGACGTTAGGTTTACAGTATATTGCCTTTTTTTGGTTTTCTGAGACTCACAATAACTTCTAAATTCAACCCCAAACTCCATCCAACTATCTCTGACTTATCTGGTGTTTTAAAATGAGGAGGCAGTTATAGTCAGTAGTCAATGTGCAGCTTGTATAGCAGTATAGATTTACTGTCTTCTGAAAATAACTTAACATACAGCCATTATTGTCAAAAAAGCTGGCAACAAAAGTGAGTACACCCTAAGTGATAACAGCAGTATGTTGTTTAACCATGCAAAGCCACATGTCCTATTCATCATGTTTATGTTTTTGTCTGCTTGACAGGACCATACAAAGTTCTGTATCTTGTATTAGAGCAGTTAAAATTAGGCGCTTTAAAGGAGAACTCCTTTAGTCACGATAAGTCGAGTGTCGAGCACGAAGGAAACTACAACCTGATAAGTTGATAGCCTGATAAATTCCTTGGTGCTCGACACTCGATTTATCGTGACTAAGTTCAAGATGGCGGCGACCGGATTTTCTCTTCCAGGTACTGTCTGTATAAATCTTCTTGTAAATAAACTACCGGTGCTTTTTCTGAGTTCTCAATGTCTCGTTTTAAATGTCAGGGCCCTTGGAAGTCTACCAATGAAGTGTGGAGCTACTTTGTGCCTCATAAATGGCGTAAAACAGTGATTTATTTACATGGCTTCTTCGATGCCCTATGGACTCTCATTGACAACCTGTTGTGAGCATCGGCTAACTGACCCCAGATTTAGGACAGCAGGACACAAATCGAGATGAGATATGCAAGGTACGTTCACACTCGGTATCATGATTCAATACACTTTAGGTCAAAATCACACCGGAGTTCTCATTTAAGTACAGTTCTTTCATACTGACTACTGGATATTCCACATGGTGTCTCATGGCAAAAAACTCTCTAAAGATTTGAGAAATAGAATTGTTGCTCTCTACAAAGATGGCCAAAGCTATTAGAGGTTCAGTTACACCCTGAAACCGACTTACACTACAGTGGTAAGGGTCATACAGAGGTTTTCCAAGATGTGTTCCATTCGGAACAGGCCTTGCAAGGGTTGATCAACGAAGTTGAGCACTTGTTCTGTGTGTCAGGTGCAGAACCTGGCTTCAAAAAACAGATGCATGAGTGCTGCCAGTCCCAACTTCTGTTATTATAGTTAAGTTGGTATGAGCCACCACATTGGTTAAAAGATACACAAAATGACACTAAGTGAAAATAGCATTGTATTTTTGGGTTACAGTTACCACTGTAAGATTGTAATAGGGATTAATTACATAATAATTTATAATTTAGCTCAAAGGGAATCGAATATGATTCAATAGGGAATTTGAACAGAATCGCTGTTTTACGGCTGTTTCAGAGTCGACCCGCGATTCTTTCACAAGCCATTTAACAGGAACTCTTCAATGGATATTACTATCCAGAATGTAGTGAAAACACTATATATTAGCAGCACAGTAGCAAAATCAGCAGTTTAAGGCAGTAACTTGTAAGCACGAAACACAAGATACTTAATAAAAATATGAATTTATTAGATAAACCTAACACATACAAACTAATCTAACATAAACACGCATTCACACAGGTTGCAGAAAGAGAAAATGAGGAAAGAATGAGTTTAAAGGAATGAAAATATGAAGTCCCAAGTTATAGCAATGTGCATTTGCTTAGACCTGAACAACCATCAATCACTTAATTAACCCTCGTATTGAGTCTCTCAAAGAGGTTATTAAACTTTATATCAAAATGCACCAGTTCAGTAAGATTCTAGAGGTTACTTGCGCATTGCCTTTGGGAATTCCTTTGGTTGCGTCGCTTCAAAAAGGGTTTTCCCGAGGTTGCTGATTGGTTGGGGGTCGGTCAATGTGGTGTCTTCTTGGGCGTTGGCTGGATATGAGAGATGTGCGTGCGCTGTTAAAGTTCAGGTCCGCAAAGACGTTTAAGTCGGTCGCGGCTTGCACAAACTTAACTAGACACGAAACTCTCAACGGAAAGAAATAAAAAAAAGATTAAAGAAAAAAACAGAAGTGGAATGATCTCCTCATGTTTCCTTTAGATGAGGAGGCTGGCATGCAGGCCAGGCGGCGTCGAGACGCGGCGGCGCGAAGCACGTGAAGAGCGTTGTAAGGAGTAAGGAAAGTTGCAAGAGATAAGAGAGATTTGAGGGTGTCCTTGAGTTTTAAACTCAGCCTTTGGACACCTCCCAAAATGATGTCTTGACCAATTAGAACATTGGCTGAACTCCGGTGGGCTGCTGGTTTCACCTTCCAAACCACAAATCACAATGTTATCTTATTAGTCCCGTGATCCCAAATTCCCGCTCTTTGCAGAGATAAATTTGGACATGATTTCTATAACAAGACTATAATACATTTCGCAAAGAATTGAATTACAGGAACATTTTGAGAATGCGATTTCCAACTCGGACATATCAAACATCAATATAAACCATTAAACTATTCAAGAGTTATCAAAAGGGACATACACAATGAGTGATTAAAACATAATAGACAAATGTATGGGTTACATATATGAATAGGAAATTATGCAGAGAAATGATGAGTTGCTCATGAGTCCTTTAAGCATAATTTTGGGTGCATATGTATATATGCATATAGGCAGTTTCTTGTGCCATACTGTGAGGGTCTGTTCTCTAAGCTGGGAGGTCAAAAGTTTAGGGAAGGAATTTCCGTTGTGTCCTGTGTGTGGGGGAAAACCAACCATATCGCTAATGACTTTAATCATGTGATGTTCAAAATGTGCATCTCTTTGACCATTAATCTTGGTTACTTGCTCCAAATTTGACAATCTCCTTATTCGAAGGATTTGATTATGAAGAAGTGTCTTTGTGTTAATTTTGCAAGTTCTTGGTTAGTTAGGTCTGCTTCAGGCTGGCGTTCTGGCGCCAGGCTATGAAACGTCAGATTTATGACGGGCCTTTAGGAATGTACGTCTGTAGAAGTGTTCTAACTTCTAATAGACTCTCTTAAATTGTCTGATTCTCGCTGAAATACTACATATCCCCCTTTCGATCGGTGATGTGTTGATGGCAGAAGACATCGACGAGCGCTGGAGAAACACAGGCAGAAGAAGCAGACACAAACACAGCAAACAACAAGACAACACTTCCAGGACAGTTACTGTACCGGTGCATGGCATTACGCTATTCAGGTGCATGTAGTACCTGGAAAATGGTCGAATTCACCTAGATATTGTTGTTCAAATTTGTTTTTGTATGATGATCCTTTGATCAAATTTTGTGATTAAGTTTGTTTGTTTATTTTAGGTATTAAATTTAGAGACGTTCTGGTGACATCTGTGGTAAAATGATTTGACCTATCTTGCATGGAGCTCTCTGGCTCCCATTCAGTTTAGAATGGTTTGCGGATATTAGGTGTGGCAAGTCAATCCTAATATCAGACCTTTGACCCTTGTAGGGTGGCTAGGAGTTTCACCTGCTAAAGCAAGAGGGGAAGGAAAGCAATAGGCAAGAGGAAAAAAAAAAACAAAACAAAGAAAATTAGCTGCGGGTTTTCCTAGTCAGGGTTGCGAGTACTATTGAGCTAGGATGGCAGGTGCAGCTGATGTGTCATGTACCTTAACATAGTGTCAGGTGTTCTACCTGGGGTGAGGATAGTTGCATGTTGTAAAACTATGTTAAACTGAGATTTGAATATTCTACTCGTGGGAAGAATATATTTGTCAAAGGTGTTATCAGTAGGTGTGGTTACCTCTGGGTGTGAAAGTTAATTGTGTAGTGTATGTATGGTCAGATCTGTTTCAGTCTGTTTTGGCTCCCCCTTTTCTTGTAGGTCGGTGAAGATGCTCTCTGCATCCTTGGCTTGGATGAGGGTGTGTTCAGATGGGGGTCAGTCCAGCAAGGCAGGAAGTTCTTTAGCAGACAGTCGGAGGTAGTTTGGCATGGCTGTGTGAAGCTGGGGTGCAAAACTTTGTCTCCTATGTTGCATTTCACTTGTGATGCCTTCTGGTTGTGGCAGACTTTCTGACCTTCTGTGCTTTAGTGGTTGCTGTTGCACAGACATGAATGTGGTTCATGGAGTTGAAGTTCATTTGACAGTTTCTTTGTAAGTGATGGGTGACTGAGGTGATGTTCTTTGGTACCTCAGAGTTTTCATCAGCGGTTGGCCGTGAGAGACTTGTTTGTTCTGGGTGGTTGTTGAACAGGTGCTTGTCATCTCTGATGCGGTGGTGTACCAGGTGATTGTCGGCCTTCCGTTCTGTCGCTGGTCACAGCGAGCATGACTTCTGTTTCTAGTCATTTGTGTCTAGCTGGTTTTCAAGGAACTCTTTCAGTTGTTTCATGACTTGTTCCATGTCTTCTGAGGGTGAACAGTCTTGTTCTTGTGTAGACTTAGCACTGTGGGTGTCTAAGTGGTGCTGATGTGGGTTCTGTCTTTGCTTACCCACTGTAGTTGCTGTTGGACAAGCCGGTCGTTTGGCTTTGCACGTCCAGTTAGGTTTCCAGCTGATCCTTTCTTTTGGGTTTCTTGAGAAGTGTGGCTGGTCCCATGGCTTTTCCCAGCGGTTGGGCTGATAGCTGTTGCGGACATGGGGCTCACGTTCTCTTTGCTCTTGATGGAAGACTCGGGTGTTGTGATGCCACTGGGTGTCGTCCAGTGCAAGGCTTGAGTCTTCGGTTACAGAGTTCAAGAGTGTGGAGGTTTTGTTACCTTTCTTTGAGGTCAACTTTTGCTTGGTGTAGGCCTTCTGTGTTAGATCGCGCAACTGTTGGATGGTCATGGAGCGCGGACAGGCCATGACGCAGAGGTGACGACTGACTCCAGGGTGCAGATTTTTCAGAAAAAGGCTTTTGAAGCTCACCTCTTCTTCAAGGTCAGATTTGTTGTGTGCACCGAAGTAGGCTTTTCGGAGCCGGTTATAGTAGGCTTGTGGCGTCTCTTGTCGACTTTGTTTGGTCTCCAAGGCAGTTAACAGTCCATATTCAGACTCAGGGTCTGTAAACTCTTTGATCAGGACCTCACAAAGTAGCTGGTAGTTTGGCTTTGTGTGACTGAGTTGTCGATCTATGAAGGTTCGTACTTCGACACTTGACGTTGCTCTTAGGAGGTACAACCTGTCTCTGTCAGTCACATGAGGTCTCATTTCTAAATGAAAATTAATATCTTGCAGGTGGGCCTGGATGTCGTGGCCCTCTTTGGAGTTCGGGTCAAACTGGCTGATGCTTTTAGACAGCTTGTTGAGGTCTTTGATGGTCAACCCAGGTGCAGTTCCAAGGTCTGCTTGGATGGGGTTTCTGCTTTCAGTGGCAGGAAAGAGCTGTGTGGCGAAGGCTAGTGATGTTTCGGGAGGTGGCCCTTCGCTTCTTTCATTGGATGCCAGTTCTTGGATGTGAGACTTAGCTCTGCTCAGCAGTGGTGAGGCTGAGATATGCTTCGCTCTTCTTGGCTCTTGTTCCAGCTCATAAGCATATTTTAACTCTTTTCTGACCACGTAGAGCTCATTGTTGGCATCGTCTAGATGTTGGGTCAGATTGTCTATGTCAGTGCTGTACCTTTCAAGGTGGTTTTCTAAGGCACTGATTTCAGCATTCTTGTCGCTGATGTCGTTCTTGGCTTTCTCTAGTAGCTGTTCGGCATACTGGAGTCTGTTTACCAGGTCTCTCTGGGCAGCCTTTGCTTGTTGCTGGTCAAGTTGAGCTGTTGCCAGGGCTGCTTGAAGCTTTTTAACTTGTTCCGTTGTTTCCTGCTCCCTCTCGTTGGGTGCTTTGAGTTGATCTTGAACTTTCACTTCCAGCTTGTCTATGCGGCGTTGAGCACGTGACAGCTCCTCTTGAAGATGGGTGATGTGCTTGTCGCTCAGTTTCAGCTGGGTTGTGAAGGCATCGCTTAGGGAGCTGGTGATTTTGACTAGCTCCTCGTGGTTGTTGTTCTGGCTTGAATCTTGTGTCAGGAACCTTCTCATTAAGAATAATAACAGTTCAAAGGTCTTGGGGGTGAGGCTGTCCGTCATGCCTCTCAGCCAAGTGTTCACATCTTCCCCGTGGGCAAGGGGGTCTGCAGTCTGCGGCATGTTTGCACGCTGAGGAGAAGTGAGACTGACACAGATCTGTGTGAAGTAGAAGCCTATGTGTGGTGGGACAACTAAGTGTTGTGTCAGTGATTGTGAACCCCTAATGAAGTGTGGCGAAGATAGTGTTGGTCTCAGGGTGTCTAGGTAGACTAGGGATGTGAAGACTTCGTCACTCTAATGAGGAAGAAGAAAAAAAGAGAAAAAGGTGAAAACAGGTCAGTGAAATAAAACAATTCCCTTTTCCAATGGGAGGAATTTTACCAAGATTTTGTTAAAAAGGTAAACAATATTATTATATCTCGGTTCGAGACGTGAGAATATAATAATAGTGCTGGTATCTCTTTTCTTAGTCTGACAGGATTGACACCGAACACCTTACAGTTGGACCGCTTACCAAGGAGGCTTCGAAAACAACGGGTGTTCAACACTTATCTCTAATAATTGATCTCAGTATGGGATGAGATGCAAAAATTTGGAATGCGTTTTCAAATTCAGGGAGGTTAGGAAGAACGAAAGAGGGTTTGATTACAATCAAATTCATAAGGATGATTACTGTTCTTTGACAAGATTTTGCATTTCATTCACTTAGAATCGATTGATGGTTCTTACAGGTCCCTGCAAATGTGAGGAGGAAAGAAGAAAGAAAACAGGAGAGACTTGGGTAGAAGGGAAGGGAAGGAGGCTCAGTAAATTGAGTGGATTGGGTCCACTCACAGGCTGCGTGGCAGTTATACCCGACTACGAGTAGAGTGTCGTTTTATAGTTGCTGCACAACTAATAAAACAACAATAAAATTTGAGTGAAAGAGAGTTGTCTTTCTAATTTATTTGAACTCGTAGTGAGGGATAACAATGTCTCCTATTAAAGCTCAGGTGTGTCGTTCCCAAGCTAGGATACAAGGAGGTAAAGGAGAAAGGTAGGGTAAAGTGAAATTAAAAGTAATAAACGGCAAAGTAATCAAAATGAAATTAAATGCAGGAGGAAATAAAACAAAATAAATAAATAAAATAAAAAATAAAAATGGAGGTTAATTGTATAACCAAGAGAGGAAGAAATAGGGGTAAAAACGCAATTAAAGAAATGAGTAAGTGTGATTCTGAATAGAATCTGTTGATAGGGGTAAATCAATTAATTAGGTAAAATAAGTTACCCTTAACTTTCAAAGTTCAAGGCTTATTAGTACCTAAAATGATTGACCTAAAAGAGAGAATACTAGAAATAATGATCATATGAAATGACCAGATGAGGAAATTCAAATGAGTCCAAATAAATTTAATGTTTGAATTAAATTTCAATTTGTCACAATTAATAATTGTGAAGTAATGTTCCCCTTTCTAGTAAAATGCATATAAAGTGGTAAAGTTAGAAAATTGAGAAATAGGACAGAAAAATAGACCAACAGGTGTATATTAGTTCAGAGGTTTAAAGGGTTAAATCACTTTAGCTTTGCCCACACACACTGTATTCAACCCAACCACTGGATGTTAATGCTAACTGCTAACCTTTGAGGCTAATCTTTAGCATAGACTTCAATGTAAAAGCAACAGTTTCGTTAGCTTAGCAATAGCAACACCGTAGAGTTTGTTTATAGTATGACGTCAATGTGCTGCGCGTGCAGTTCAGAGTTGCTCCGGAAGTAGGTTAAGACTTCCGAGTCACCATCGTAGCTACGGCAACCAAAACAAACTATAGTGAGCTAAGCACATGAAGCATTACATTGCAAGTTCAGTTAAGAATGTTACATGAAATGGCAGCGCATTTCAACACTGTACACATAACAAGACCACTTCTAGTTGGTTTTGCGATGTGGCGCTTTAAACTCTTAGTTCGTTCAGAGTTGGATTTAAACTTTATTTAAGTGGCAGCTTGGCGCTGCAAATGAGGAAACAAAATAATAAATGATCTCGGCGGATCATAAATCTCCGTGCCAGTTTCTCTGAGCACGTAGACACAACAGATTTTATTCGCTGTTGTTTAGAGTTAAACTTTACTTGATCAAGATTTAAAACACTCCCGTTTAAATCGCACTGTTTCACTTAGTGAACAGACACAAACAGGCAAGCATTATTTCTAATGTTTAACCAGGGGAGTCAAATTACATAGTTGCTTTGACAATGGAACACGCATTGACAATTAAACCATGAATAATAAGGCCTTTAAAAATAGATTGAGGGACACGCTCAAACTATTCTTTATCCGTCGATTTATTTTCACTTTTATTTACTGTAGTTTAGCTCCGTTCAGCTAACGGTGACTGAGATTCCCTGCCGGGAATATAGCAATTGAATGGCACTGGAACACGCAATGACATTAATTCAACTATAGATAAGGCATTACAGAAAATGAGGGACACGCTCAATTTCGACCTTATTGTACGATCTCAGACCTTAACTTTAAACTCACTTACTACAGTTTAAAAAGTAGAGAGACGTTCTCGAGTTACCGTCCTCTGCATTCACTCTAGGTTTCATTCATTCAAGCGGGCGGCCGCGCTGCTTACGTCACACACACACACGCACATACAGTCTAGACTCAGACGCTCTCATCCACAGAAATAGAAAATATTAAATAACTTGGTTGTGCTTACAATTTAGATTAAACTGCCCGCATTCTCTCCACCAATTATTGTAAGATTGTAATAGGGATTAATTACATAATAATTTATAATTTAGCTCAAAGGGAATCGAATATGATTCAATAGGGAATTTGAACAGAATCGCTGTTTTACGGCTGTTTCAGAGTCGACCCGCGATTCTTTCACAAGCCATTTAACAGGAACTCTTTGTAGCCGGGGTCGTGGCTAATAATGGGGGGTGTGGCTATGCAGGTAGTGTACATCTTTTAAGCAGGCATCTGAAAGTAGGCCTGCAGACGGGGTCCGATCTGTTGTGTGGACGCGTGCTGTCGGGTGGCACGTCCTTGTTTGGCTGTGCACGAACATGGTCTCGGTTAGCAGGTAGGCTAAGTAAATATTGTTTAGCTTCATGTTCACAAAGCTTTTTTTATTAACCTACGGTATTGTTTTTAATGCAGATGCAAACGTTGTGCTGTCTGGTAGTACCTCTGTGTCTAATTATGTATATGGTCTGGGTGAGCAGGTATGCTAAATAAACATTGGTTGTTTTGCTAACAAAGACGGGTTTTATTAAATAAGAGTGTTATGTTTTTAAGGTAGATGTAAACATCGTGGATTTGTTGGTCGACGGTCACGTTCATTCTTCTTTGATGTTTGCCGATGGTCACGCTCATTCTTCCTTGATCTGGAATACCTGTGGAAAATAGTTCAGGATTGCTTGCTGCCTTGCAGGTAATTGCAGAGGTTTTTAATATGGGACTTATTAATGTTTTTATTATTTTAATAGGATTAAAATAAAAATGAAGTGTTGTAATTTCCTTTTGAATATTGTTGATTGTGTTTTGTTTTTGTATTAGGTTTAGTTGATCGCTGTTCCTCCAGTGTTTGTTACGTTACATTTTTCTCAGCTAGCTGGTCTCGACATGTGTGCGCTGTATGCCTCCAGCGCAATTAAGATGTGATGAATGTTGTGAATCAGACTGGCTAGCTGAGCGTTTTTTTTCTTTGTTTGTTTGTTTGTTTATTTGTTCGTTTGTTATATCACTTCCCAGCCTCGTGTTACCAGCCAACCTTTGTAGTCCTTTATACATGCGATGCTTTAAACACCTTAAGTATTCATTTGCATGAGGGTTACGTTTGCAGTGAAATTAATGGTTGATTTGGAGTGTGATTATTTTGAGTGAGGTGTTTTACATGTATAGAAAGTGGAGGGTGTAATTACTTTGTGTTGAGAAGCTGTAAGTGTATCAGAGTTTATAAAGGGTTGGCTGGCCATTAATATCATCTTTTTGGAGAGGGAATGAATTTTTTTGCTTTCTGATGTATTTTTGGATTTATATTAATTGTTATAAATTTATTTGTATTAATAAATTTATGTACGTGACATCAGTTTAAGTATTAATTTGTTTCTTTTGTGGTCATCCCTGCATTCAGGAAAAGTCCTTGGGTTACAATTTGGCGTAGTCGGCAGGGTGACCAATTTATTTATTTATTTTTGTTTGTTTGTTTTTTAGGCTGGGAAGTGGATAGTTTTTGTTTTTGTTTTTTTAGGAGGAACAGCGATCAGCTCGTACGACGGTTGCTTTTTGGCAACATTGGATTGGTCTACTGCAGTTATGGCGGAGGAGCTGCAACAACTACGTGAACAGCTGGAGCAACTGAGAGTGGAAAATGAAAGACTGAGAGGCCAGCCTCAGGTTGGAGGTTTACCAAGTGTTACATCAAGTTCAGCCCCCGAAGGTAATGCACAGCGGCGTGAACAGGCAATATATTTTCCTAGAGAGAGAAAATGTTCCAAATTCTCTGGTAAAGTGTCCTCTGGTTCTCCTTCTTTGGAGGACTGGATTGAGGAGGTGGAAAGCTGTACTAGGGGGAGACACATGTCTGAGGTAGACAAAGCCATGTTTGTTTATGATCATCTAGAGGGGGAGGCTCGGACTGAAATTAAGTTTAGGCCTGGGGAAGTCAAAGAGAATCCTACTGAGATATTTGCAGTTTTGCGTGAATTGTATTGTTCCTCTTCTTCTTATGTGATTTTGCAACATCAGTTTTTTGATAGAAAACAGAAGGAGGGGGAATCTTTACAAGAGTTTTCTCATGCATTGATGAATCTTATGGATAAGGTACGAAAAGCTAATCCTAATGTTGTATCTGACCACCAGGTGGTTCTGCGAGATCAATTTTGTGAGAATGTTCAGGACCATACTCTTCGAAGAGAACTAAAGAGGTTGGTGAGGCAGGATTCATCCTTGACCCTCCTGGACCTACGCAAAGAGGCAATGCGTTGGGTGGAGGAGGGGCAGCCTCAAAGAAATCGATCAAGTAAAGTAGTCCATCACTCATTCGAAACTCAAGTTGTTTCCACATGTGAAGAGAATCGGGTTGTTAGTTCTGAATTTGCAGAATTGAAAGATATGGTCCTAAGACAACAAGCACAATTGGATTTGATTCTTAAAACTTTGAGTACCCCAGAAGGGGTTGTGGGTAATGCTAATAGAGTTCCCAAAAGTAGATTTCGCAGAGCACCTGATGGTAAACCCATATGTATCAAATGTAATCAAGCTGGTCATATAGCGAGATATTGTACCACCAATTTGCAAACTAGGTCCCCGCCTGCAGTTGGTTCTAGTGGTGGGGCCGTCGTTGAGTCAGTCTCATTGACGGAAAACTAGAGTCCTCCAGGGTGCAGAGCCACACGCTGGAGATGGGGACATTAGGCTCAAAAGTTAATTCTCAAGGCTTTTCTAGTTTGGTAGGGTCTTGTCCAACACTGACTGTTAAGATGGGAACTGTTGATGTTTTGTGTTTACTAGATACAGGCTCTATGGTTACCACTTTAACCGAGAGTTATTTCAATCGTTGTTTTTCTGATTTCAATAAAGGTGGTCTTCGTGACTGTGCCTGGTTGGCATTGAAAGCAGCAAATGGGATGGATATTCCATGTGTGGGGTATGTAGAACTTGATGTTAGTTTATTTGGGGTCACACTACCTAGTAAAGGAGTTTTGATTGTGAAGGATTCTTGTTCTCCTACTATGTATGCTCAGAAGGAGAAGATTCCAGCTGTTTTGGGTATGAATATCATTCGAGAGTGTTATGTCAACTTATTTAATGAACATGGTGCTGAGCTTTTTCAGATTCCCAGAATACAATCAGCTGCCCCAGCATGGAAACAGGCATTCCGCTGTTGTCAAAAAATTGAAGCGGTTTCAAATTCTTCTTCTGCATTTAAGGTGAGAGTGCAGGGCAAGACTCCCGTTCGTGTTGCTGCAGGTACCATGACTATGGTTCCTGTTACTTGTCCCCAAGTTTCAGGTGCAGTGATGGAGTTTCTGTTAGAACCACTGGGGCCAGAGGAAAATACCCTTCCAGAGGGTTTGCTGCTGTCTCCCTCTTTGGTGCATGCAGAGAGGGGGTTAGTGTATGCACCTGTTGTTAATGTAGGGAGTACTGAGGTATGGGTGGCACCCCGTCGTATTATAGGTACTGTTCAAGTAGTGAAAGTGGTAAGTGCCCCCAGACCCAAGTTACAAATTTGTCCTGAAAATGTTTATAGTGCTCAAGTCTCTGCCTATGTAGCTGAGCCGTTGTCTAGTTGTAATATTGACCTTCCTTCTTTTGACGGACTTTCTGAGCAGGAAATGGAACAGGCAAAGCAGTTACTTAGCAATTATCAAGTTGTTTTTTCTACTGCTGAGGGTGATATAGGATGTACAGCTTTGATTAAACATGAGATTCCTCTAGTGGATGAGAAACCTGTTCGACAACCATATAGACGAATTCCTCCTTCTCAGTATGAGTCCGTAAGGTCTCATATTCAACAGCTTCTAGATAGTAAGGTGATTAGGGAGAGTAGTAGTCCTTATTCCTCCCCAATTGTCCTGGTGCAGAAGAAGGATGGAACAATTAGGATGTGTGTTGACTATCGTCAATTAAATGCAAGGACAAGAAAGGACGCTTATCCACTCCCGCGAATTGAGGAATCTTTGGATGCTCTGACTGGTGCAAGGTGGTTTTCCACCTTAGATTTAGCAAGTGGGTACAATCAGGTTGAGGTAGCTGAGGCGGATAAGGCGAAGACAGCTTTCTGTACTCCATTTGGATTGTTTGAATTTAATCGTATGCCCTTTGGGCTCTGTAATGCACCAGGAACATTCCAAAGACTCATGGAACGGTTGTTTGGGGATAAGCGGTTCTCTTCTTTGCTTTTGTATTTGGATGACATAATTGTGTTTTCCTCTTCTGTACAGGAACACTTGTTAAGGTTGGAGGAGGTCTTTAAACGATTGCAACAGGAAGGTCTTAAGATCAAGTTGAGCAAATGCAGTTTTTTCCAGAAGCAAGTAAAGTATTTAGGGCATCTGGTATCCGAGCAGGGGGTTGCCACTGACCCTGATAAAGTGGCAGCAGTAAAAGAATGGAGTCGCCCAGTGCATTTGGCAGAGCTTCGCTCATTTTTAGGTTTTGCCAGCTATTATCGCCGGTTTATTGAGGGATTTGCAAAGCTGGCTAAGCCTCTTCATGAACTGGTGACAAAACTGGGTGGCTCCGTAAGGAAGGGTAAAACGCCACGGCTGCCTTTAGTGTCTGTGTGGAATGCAGAGTGTGAAAATAGTTTTCAAGTATTAAAAACAAAGCTGATTACAGCACCTGTGCTTGCATATGCAGATTTCCACAAGCCTTTTGTGGTGGAGATAGATGCAAGCCATCAGGGTTTGGGGGCAATTTTGTCCCAGGAGCAGGGTGGGAAGCGTCGACCTATTGCGTATGCTAGTAGGGGTCTGCGGAGGACAGAGCGAAATATGGAAAATTACAGCTCCATGAAATTGGAGTGTTTGGCCCTGAAATGGGCTGTATGTGATAAATTTAGGGAGTATTTGTTGGGGAATAATTTTGTTGTTTACACCGACAATAATCCTCTCTGTCACCTGCAGACCTCAAAGCTGGGTGCTTTGGAACAGCGGTGGTTGTCACAACTGGCTTCTTTTAACTTTGTGATTAAGTACCGGCCAGGAAGAGTAAATCAAAATGCTGACGCATTGTCTCGACAGGTTATGAATAATGTGTTGCCAGGAATAGAACTTCCGCAAGTTTTACGGCAACAGTTAAGGGAAAGATCTCCAGAGCGGGTAGTGGTGAGTGCTAGTGAAGTTGTTGCATTGCCTGGGCGCTCACCGGAAGACCTTTCCTATCTGCAGAGGGCAGACCCGGTTATTGGCCCTATTATAAAGGCTTGGGATGCAGGTAGTGTTTTACGTTCTTCAGAGTTGGCTGGTAGGGATCCAGCTGTAAAGGAGCTGGTTAGGCAGTGGGATCGATTGCGTGAGAAAGATGGGTGCCTCTATCGTTTATCGTATACACCTGATGGCCATCGAGAGATTTATCAGTTACTGTTGCCTCAAAAACTTCAAAGGGAGGTGTTTAGTAGTTTGCACGACAGTCATGGGCACCAAGGTAAAGATCGAACAGCAGAATTAGTGAAGCGTCGCTGTTATTGGCCAGGGATGATGAGAGATGTGGAACAGTGGTGTAGGGAATGTCAGCGATGTATTCTTGCTAAAGCAGTCCAACCAAAGGTGAGGTCTTTTATGGGAACGTTGCAAGCATCCCGGCCTCATGAAATTTTGGCCATTGATTTTACCTTGTTAGAGGCTGCAAGTGATGGGAGGGAAAATGTTTTGGTGCTCACTGATGTTTTTTCTAAGTTCACGCAAGCCATCCCGACTCGGGATCAGCGAGCAAGCACTGTGGCAGAGGTTTTGGTCCGACATTGGTTCCATTTGTTTGGGGTCCCATGTCGTCTGCATTCAGACCAAGGGCGAAATTTTGAGAGTAACCTAATTGGTCAATTATGTAAGATTTACGGTATACAGAAGAGTCGCACTACTTCTTACCATCCACAGGGTAATGGGCAGTGCGAACGTTTTAACCGAACTCTCCATGACCTGTTGCGGACTTTGCCACCAGAAAAAAAGCAGCGGTGGCCTCAACATCTGCCACAGCTTGTCTACGCTTATAACACCACCGTGCACTGTTCTACTGGTATGAGCCCATATTTCCTAATGTTTGGATGCGAACCCAAATTACCTGTTGATTTTTTGTTAAATAATCAGTTGGAAGAGACTGCAGAGACGCCTGAACAGTGGATTGTTGAACATCAAGGTAGGCTTCAGGCAGCATATGGTGAGGTTCAGGAGAGGCTGAGAGAAAAGGTTGCTCGCCGTAACAGACGCTATGAGGGTATGATAAATGATCAGGGTTTTAGAAAGGGTGAGCTGGTTTATCTTAAAAACCATCCTCGTGGACGAAATAAAATTCAGGATGTGTATGATTCATGTTTGTATAAGGTGGTCCGTGAACCCGGGGAGCAGGGTGCTGTGTACTCTGTTGCTCCTGTGTCTCAGGCAGGGCCGGTGAAGCAGGTGCATCGGATGGAAATGCGTAAGGCATTGATTGACCCGGTATTAAGTGATGTAGATCCTATTGCATCTGATGAAGCAGTTAGTTCCAGCAGTGGGTCTGATACTGATTCAGATAGTGATTTGGCCTCCTGTGTTTTATTGCCAGGGGATTGTGAAGTGCCGGTTGAGGATGGTACTTTGGATAGTTCCGCTGTATCAGAGACTCAGCCTTTAGAGCTGAGGCGTTCTAGAAGAACTACAGCGGGTCAGCACTCAAATCCATATAGACTGCCTAGGACGCTAGTTGCATCAGTAGAGGAGTTGTAACCCTGGAAATTGAGGTGCTGTTCTCGGGGGTAATTTCTTGTGCATGTGTGCATCGGCGGGTCGCCGTTGAATTCCTGGGGGGAAGAATGTAGCCGGGGTCGTGGCTAATAATGGGGGGTGTGGCTATGCAGGTAGTGTACATCTTTTAAGCAGGCATCTGAAAGTAGGCCTGCAGACGGGGTCCGATCTGTTGTGTGGACGCGTGCTGTCGGGTGGCACGTCCTTGTTTGGCTGTGCACGAACATGGTCTCGGTTAGCAGGTAGGCTAAGTAAATATTGTTTAGCTTCATGTTCACAAAGCTTTTTTTATTAACCTACGGTATTGTTTTTAATGCAGATGCAAACGTTGTGCTGTCTGGTAGTACCTCTGTGTCTAATTATGTATATGGTCTGGGTGAGCAGGTATGCTAAATAAACATTGGTTGTTTTGCTAACAAAGACGGGTTTTATTAAATAAGAGTGTTATGTTTTTAAGGTAGATGTAAACATCGTGGATTTGTTGGTCGACGGTCACGTTCATTCTTCTTTGATGTTTGCCGATGGTCACGCTCATTCTTCCTTGATCTGGAATACCTGTGGAAAATAGTTCAGGATTGCTTGCTGCCTTGCAGGTAATTGCAGAGGTTTTTAATATGGGACTTATTAATGTTTTTATTATTTTAATAGGATTAAAATAAAAATGAAGTGTTGTAATTTCCTTTTGAATATTGTTGATTGTGTTTTGTTTTTGTATTAGGTTTAGTTGATCGCTGTTCCTCCAGTGTTTGTTACGTTACATTTTTCTCAGCTAGCTGGTCTCGACATGTGTGCGCTGTATGCCTCCAGCGCAATTAAGATGTGATGAATGTTGTGAATCAGACTGGCTAGCTGAGCGTTTTTTTTCTTTGTTTGTTTGTTTGTTTATTTGTTCGTTTGTTATATCACTTCCCAGCCTCGTGTTACCAGCCAACCTTTGTAGTCCTTTATACATGCGATGCTTTAAACACCTTAAGTATTCATTTGCATGAGGGTTACGTTTGCAGTGAAATTAATGGTTGATTTGGAGTGTGATTATTTTGAGTGAGGTGTTTTACATGTATAGAAAGTGGAGGGTGTAATTACTTTGTGTTGAGAAGCTGTAAGTGTATCAGAGTTTATAAAGGGTTGGCTGGCCATTAATATCATCTTTTTGGAGAGGGAATGAATTTTTTTGCTTTCTGATGTATTTTTGGATTTATATTAATTGTTATAAATTTATTTGTATTAATAAATTTATGTACGTGACATCAGTTTAAGTATTAATTTGTTTCTTTTGTGGTCATCCCTGCATTCAGGAAAAGTCCTTGGGTTACATCTTCAATGGATATTACTATCCAGAATGTAGTGAAAACACTATATATTAGCAGCACAGTAGCAAAATCAGCAGTTTAAGGCAGTAACTTGTAAGCACGAAACACAAGATACTTAATAAAAATATGAATTTATTAGATAAACCTAACACATACAAACTAATCTAACATAAACACGCATTCACACAGGTTGCAGAAAGAGAAAATGAGGAAAGAATGAGTTTAAAGGAATGAAAATATGAAGTCCCAAGTTATAGCAATGTGCATTTGCTTAGACCTGAACAACCATCAATCACCCCTCGTATTGAGTCTCTCAAAGAGGTTATTAAACTTTATATCAAAATGCACCAGTTCAGTAAGATTCTAGAGGTTACTTGCGCATTGCCTTTGGGAATTCCTTTGGTTGCGTCGCTTCAAAAAGGGTTTTCCCGAGGTTGCTGATTGGTTGGGGGTCGGTCAATGTGGTGTCTTCTTGGGCGTTGGCTGGATATGAGAGATGTGCGTGCGCTGTTAAAGTTCAGGTCCGCGAAGACGTTTAAGTCGGTCGCGGCTTGCACAAACTTAACTAGACACGAAACTCTCAACGGAAAGAAATAAAAAAAAGATTAAAGAAAAAAACAGAAGTGGAATGATCTCCTCATGTTTCCTTTAGATGAGGAGGCTGGCATGCAGGCCAGGCGGCGTCGAGACTCGGCGGCGCGAAGCACGTGAAGAGCGTTGTAAGGAGTAAGCAGTGTTGCCAGATTGGAAATGTCCAAGTATCGTACCAGAAGCTCAAAATTATCGTATTTGGGAGAAAATTATCGTATTTTAGTCAAACGTTCAAAATAAAGATATTTATCTAGATGTTACAGCTATTTCTCCTTTTTAGCACTCATTTTCTATACCTTATTGCAATGCTAAACTAATTATCTTACCCGAGTCAAACGTTCAAAATACAGCTATTAATCTAGATGTTACAGCTATTTATCCTTTTCAGCACTCATTTTCTATACTTTATTGTTAAACTAACAACCTCAGTTTTGAAACAACTGACCTAAGTACGACAGGAACGTTAACTTGTGCTTGTGAGAGAGAGCCATTCTCCACGATGATTGGTTGAGAAGACGTAAGATTGGATGAAAGGCATGCGTAACGCACGTTCACGTCTCCTCACAATCATGAAGGTAGACGTAGTATCCACACAGCTAGATCTTTGAGAATAGAAGCTCTTATAATTACAACGACCATGGTGTCACAAAATTCTGAAATTATCGTACATTGTGGTATTATTGATAGTACATCGTACAGAGGTCAAAATTATGGTACAAATACGATAATTATCGTACGTCTGGCAACACTGGGAGTAAGGAAAGTTGCAAGAGATAAGAGAGATTTGAGGGTGTCCTTGAGTTTTAAACTCAGCCTTTGGACACCTCCCAAAATGATGTCTTGACCAATTAGAACATTGGCTGAACTCCGGTGGGCTGCTGGTTTCACCTTCCAAACCACAAATCACAATGTTATCTTATTAGTCCCGTGATCCCAAATTCCCGCTCTTTGCAGAGATAAATTTGGACATGATTTCTATAACAAGACTATAATACATTTCGCAAAGAATTGAATTACAGGAACATTTTGAGAATGCGATTTCCAACTCGGACATATCAAACATCAATATAAACCATTAAACTATTCAAGAGTTATCAAAAGGGACATACACAATGAGTGATTAAAACATAATAGACAAATGTATGGGTTACATATATGAATAGGAAATTATGCAGAGAAATGATGAGTTGCTCATGAGTCCTTTAAGCATAATTTTGGGTGCATATGTATATATGCATATAGGCAGTTTCTTGTGCCATACTGTGAGGGTCTGTTCTCTAAGCTGGGAGGTCAAAAGTTAAGGGAAGGAATTTCCGTTGTGTCCTGTGTGTGGGGGAAAACCAACCATATCGCTAATGACTTTAATCATGTGATGTTCAAAATGTGCATCTCTTTGACCATTAATCTTGGTTACTTGCTCCAAATTTGACAATCTCCTTATTCGAAGGATTTGATTATGAAGAAGTGTCTTTGTGTTAATTTTGCAAGTTCTTGGTTAGTTAGGTCTGCTTCAGGCTGGCGTTCTGGCGCCAGGCTATGAAACGTCAGATTTATGACGGGCCTTTAGGAATGTACGTCTGTAGAAGTGTTCTAACTTCTAATAGACTCTCTTAAATTGTCTGATTCTCGCTGAAATACTACACCACGGTGAATATACAATTAACTGTTAATGAAAACAGACTCACCAGGATCAAATAAACTGGATTTTCAAAAGTATGTGAAAAATGTAAAGTTTGCGACATAGACTCATAGACTAAAATATGACCAAGAGTTTTACACACCAATCTATTATTGTGGGGACAAATAATAAATCTGATGCAGCACAAAACAAAATGTGATTGGTTGCTTTACTATTCAGTCATATGGGCTCTTGGGTAGTCCTTGGCCATTCAAAGCAGCCAAGGTTCCTAGACATTCTGCCGTCAGAAGGTCTGGCTATGCCAGACTACCTTTTATGGGCCTTGAACATGGTAGTTCCAGTGCTGTCTATGCAGAACCAGACAGCTCTCAGATCAAATATATCTTAATTTGTGTTCCAAAGATGACCAAAAGTCTTATGGGTTTGTAACGACATGAGGGTGAGTAATTAATGGCAGAATTTTTATTTTTGGGTGAACTAACCCTTTAAAGAGCTGCGCAGAGCTACTGACCTGGCTTTGAGCACTACTAAGGCTCTTGCGCAGGCGACTGGCAAAGCCATGGCCAGTTTAGTTGTGCTTGAGTGCCACCTTTGGCTGGACTTGATGAAGATCAAGGACACAGACAAAGTCGCCTTCCTCGACTCTCCTTGTCTTCCCCACAGGTTTATTCGGCTCTGTCATGTTTTGCAAAGCTCTTTACTGCAGCACAGAATTTGTTACACGCTATGTGCCACTTTCAGCTCGGCAGCTGGTTCAGGTTGCCAGAAGGCTCTGTCTTCCCAGTAGCCTGCAAAGCCTGTGCTGTCTCCAGCTCAGCCTCAGCTATGTAGAGTCTATGTAGAGTGCTCTAGCCATTTCCCACTGGATAGTTTGGTCCAGTGCCTTCTGGGCTTGGTCCAGTGAGGTTTATGGTGATATCTGTGCAACTGCCAGCTGGTCTTCGCTGTCTACCTTTACCAGGTTTTATAAATTAAAAGTCCCTGCCTAATTTACCTAGTCCCCTGTTTAAGTGGAGAGGGTCTTGTTATGAAACTGGCGGCTTGAGTCTCATAATTGGCTCATCTTTTACTATCAGTCGAAAGATTCTGACAAAATGCCACTCTGAGCTGACTTATATAGCAGTCGCTCTACTCATTTTGGTCAGTGGCACCTCCAAGGGGGGGCCAGGGGGGGGGCCACCCCTAAAATGACACTGGCCACCCCATTGGCCCCCCCAACCAGCAAGAGTGGAGTTTTTTAGAATAATAATTTTATTTTATAAAATAACACGGACATTGACAAAACACAATATTAGAAATAAATATAATAAACTTCTATGATGTGTAATGTAGAATACGCTCTCAACCCCTCCACCTCTTGAGTTGCGGCGACTTCAAGCACTCTCACAAGCGCAGCCGCACCGCGAAGCATGCATAAATAGTTCATTTTTCTATGCAGTGACAAAGAGATTATATTATATTTCGTTTCGTTATTATTTTAAGTTAATTTAGAAAAGCGTTTGGAGCATTTTTTTGTTCGTTAAATGTTAGTTTTTGGTTTTCAAAACGACCAGCGAGTCGATCATAGCCTAGTCTCAGCCTCAGACGTCACGCCCACGGAACGTTGGCTAAAGTCAGTCTGTCAGTCTGAAGGTCTGGCTACGCGAGACTAATCATAGCCTATGTTTGATCAATTTAGCCTTCTCAAATAATCACGACTTGCCTAAAATAAAATCTCTGGATATTAAACTGTTCAATCATATTATATATGTTAGTTTAAACATTTAACCTATATAAATGTACGCTTATATAGACCATATATCGTTTGTGCATGCGGGAAGTGAAAGCTAATTTTGGGTTTTAAACTTTGTGACTTTATAAAAAAAGAAAACATAGAAGACCACGTTCAGTGGGAGGGGAGGGGTTCGCGGTGGGCTCCCCCTCGCCAAGGACACCCTTTTACTCTTTTCCACTATTACCCCCTGTCCGGCGAAGATGCGCTTCTGTCCACGGCCATAGCCAGTAATGAGGTCACCGAGGTCCGGACCTCGGTCATTTTTTTATATTCAAAAATAAAATGTCAAGCTCTCTGCAGTGGCGTAGCGCAAACTGCGTTGGCCCACCCGCAAGAGTGGAGGCGGGGCCCCTCACCGCATAATTAGATGGGGGATTCACCTTTTCATTCAAAATCGTGAATTAGTACTGTGGAATTTAATAGTATGTAATTATTTAGTATTTATTTATTAAGAACTTTTCACAAAAAAAAAGGAATAAAAGAAACACCAACAATAAAACAGCAATTACATTAACTTGTTAAATGCAAGGGAGCACGTGACGTCAAAATATTTTTT
This sequence comes from Garra rufa, assembly GCF_049309525.1. Lineage (NCBI taxonomy): Eukaryota > Metazoa > Chordata > Actinopteri > Cypriniformes > Cyprinidae > Garra > Garra rufa. The sequence continues at coordinate 37,064,024 of NC_133370.1, forward strand.
CTATCTGCAGTACAACATAGATTCATGACGTTTAACATTCAATGAAGGTAATATATATTACCTTTAAAATCCTCCAAAGCGCCCCTTTCTCCTAGCATTTTTCTGCGCAAAGTCCTTGACAATGCCTGTTATGTCCATCTGACGCGCGTGCTTGCTTTCAATGCTGAGTATCGCAAGTTCAGAAAGTCTGTCGGTAGGCTGCAATTACTACCAAAATAAAAGTCCTATACGTTCACGTTATAAAAACGCTATAATTATTTATTAGAGTCAATTTTTTTGGGGGCCCCCCACAACGCGGGGCCCCCCCGCAGTGCGTGCCCTGCGGGCCCGTCCGCTACGCCACTGGCTCTCTGGATGATTATTTAGCCGTTTAATTTAGCCGATTTGAGTGTTTGCAATTCATCTTGCTGCGAGAAGCCAGCGCAGTGAATGGGGCTTGAGAGCGCGTTGAGTGAGAGCGCGGGTTCAGCCTCTGTTTGTTGCCAGATCCACGTATTATACGTGTTTTTTGACTCGTTTTTCCAATTTAGTGTGACACTTTGGGACGTTTATAAAGTGGAAAGTTGAACGTTAGTGTTAGTGATATATTAATCATATTTACAAAACACAAGCTTTGAACTTATTTCGGATATCTTTTTCTTTTTTTTGTAATTGCTTGTTTTCCGTAGCAATATCTGGCAACATTGTACATTCATAAAAAAAAGCTTATGGGCTATCTGTAACTTAATTGCTGACAGGAAGAGACCACAATCGGTAAGACAAACGTAGTGATCATCGTTATCTGAAAGAAATGTATCAAAAACATTAGATAGCACACATACGTTGGGCCGACGTCGTCCCGACTTACAAAATTCCATCGGCGCGATGTCGCTCCGAGATCGTTTGCTAATCGGCAAGACGTCGCCGCAATGTCGGCATTTAATCGCAAATGCTCTCCGGCCGACATTCGGCCGATGCAGCTTTAAATCCCGGCTGCTCGGCGTGGGCGCGGTTCACCGGCGTTTCGCTCATTCCTATTCTCACGTACCACCCGCGGCAGGAGCCGCTGGTTTATAATAAAACAATACACACGACACCACTCTCAATAACGGTTGCTTGTTTATTAACATTTTCAAGGCAGACATTAAACATACAAATACATTTACATTTATCAGATATATTTGTATCAAATGTGACATACAAATGAGAATCATTCACTCTTTCAAAGATTAACCACAGCATTTGCAGTAAAACCATAGTAAAAACTAAATCAATATTTTTACTACAATAACCGTTTAACAATGACTGTTGCATTAAAACCACAGTAAGTACAAAACTAACCATTACTACAGTATTTGCAGTAAAACCATAGCAACCACATTTATTATGATTTTAAAAAACTATGGTTACTACAGTCATGCTTACCACAGTTTTACTGTAGTATTACTACAATTCAACTATAGTAGAACCATGGCATCAAAACCTTATGAACCAAAAAACTAAAAAAAAAAAAACTTGTTTACTACACTTATAGTTGCTACAGTTTTGCTATTGAAAAACCATGGTTAACTGCTCTATAATTATATACACATTTCATAATACTTATCATTTCAAAGTAGGTTTACAGAAAATCCATTTTTCCAAGGTTACAATGTAAAAAAAAAAAAAAAAAAAAACTTTAATCAGCCAGAGGTGATTGAGACTTACTGGGAAAGATCTTTTAGCAACAAAGAAATGTCCATATGACAGCAGCTCAAAGATAAAGGTAATTATCTATTTTTATTGCCACATCAGAATCTAATCTATCTTCATGGCAAAAACCGATGTACAATATTACAACAAAATAAAAACCGAGCAAACAAGCAGTTAAAATATTTTAAGTTATATGATACAAATTTTAAAATCTTTTCTAATAAAACCTTACTAAAGTATCTAGTGAAGTGTTCAGTTAAACACAATCCTTTAACATTATTAAAGGGTAAGTTCAACAATTTTTAATCCACTTTGTATGTTACAAAGTTGTTAATGTATATAAAAGTTGTTTATTCTTTCTCAGAGATACCCTGTTTATGTGTCAGCAAAACTCTACTGCATGACGCAAAACACAGTATTTTGTCATTTTGTTGATGCAAAAAGTGTTTTTGTCAAAACTCATCATTTCATTATGAGTCATCCTGCAGAGTGTTGCTTATAAGTAAAAAGGGATTTATAGGTACACATAACTCATTTACAGATTTACAGATATTAGAAACACTGCAATAATACAAAGCGGGTTGAAAATTGATACCCTTAAAGGCAATATAAGGATAATATTTCACAGTTTTGTATGTCCATGTACAGCTGGCATCATCTGAAGACTTGAGTGTTGCGGTCTTCTGAAGTCTTCACAAGTAAGGCTGGATCCGATCTTGAACTGGCGTAACCTCTGGTAACCTTGCGATGGGCATCCAGAGAAAGAAACAGGAAAGCAAAAGGAGAAAGATTAGTATAGCAGCTGTTCATATTATTTCAGACCAAAGATGATTTATTTAAATTACATATAACTGTAGTGCAATGTTATGTGAATGCTTAGCTAAAAATGTGTATTTTAAATTAATTTAAACAAAAAGATTGTACCTGACCCATGGACATTATGAGAAAGACTGTTTTAAAGTTAAAGAATAAAATACAAAAATTTTGCTACTTATACTTTAGTGGATTTTGGTATATCCTCACTATTATCAATTTTTTATTATCAGAGTTTTGTAACCTCATTACAGGCCAAGTATTAATGCCTGTATTTGTGCTTATTGTGATCTGGTTTAATCACAATAAGGATTTTTATAGAAGCAAAGGTAAAAATATTATTTGCCCTCAGTATTCAGGGAACAGACACAGTCTCTACAGAATGGACTACATATGCCACAGTATCATTTAAAGGGTTAGTTCACCCAAAAATGAGAATTCTGTCATTAATTCCTCACTCTCATGTCATTCTAAAACTGTAAGACCTTTGTTCATCTTCAAATCACAAATTAGGATGTTTTGGATGAAATCTGAGAGCTTTCTGACCCTGCATATACAGCAAGGGCCCTACCACGGTCAAGACACAGAAGGGTAGTAAAAGAATTATTAAAATAGTCCATGTGACATCAGCGATTCATCCTTCATTTTATGATGCTACAAGAATACAAATTTAGTTTCTTTTGTGCACAAAATTACTCTCATAGTTTCATAAAATTACAGTTAAACCACAGATGTCACATGGACAATTTTAACAATGTCATTACTACCCTTCTCTGTCTTGACTGTGGTGGTTACCCTCACTGTCTATGCAGGGTCAGAAAGCTCTTGGATTTTATCAAAAATATTTTAATTTGTGTTCAGAAGATGAACGGAGGTCTTACGGGTTTGGAACAACATGAGCATGAGTAATTAATGACAGAATTTTCATTTTTAGGTGAACTAGCCCTGTAAGTGGGAGGTACATCATAACTGTAATGTGCACTACCTTTCAAAAGTTTACGTCTTTGAAATAAGTCGCTTCTGCTCACCAAGGCTGCATTTATTTGATCAAAAATGAAGTAAAAACAATAATATTGTAAAATATTATTACAATTTAACAACAGATTTTTGTGAATATATTGTGAAATTAAATTTCTTGTTATCAAAGCTGCATTTTCAGCATCATTACTCCAGTCTTCAGTGTGACATGATCCTTCAGAAATCATTCTAATATGCTGATTTGCTGCTCAAAAAATATTTTAATTTCTAATTATCAATGTCTTATCATTATCAATTATCAAAAGTTAAAGGAAACATTTATGTTTCAAACAAATGCTGTAAATTAAAAAAGAATCTTTTTTTATTCATCAAAATATCCTCCTGCATTAAGTCAAACACATGATTAATGATTTCTGAATGATCATGTGACCCTAAAAACTGGAGTAAAGATACTGAAAATGTAGCTTTGCATCACATAAATAAATTACTTCTCTAACTATATTAAAATAGAAAACAATCATTTTAAATTGTATTAATTTCACAATATTACTGTTTAACTGTATTATTTATCAAATACACACAGTTGTGGTGGGCAGAAGAGACTTTACCAAACCAAAACTTACGAAACAGTAGTGTATGTTTGATATTTTACTTACTAGATCATTGGTTTACAGCACTTTGGAGAAGAAGGTTCACTCTGAGTCTGCTGATGTGCAACAGGCCATCATCATGGAAGAATCTAGGAACAAAACATTTGTCACAGAGACCACAATATTTAGTATGCAGTTGGTGGTTTATTAGAAGGAAACAAGTTAAAGTACAGGTAAAATGCAAAAAAATAAAAATAAAAATAAAATAAAAATACAATTAGATAACAGAATATGTTTTTAGTTTTAAGTAGAGTTACATTTGGCTGTGAAAAGCTTCTTAAAATTACTATAATAATTAAATATTTAATTTTGTAAAAGACATTAACAGACACATGGTTATATAGGATAAATATATTGTGAAAAATGCTTAAAGTTATTTTTATGAGCTTCTTCGGTTCACCTGTATTTCCTGCTTCTGTCAGCAGCTCTCTTAAAACATTTTGAAACCTTGGAGCTTCCCTTCTGTTGTGGAGGCTTTATTTCTGTCCCCCTGAAAGAACATATTTTGTCAGTATGCGTTTACCGTACAAGATCAAGACGCATTTGAACTTGGCAGCCATTTAGGTTCAATAAATGAGACTACTTCCAATAACCCATAGACAAATTGTCAGCAAAAAAGCCAAAAGTTTCATAAACAAGACCTCAATCTCTAGAGTTAGCATACTTCATCTGTGAGATGCTAACAGACTTTTTCGAAGACATTAAACCATTTCTACAAAGTAAATATTCAACAGAAACGCGTCAATTACAAGTAAGGAACAGTTTTATGTATTAATTGTGTGATTTTAAGCACTAAACTTACCTAAAAGCAGTGACAACAGCAGCGAGAGACGGAGTTTTGTGTCAGGTGTCTTGCTGCCGCCCCGTTTCCATGGCAACCTCTCCAGTGTAAACTTAGACATTCAACAAATTTAAATACGTCAAAGTCACGCAGTATTTACAAAAGTAAACATCTAGAATTGAAACATTACATTATCAATCTAGTCTCATTCAATCATTATCCAATAATGAATTTAAAACAGACTATTAGCTTAAAAAGGAACCACAACAATAGCTGGCTCACCGTAGAGACGGAGACTTTCTGGCAGCCTGTAACAGAGTGAAAAACACGACGAAAAACGTTAGTTAGGACAAAGTAGTGTAACACTACTGAAATAAAAACTAAAAACAAACTCTGAACTAAGCTTTTTGCTGCTCAGTGTCTAACGTTAGCTCGTCCCCTCAGAGAAACAGCTGGAAACACAGTAAAATAAAATCTGTTAGCGTTAGCTAACGTTAAACAAGTTAACCTTATTTGGAAACGAGAAAAAAGTCTCAAGTAGGGCTCACGCAAAGTCTTTTACCTGTACTACAGTGCACCAAGCGCCTTACTAGTTATAAAGTGTCACAAAATTAACAAAATAATATATTTTTTCCAATTTAACTCAAGTGAAAACTTACCTGAAAGCCACGGATGTCGCCGGGGGAGTCGCCATCTCTCTGGTGGGTTGCTAAGAGACGAGTAACCGTACAAGTTCAAACAGAAAAACGCGGCATCGGCCTTCTGTCGTGAGCCGACCTTTGATGAGCTGGCAAAGTAGAGCACTGACCAAATTACACCCGCCTACGCCTGGCCGATCCTTTTTAGATCTTAGAGTTTATGAGGCCGACGTTACGGTGGCCGAGAGAGGCCAACGCGCTGCAAACAAGAAAACACATGCAAACAGAAAAAAACGACAACAAATTAAGAAAACATCTTCATCAGTTTGACAACACAGGCGCTGCAAATCCTCGCAACGCAAACACAAATACGGAAACGCGCTGCAAATTCTCACAACACAACCAAACTCAGAAACGCGCTGCGAACACACGAAGGCGCTGCAAACTAACAAACGCGCTGCAAATTCGTGATGTGACATTTGACACCGAAGCTTCGAAGCTTGTATCAAAAAAACGAAACATCTCACAGTGAAGCACTGCACCGGAGCTTGATTCGTTTTGTCCATAACCACGTGACCTGTGACGTCCGAAGCTTCGTTTTCGCGCACAACCACGTGACTGCTTCATATTCTGATTCAAATAACGCGAACCCCTTGTGCAAGTATCAAGTGTCATTCAATTTTTGTTAAGAATAAATCATAATACGAATAAATATGTACATGTGTAGTTTTGTGCATATCCATTTTGTAGTTATCCTTGCTTCACAAGCACTTCTAATTAATACTAATATTAGTCAAAATTATTCTTAATTTACTTTGAACATGCCTACATGAACCATGCTTATACTTGTATCATTTTATTAAAACGTTTATTTACAGATCAATTCGAGTAAAATTACTGTTTTTCTGACATAGCACAAATTGATGTGTTTGATGAAAGTGTCCAAAATCGCTTTAAGATCTGAGACGCGAAAGCAACTTTTTCCCCCTTTGTCCACAAGATGTCATTAGTGTGCAACATGTTGAAAAGCTTCGAGTAACGAACCTTTTTATGATACAGTTGATGGGAAAGCCTCGGTGCTTCGAAAAGCTTCATTTTCCCATCACTACTGCAAATAGCTCGGTCCACAACGGAAATGTTTCAGGGGGACCTCAAAAAGTGACGAACTCATCTGGGACCTGATTATTTATATCACTATATTACCTGATTATTTATATCACTATCACCTTTAAGTGATACTATATTATCACTAAAAGGTGATAGTTCACCGATAACACCTCTGCTCTGACCAACAGTCACTGAACAAATAATCAGGTCCCAGATGGGTTCGTCACTTTTTGAGGTCCCCCTGAAACATTTCCGTTGTGGACCGTGCTATTTGCAGCGCGTTTGTGTGTTCGCAGCGCGTTTCTGAGTTTGGTTGTGTTGTGAGAATTTTGCGTTTCCGTATTTGTGTTTGTGTTGCGAGGATTTGCAGCGCCTGTGTTGTCAAACTGATGAAGATGTTTTCTTAATTTGTTGTCGTTTTTTTCTGTTTGCATGTGTTTTCTTGTTTGCAGCGCGTTGGCCTCTCTCGGCCACCGTACGACGTTCTGCTTACGGGCCGACATCGGCCCGACGTATGTGTGCTGTCTGTTTGTTACAGAATGAAATAGGCTACTGGCCAGCAGGAAGACGTCTCGTGGTTAACCTTAAGTCATCAAAAAACATTCATTAAAGCAGTGTTTCTCAACTGGTGGGTCGCGGAGTGTGCAGTCAAAGAAACAACAAAAGTAATTATTTTTTTTTTTCTGACGCTAGACTATATGTAGTGCATTTGTGGGTGTTATTATAGCAGAATTCTTGACATCTTACTTCGGACCTCACTAATTTTCAAACCCTGGTTACGGCCTTGATTCTGTCGTCTTGGTCTTGAACAGAAGCGTTTTACAATAATTAACCGAAACCGAAAGCAAAATCTTTTATTAGGCTATGAAATCCTTAAAAATGCAATTCTCTCTAAAGACTCGTCCAATGAGGAAATGGCGTGTCAGGATCGTCAGCTTAATTTTTTTTTTAATATTACCTTACTATTTCCCCCCGACACATTCATGGTAATTACCTCTGCCTGTGCTTCGCGGCAAACTTTAGGCTATTGCATGCGCATGATCGCGCAACTCTTCAAACTGCGCTGAAGGCAAGCTCGATGCTGCCTGTCGGGCTTGGGCTGCACTTGTATTAAGCTTGTGTCTATTTTGATGAATATGCCGATTAAATATCTATGCTTTCTTGTTTATTATTAATCTCATTTTAAATTAATTTGCACTCCAAATAAAGACGAAGTTATTTGCAGTTTAATTGCAGAGCGACTTTTTCTATTTTGCTCTGTACAGAGCATAGTAATACTTAAGTTTTGAAGCCTATAACTTTATATGCTACCAGAAATAATGCCAAAAATTATTGTCTTCAATCAGATTTAGGCATTCAATTTTTTGTATTGTATTGTGCCACCCTAACATTTTTACTGGCCCCTTTCGGCAACCCTATGAAAAAAATCCTGGAGGCGCCACTGATTTTGGTGGGCTGAAACGCCATTTGTTCATGCAGTTACAGAAATGTGAACAAATCAGGCTTCATATATTTCATAATGTTTGTTCACAAATTTCAGGGGACCCTAGGTTAAGTTACTAACTAGAGCATTTGTTGCGGTTATTTCTGTGGTTTTGCTTGCATTCCATTTTGTTTAATAAAGATATTGCTGCCATTAGATCATTCACCTTAGATGTACAGTAGAAAATTCTTGGCTCTGTGTTTTGAAACCCAAACTTTGATTATCTTATATTTTGAAATTGATTAATTATCAGCTAAATTAGTTTTATGCAATTATGAAATATAACAAAAACTAAATAAACAAACAAACAAATAAAATCGAGTTATTTGCTCCCAGAACCATGCCATGTTTTCTTTAGCCTTAGATGTTTAATTTAAGTTGTATCTTTGAATTAAAACAAACTGGGGTTAACGTTAAATTTTTTCTCTCTCTCTCCGTTACAATAACAAAATAATGTTGCTGATTCACGTCTAATGTCACACTTCTATCCTGTAAGCGAAAGAGAACTACAATTCCCATGATGCAACGACAGCGTGTTATTTATAGGACCCGGAAGAACTGCGCAGTTGGTGGTGTTGTTCGGAGGTGTTGGGTGAAAAATAGCAATAGATATTCACGCTGAAGTGCAGCTGTAGATGGTGAGTTGTTATTTATGTTTATAATGATGATTATGCTGTTTAATATAGCTTTACATCGGTATACAAGTGAAGTTTATTGAAATATGTTGAGTGTACGAAGATGAAACTGTTAAACGCGTGGTAAACGAATAGGGTGCCTCACACATTAGTAAATCCCTTAGTTTATAAACTACGGATTAAACTAAGCGTATTTATTATTTTGATATTATGTGAGTACTTCTCTGATTTTGTATTGCTATTTGTATCTTGTTTATTTATTTATTTTCCTGATTTTCCCAAGGGATATTTTTAAGTGTGCTAGCATGGTTGATAGCATGGTTTAAGTTTATTAGCCTGTGCAGACAACCTGTAAAAATATAAATGTCACAGGTTCCATACAGATATAAGATCTGTGTTCTGTCAAAGCGTAAGAAATTATGTTATGTAAGTTATGTAAGGGTATTTCTTCAGCTTCAACACTTTTATGTCCAAGGGTTGATTTTTATTTAAGCATTTGCATATTAATCTACATGGGATGATCTAAACCAGTGGTTTCCAACCACGTTCCTTGAGGCCATTACACACTACAGATTTTGAATCTGTCCTTTGTCGGACACACCCATTTCAGGTCTTGGAGTCTCTACCAATGAGCTGACTATCTGAATCAGGTGTGTTTGATTAAGGAGACATAGAAAACATGCAGTGTTGGGGGGCCTCCATTAGCGTGGTTGGGGAAACACTAAACAAACAGTGAAATTGTCATGAACAAGTTCAATATTGTATAAATGGTATTTCTGTCAATCTTACACAATATATGACTGCCTTACAAAGTTCTGGCCCCCTTTCTACATCTTGCCATTTTTATTAGATTTATTTTTTGTTTTCAACAAGTTGGTGGACATTGTGTCTGAAAAAGGGCTGGACCAGAATATTCTTTCATTCGAATATTTGTTCGGTGGGTTGGCATTCGATTTTAAATTTTGAGATTGGAATACTCTTTTTTTTTTTTTTTTTTTTTTTTTCTTTTTTTTTTTCTTTTTTCATACACCTTGCATCATTCGCGCTCAAATATAAATGAACAAGATCAGACTGCTGCGCCACTAACACAGAGACAGCAAAAAAAAAATTAAAAGAGAAGATTGAGCAATATTTGAGAGTCACTATAAAGTACAGTCGGGCCCACTTGCATTTGGGAAGCAAAACTAGGGCTGTGACTGTCGCAATGACAACCGCGGCTTCGCCATTTGCTCATTTGACGCGCCTTCAATGCCTAAATTAGGGCCCTATGAAATCTGTTTTATTTTTTCTCAAATTCCGTTTTTTTTTTTTTTTTTTCAAATTCCGTTTTTTTGGATTTATTTTTAGCCCTTTCGGATTTTTCGGATTTGTTTGTTTTCTTTTCACTTCTAAGCAGTATTGACCTTTAAAAATTCAGTTACACAAACTCACAATTCAGCTTTTTTATTTAAACTGTTAATAAAGCACATTCAAAATTCTCCAAAATTCAGCCAAATCTCTGGCCAAAAATAACAGTAACATGAAGGTAACAGTTACAAAGTAGGGTTGATGAATATTAAATTAAAGAATAATTGTAACCATGCTGCAGGGAGACAGAAACATTGAAACAACGATATGTGCCTGTCAGAACGCCAACGCAAAGACATATTACAGCCTAAATGTATACTGTTAACCCATCATCATCAGTGACCCCTCCATGTAAGCAGAACAATGTATTTTCTATCTACAAAAAAAAAAAAAAAATCACATTATATTTGAATCAGCTGGCCTTTTCCATTACATTAGTGCTCCAACATGGCTCTCTGTAACTTGGCATCAGGGGAAAGATGCAGGATTACACTGTGGAATAAGTATCGATTTCATGTGTACTAACATTTAGCAAAGTACTTTTCTTCATGTATGTGCAGATCGATGTCCAAAGAACACTGACAAAATAGAATTTTTCATAACTTTAAAGTACTTTCTTGAAGATACAAGCAGGCATGTGTTGCTTTCTAAGGCATTTCCCATCTTTTGCCAACATCTCCATTGAAGTACATGATGGTAAGGCACTTGGTGTTGAGCTCAGTGTCTTGTACTTGCTGAAACTCCTCTCACAGTCAACAGAACTGACTGGGAAGTATATGTAGGACATGGCAATGTTTGCAATGCCTGGAAATCTTTGACTTGTACCTTTCCAGTAGTCAGCAAGGTCCAAGGAAGCTGAGATGCCTTCATTTCTGACACAGTGTTGAAATGCGGCCCACTGCTCACTGAGCTCTGGAGATGCCGGGGTCCTCAATTCCCACAGTGTGCCATAGGCTTCAATATGCCTTTCCATTGCAGGAGCCTGTCTGGGATCAAACACTCTGATCATCTTGTATATTTTTTTGGCAGGATGGACGTCCCAGTGCTTTGAAAATTTTTCAAATGCAATGTGAAATCCATTGTGAAGGTGATCCAACATATCCCTTTTCTTTGGCATTCTCATTTGGTTCAGCAGCTCATCAGTTTTGACCCCAAAGCCAAGGGTTTTGGCTGTTCCATTGACTAAAAAGGAACCAAGATCTTCCATGATGTTGTATGCAGAGACTGCTACAGGAGTGTGGGTGCCCTCCAGCACTGTCAGAGCTGTAACCAGTTTCCCACACCCTTCAAAGATGAAGGTCAGTTTGAAGTGGAGGGCCTCTTATTTTTTTATCGGTTTCAACCAGCTCAATGATGTTTCTTACTGCCTGAGCAGAAGACTTCTCAGCTAAGAAGAACTCCTTGTAGAGGTGGACATGTTCAGCATGGTATTGAACTGCTTCAAACCAGCTATTCCACCTTGTGCTTACAGGCTCAGGGGGTACCTTGGGTTTCTCAGCCTCCTTCATTGTCAAGAAGTACAACCATCTTCTCTTCCTTGCAGGCTTTTTGAAGAAGGCAGACTTAACCCACATTAGGGATGCTCATATTGACCGTTTAACCGTCAACCGTCAGTAAGAATTTTAACCGATTATTACAATCAGTTAAACGTAAAAAAAAAAAAAAAAAATACATATATATATATATATATATATATATATATATATATATATATATATTATTTTTTACGTTTGCTGCATGGTGAAAGAAAAAAAAATGTTTAGGCTACTCGCGGGCGCCTGTGGACATGTGCAGCTGTTCAGACATATTTTGCTGAGTAAGCACCTGCTTTACCTTCTCTTAGTTTGTGTAATTCATGTAAGTAGCTCATGCAACGCGATGGCAATGGCGATATTGGGTTATCAGAGAGTGAATCCATGAATGTATTCAAATTCTGAATTAATTATAGTCTAAAAAGTGCGCGCTCCCCTTACAATCACTGGAAAGCTCTCACTCATACATTACTGTAGTTAATCGCAATCTCACAAAGTTAATAAAAAGTAATAAAATAACCTTTACTCTGTAAATGGATCTCTTATTTATATCATGTCTACACTTTCTTTGTTTTAATGAGAGTGTTCGTGGAGGTATAGAATTCAGCAGAATTGAAACCGGCACTTTGAGTGGTGAGAGGATCGTAACATAGCTGCCTCTGATTGGCCATTGCGATAATGTAATCAACAGAAATGTCTGTGATTGGCTATTGAACACTGTGAAAACACGTGTCTCCACATATGACTAGTGGATGAAAAGACCCGAACCGCAAATTGAAAGGATTTTTGTGAAGTGTTTATCACGGATCTAAGCGTGAACGGACAGCGTCCCAGTCTATCCGTACAGCATGTCCACATGTTAAAAACTGAGGTATAGGCTGGTCTGCTATATGTTTTTATGTCCGACGAGAAGAACAAGACCGGTACCTTTCTTCAAAGCGCATAGAAGGATTCAGTGTGTTTTAGTTCTGTCATCTTAATTAGGTAGTTATTTAATTTATACATATTTAGTGTAGGCCTATTTATATTTTTCTTTTTTTTTTTCATTCTGATTTTCTCTGTTCTCAGAAGCGCTGCTGAACTGTTTGCACGTTAAAATAAAACATTTGCTTGTATTTTTATGTATCATCACAGATACTCGTGCATTCTATTTTTATTTTAAACAAATTTATTATTCTAATTTTATCAGTTAACTGTTAATGATCGGATAACAAGCAGCGGTTGTTGGTCAGGAAAATTAACCGAAATGAGCATCCCTAACCCACATCACAAGAGCTGTAGCCTCACTTAAGAATTTGTAGTGTTGCCAGGTCTCTCCCACCAAATTGATGACATGACATAAGCAGGTTGTATGGACACTGTGAGGCATGACTCCCTTCAGTACTGCTCTGTAGGCTTTCAGACAGTATGATGCATTATCAGTCACCACTGCCAGAATATCATTCAATTCAACAGACTGGTATGAAGTGACTGCAGAACTGCCTGTGAAAATGTCGAAAAATTGCAGCTTTCCGTGAAAATGACATCAGTTAGAAAGTATTTTCCCTCAGTGCCTGTTGAATTGAAAAGGGAAGAAAGTTGTCTGTCTGTCTGTCTGTCTGTCTATCTATCTGTCTATCTATCTATCCTCCTAAAATGATGAATGTAGTAGGTTAGGCTAGTAGAATATTATATATAAATATTATATTACTATATTTAGGGATGCAAACACATGGTCAAAAAAAGAGAGGTAATCGAAGCCCTCGCCACCAATACTTACATCGCCACCAACCCCTGACATTTACTGACATTTACAAATACAATGCAAATTAGCTTATCTTTTATTATTAATAGTAAAATCCGGTCCGATTTTCCCGTGGCGTCTGTCGTTGCTATGCAACCATGCACTGCGCTCTCCATAATGACAAAGAAGTTTTAGTAGCTAATAGATTTCCACCACCGAAAAATGCTTGCTGTAGCTCTGCTGGTATTCTGAAAAGTTGAGGTGTTTTCATCTCGCTGCACCTGGAAAAAATGAGCGCATCGTTTCAATTATGAGCGCGCTTGCCGCGCGCCTGCATTTGAAATGAACTTGAGCGCGCAAAAGACACGACATGTGAATGGCTCCATGACGAGCTAGTTACCTCCAATCAGGCCACTGAGACCCCTGCCATAGACAGTAAAAGACACGCAGCAAGAAGAAACACTAGTGAAAAGTGCGCTGTTTGCATTATTGTATATTAAAATTTAATATAAGCCCTAGTTAAAAATAGGCTAATATGCTGTATTAGCCTACATAAAATACAAGTTAATTGGATGCTCACCTATAACAATGTTGAGGACACTGCGATCTCGGCTGTCAGAGGTTTCGTCGACAACAACGAAGAATTTCTTTCCACGTATCTCTTGCAGCACTTTTTGCATGTGCTGGTCAAAGACCTGCGGCAGGTGGGTCTGCCTGAGGCTGCTGGCGTTTTCTGGGAGTGCACGTCCCTGCTTTCAATGTTTAACAAGAAACGGACGTATCCTCTTCATTTTCTCAAGCGGTATGTTAGCTTCAGCACACATTGCAACAAAATCTTCCACAAACTCACGCCTTGCTTCTGTTGATTTTGCCGTTGCCTCAATGGTAACCTGGAGGGATTTGCCCGCTGTGGATTTAGCTTTGTTCTTGAGATGAACTTTTGATATCAAATGATCGTTACATGTGTCTTTGCGGGTCCAGTCAACAGTATGTTGACAAAACTTACAAAAAAGTTGTTGTCCCGATTCATAGTAGTCGTTGGGGTATTGTTCAGCCCGGTATTTAGCATTCAATTGAGAGTTTCTTAATTTTTTCGACGCCGTTATCTTATCAGGAGCCACTCGCTTCGACATTTTTTTCCTTGCGCGGGAACGTAAGGACGTATGGTTACTAGGCAACATGTTTAACAATGCCATTTGGCCACGGTTTAGGTAGAGACCTTTCTACGTTTGTTGTTTTAAACTGAAAAAATGAGAAAGAGGTAAAAAAAATTATTTAATATGTCAACAAAATATATGCATATTCCGAGAATTCCGTTTTCATGTGTAAATTCCGTGATTCCGCCCCACTAAATGCATATTTATGGATTAGGCCTATAGCTAATGAAAGAGTTTTGTTTTCGATTTGAATTATTTAAATTATTTTTTTTAGGCTACAGTTCCGGATTATATATTAGTCTTACTTTGAGTAAAACTGAAGTTTCACATTGCACCGGCGTCCCCATGTTCTGCAAAGTGCGCTTCAGCTTTACTTTTCAGCTTTTTCTCCGCACAAACGATCGGATATGCACCTAATAGCACACATTTATCTAGGTTAAACGATCCAACTAACATTGTGATATGCTTTAAGTTTTTGATATCTATGGATTTTAATTTAAATCGTGATCACTTGAGAGGGCTAAATTGATCTGTCTGCTGCTGGCCGACAGAAAAAACAGAAACTTAAATTTAACAAATAAAGTGTTCCAAATATATTTCTAAATTAACTTTATAACCTAAATAAACGAAAATAAATGTAATCACTTTGCTATTAAAAACAGCAGCTGTGTAATGGGGAAGAGAAAGAGAAAAAAGACCGGTTCCAGTCGGACTCTGGTCAGTAATTCTGATGAGCTGTCGGACAAGGTCCGGGCGAGGTTTTAGGAATTTTTGCAACGAATGTTTGTTTAATAGCCCATTTAACATTCTTATTTAGGCTAGTTTCATATTTAAATATATTATTTATTAGGGCCCGAGCACCGATGGTGTGAGGACCCTATTGGATCTGCTCCGTTTATTATTATTATTATTATTAATAGGGCCCGAGCCCAAAAGGACGAAGGCCCTATTGTTCTTCTAAGGATTCTTAGAATCTGTTTCCAACCGTTTTGGCACTTTTGGGGGCCTTAACGTACTCAAAAACTCTTGAAAATTTGCACACGTTGGAATCTGCCGTCGTACGGACGCCACAGAGGCTGGGACCCGGGCGTGGTTCAGGGCCTCTACAGCGCCCCCTGGAACACAGTTTGAAAACTTGATGTACTGTGCACACATACTTGAACGTACTGATATGAAACTCAGTACACATATAGAACTTATCGAGCTGAACAACTTTTGTACTCTGTCATGGGTTCCACGCAACAGGAAGTGAGATATTTAGGGCTGTGTAAAAAGCGCATGCTCTGGAATTTAATGTTGTACTCCAAGGATTTCCATAGGATTGTCACCAAACTCGGTCAGCATGATCTCAAGATATTGGGGATGCTAAATTGCGAGGGAATTTTTGATATCTCGAACGGTTGGCCGTGGCAAGGCGACAAAGTTATGGTGAGAAATGAGAAACAGGAAGTGTCTAATAACTGTTACACACATTGCCTGATTCTGATGAAACTTCACCAGTTTGTTCGTTGTATGATGCCGATTCCATAAATGTGACTATTATGAGTCAAAGTTATAGCGCCACCAACTGGCAGCAGGAAGCGTGTCATTTTCAAAATGCTTTAAAATCAGCCTCTTAATTTTACTTGATTTTCTTTAAACTTCATCAAAATCATGTCAAAACACGGCCGATAAGAATATGTAAAAGGGTCGATGATAAATCAAATGCTGTTGCCATGGCAACGTCTCAAACTTTAAAATTAGATTCCTGTCTTTTTGAGGCAGATAAAATGCTTAGAATTTCATGAAACTCAACACACACATCAATATTAATGATAGTTAGACACTGGCGAAAGGTCATAAATGGGCGTGGAGCAGGCACTCTATAGCGCCATCTTTTGACAAAAGTTGGGGGGTTAGTTTTTCCTACAGCCACCAATCTCTGTACATATATTATTCTAATCAATCTGGACAACTTTCTAAATCAAACTCATTAGCTAAGACCAACAGGAAGCCGGCTATTTTGATTTGAATGTGGATTTTTGGAAAAATCAGGCTGTAAACAAATTCACACTCCTAAGAACAACAAGCTGTTCACACCAAACTTTTTTAACATGAAGAGAAGATTCTTAAGATGTTAAATTGCGAGCGGATTTGGGATATCTTGAACGGTGTTGACGTGGTGATTTTTTAAAGATGTAGTAAAAAACATAACCGTAATTTTTTTATATCTTTAAAGTGCAGCATCCAAACTCTTTACAACTTTTTTCACACAGAGATCTAATCATTCTGAGCAAGTGCTGTTAATATAAATTTTATACAAGCTTCAATAAATTAAAGAAAATTTAAAAAAGAAATCAGAAACCTGCTGTCACTCAGCAGGCTGAATGTCTCTATCTGTGTGTGTAGTCAGAGTGAGTGAAGCTCAGTGCAGGGGGGAGGGGAGAGAGGGAGAGAGGGTGAGAGAGCTGTGACCCATGCTGCAGACCATCTTTGAGGAAGAAATGCACATATGTAGTGTAATTACATAAATATGTCTGATCTTTGAGAGTCTGATATTTTGAGAAAATATAAAGGGTCACTAAGTCTTTCATTGTTTGTATTTTGCAGTTGTTGTTTTATTTTTTACTGAACTGTACCATGAACTTGTCCCATTCAGTCACATAGCAAAAGATTAAGAAAAATACCAATTTTTAGCATGAGCGATTTATCTTCATTGATAGACAATATTTTCATAGTGTTATTTACTGAATATAAAATTATAATTAAAAATTTCAAGACAAACTGACAACAAAACTAACTTTGCTGTTATCTGTTCAAAACATCTGAAAACCATCATTTTAAGATCAGTTATATATATATATATATATATATATATATATATATATATCGCCCCATTAAAATACTCAACTTGATTTTTAAAGATATTTTGAAAGAATGAAGCGTTTATAGAGCACTTTATTGTGTATTGCTGTACACCCACATGAACTGTGTTCATGTTAATTCACAGTACATAAACTAATGTTAAAAGATACTAATTTACCTTTAAACAATATATGAATACTCTTTTAGCTTAATATTAATTAACATTAATAAATGCTGTTTAGTAATTGTTCATGTTAACTAATATAGTTAATGTTAACAAATGAAACTGGATGGCAAAATTGTATATATTGTGTGTATGTGTATTAGGGTTGGGCATCTAAGGTATAATGCCGATCCGATACGCATCTCGATACAAAGTATCCGATCCGATATATTAACGATACATTTGTGACATATTGCGATGCAATACGATACGATTCACACCCATATCACGATACGATGCGATAATTCAGCACTAACTAATTAGATCAAGTTTATGTGATGATGTGAAAGAGGATGCGGTGCCAGTGAATGAGTTTGATTATTTATTAACCAAGTAAAACCAAGACTTTTTGATTATGTATATATATATATATATATATATATATATATATATATATATATAT
>NC_133370.1:37082508-37128493 GCF_049309525.1 Garra rufa
CTCCTGAATTCTTTAATTCAGACATTCTAAACAACTTTTTCTAAAGTAAGTGAACCTGCCAAACAGAACAACAGGGAGATGCCAAAATACCACTCACTAAACCTGTCCATTTGAACTGGACTGACCGAATATCTACTGTTTGTATCCATCATAAAATGAACATACAAATGAAAAATACAGCAAATACATACTATATCTGTTGATGCTGGTGCTCATATGTGCATAAACACCACTGACCCTTACAAGATCCACCTCTATGGGTGAGCATCCATTATAAAACACTCACAAGACATTCATTTTGACAACTATGCAAATATTTTGAAATTTCACACAAAAATACTATGGATCAGAGCCCCGAAAGCATGACTAGTTCATGAATCAACAGCGGACTTATGCGTGCCTAGACTCCGATATGCAAGAGTGTCATTGTTACTATTACTCTGATCGTCTTTACTTTTACATTAGTGCGAGGGTTTGTTTCATGCAGTCAAGAGATGAAGTAGAGACCCGTTTTTCCGCGGGGGTATAGGTTACTTTTATGTGGGCTTTTGCTGGTGGGAGTGGGACAAAATAACATACATTTCTGCAGGAGCGGGACAAAAAAATCAGTCCCTTGCAGGTCTCTGATGATGTTTGCGTGCCGCGGTTGAAAGTTTTGAGCCGCCGTTCAGTCTGTATGCGATGAGGCTTGCTGCGCCGAGTCCAAAGCAATCAATCACAGAACACGAAAGAGGCCGTGCTTTGACCATTTTAGGATAAAATTTAACTTAATTTTAAGCCATCTCGCGGGCCACCGGTTGAGAATCCCTGCTCTATGTGACTTTCTGGACACGCCGCGGTCTCTGTAGTGTTGTGATAGGCTACGTCATTCACGCAGCAGTGAAGGGAGACGTGCTTGCGAAACAGTTCAGAGGGGAGAAAACAATCTAACAATATTTTCCACTTTCTAAATAATAAAAGTATGTATGTCTACTAATAATTATAAAGAAATAAATCGGGATTTACCGATGCAGATATGTTGGAAACGATGCATCGCGATACAAATGCCAATTTGTATCCGATGCGCACTTTTTAAACCGATGCATTGCATCGTTAACGTTTTAAACCGATGCACCGAGTGAATCGGGGAATCTTCCCATCCCTAATGTGTATGTGTCTGTGTGTTGATTTTAAAGTGTAACCCTTTCAATTCAGTAAACTTTAAATCCAAACTGGCAGAGGGTTACTGTGAATGCATGTGCCAACTGGGCACCGTTTTCCTAATTGATTCTTAGTTATGTAGCGCTTAAGAGTGATGTCTTATAACAGGAGTCACCAGCAAAGCAATATCCACACAAAAATTGAACAGATAGGTAACGATGATATTTAAGCAGGATGTGGATGTAATGCAAGCAATAATAACATTTTGTTATCATCATGAATCATGTTCTTATCATCATCATCAGAATATAGGGAAAATGTAGCATATTGGTTCACAGTTGGCATTATCTGAAGTCCTTGCAGGGGGTTAGGTTTATAGCAAACTCCTCCTAGAGATTTAATGATATCAACATTATATTTGCTCAGTCTAAAGGCCTTAGAGATGTTAAATTGTGAAGATCTTGAGTTATCGTTAAAGGGCGTGTCCGTGGCGTCCTGACAAAGTTTGATGTTTCGCCATGGACATAGGTGTTATAACTCAGCCATAAAATGTCTGATCTGCCTCAAAATTCACAGGTTTGGTAAGAGTCCTGGCCTGAAGACACCTAAAGGCCAATATTCAGATATTATCATAGCGCCACCTGTTGGCAGCAGGATATATCATATCTTTCACTAACTCAAACATACCAAGGTCAATCTGCACCAAACTTCATATGCTTGATAATAGTGCTGGCCTGAACACATGCCAATAATCAGATATAGGCATAGTGCCGCCAGCTGGGAGCAGCAAGTTAAGCAAATTTAAATGACTTATGACATATTTCTCCTACATTTACTGTATTAAAAGCATACTGCCCACCGTTTGCCGTTTTCCTAAAGCCACCGGTCGGCGGTGAGCCCGGGTGCGAGGGCCCGTTTATCGCTGCTTGCAGCTTTAATTATTGTTCTTCTCCAAAATGAATCGCATTTTAGAGGGCCTAAACATGCCCGAAAACTCACGAAACTTTGCACACACATCAAACCTGGCGAAAATTTACGTCTGATATGTTTCAGAAGTGGGTGTGGCAAAATGGCTCGACAGCGCCACCTTTACACGTTCAGCGGTGTGCGCTTTCAGCTGTGATTCACGTACAAGCACGAAAATCGGTACACACATCTAACACACCAATACCTACAAAAAAGCCTCTTGGAACAAAATTTGACACCCAACAGGAAGTTGGTTATTTTTAATTTTCTCAGCAAAATTTTTGTAATTTTTGCCATTTTCAGGCGTCGTACTTGAACGAACTCCTCATAGAGATTGATTCGGATCAATGCCGAATTTGGTCAGTCCAATCTAAAGCCCTTTGTGACGTTAAATTGCGAAGACCTAGAGTTTTCAACGGAGGGCGTGTCTGTGGCGGCCTCACAAATTTCGATGATTCGCCATGAAAAAGGAAATTGCCATAACTCAAGCATAAAATGTCCGATCTGTCCCTAACTTTATATGTGTGATAACACTCCTGATCTGAGGACAACTACATGCCCATTAGGGGTGGGAAAAAAATCGATATTGCAATATATTGTTGTGCTCTCTGTCGCAATAAATAATCGATACACTAACGGCCAATATCGATATTTTATTACAACACAAAATTATTAATTTACCCGTCGTCAGTGTCACTGTCACTACCCAATATCTACCATTCTGTTTGCGGGGGGCGCTGTTCGAGTAAATAGGGGTAAAGTGGCGGAAGCAGCGGCCAGTGAAGAACACAAGTTATCTAACAACAACAGAGAAGAAGCGCAGAAAAAAGAGAAGTGAGAAGAATGGCGGAAAATAACGAAAGACAAATCAAAGATGCACCCGCTAGTTGAGCATGCTGATCAGTTACGCATGTTTCACACATACTCCGTCTGCAGTGCGTATGCGTTGAGTATTTTTTTCCGCACCCATGTTAACGGATTAGAGCGTTCACACTGCACGCGGTTGCTGTCCGGCAGTACGTCCCAGAAGCGGTGTGCAAGTGCATTCAAGTGCATTGAATAATACGTTTTTATAATACGTTGAGTTTAAACGTGAATATGTCTAGTATTATTGTATTAGTGTACTGTGATAAAAGAGTATCCCAATGCTGAAAAAGCACTTGTGGATTTGAAATTAAAATAACGGATAAATGCTGTGTTTGTGATAAACAGCCGCGGATCAGGAACGGACTGCAAACGTGTTCTGTGTGAAAGCAAAACGAGTCCGTGCTGCTTCTGCATCGCATACGTAACGCCTGTTTCACACATACTTCGTCTGCAGTGCGTATGCAGTCCGTGTGCGTTAAGTATGCTGTGCAGAAGCAGCATGGACTCGTTTTGCTTTCACACAGGACGCGTTTGCAGTCCGTTACTGATCTGCGGCTGTTTACCACAAACACAGCATTTATCCGTTATTTTAATTTCAAATCCACAAGTGCTTTTTCAGCATTGGGATACTCTTTTATCACAGTACACTAATACAATAATACTAGACATATTCACGTTTAAACTCAACGTATTATAAACATAGGATTATTATTTAATGCACTTGACTTCTAGATTTGTATATTAAGTTGCTCAAGCAAGTTGCAACACATTTAAACACAGCATAGGTAGGCTATATCTTCCTTTTCATATTGAAATTGGGCTATCACAAGTATTTTAAATTAAAACTTACCACATACAGGAACAGTCGGCTCTCTGTGCCTTTCTTTTGCATTAAATCTTTATTAAAAACCATATTTTAAAGAACTTTTCTACCTGGATAAGTGCATCTATTATGTTGCCTTGTTTATTTAAAACTGCACTATTTTAAACCTAGCCAAAAAGCCATGTGTTGACTGTGAAACACAGTAGACTGCATTTATGGTACATTTCCGTGTCAATCCATGTTCATTTTTACAGCGAACAATGCGCTGTCACTTTAATTCAGCGCATGCAACGCAATGCAGCACAGCAAAAATAGACTCTGTGCCGAAACGATCACTGCACTGCTGCAAACGCACCGCATCTGGAACGCACTGACTGACAGCAACCGCGTGCAGTGTGAACGCTCTGATCCGTTAACATGGGTGCGGAAAAAAATACGCAACGCATAGGCACTGCAGACGGAGTATGTGTGAAACAGGCGTAACGCACACGGACTGCATACACACTGCAGACGGAGTATGTGTGAAACGGGCGTTAGTGTTCCTCAAGAAGAATATGCCTTGATGAGACCACTGTCCAGGTTAACATAAAGCACTTTACAGTAACTTACGACTGACGTTTCAGTATCATGGTTTACACATGTTAGTTAATGTTCACGTTGTTTTTTAATGTTCAGGCACTTTTATCTGTCTAGCTGTACAGTGTTTACATTTAAGACCAGGAGGCAGTGAGTTATTATGCAAATGTATATTTCTTTGCACAGTGTTGGAAATGTTGGCATTAATAAATGCATAAGATTTCCTTATGGGTATTTTTTTCTTTTTCAGTCACATATATCGTGATATATTGTTGATGAAATTTCTTCCAATATATTGAATATCGTAGATATCGTGAATCGTGATATCATTATTGTGGGCCACACATCGCCACAGAATTGAATCATGAGTTACCTGTATCATCCCACCCCTAATGCCCATATTCAGTAATAGTCATAGTGCCACCTGCTGGCAACAGGAAGTGTCATGCTGTAGTCTACAACAAACTCCTCCTAGAGATTTATACAGATCAACACCAAAATCGGTCAGTCTAATATAAAGGCCTTAGTGATGTTAAATTGTGAAGATCTTGAGTTTTCGTTGAAGGGCGTGTCCGTGGCGGCCTGACAAATTTCGAGGTCTCGCCGTGGATATAAAACTTGTTATAACTCAGCCATAAAATGTCTGATTTGCCTCAAACTTCACATGTTCGATAAGAGTCCTGGCCTGAACACATCTGAAGGCCAATATTCTATTATAATCACAGCGCCACCTGTTGGCAAAAAGGAAATGACTTGTAGCAAACTCCTCTTAGAGATTTAATCATATCAACATTATCTTCAGTCAGTCTGATCTAGAGGCCTTAGAGATGTTAAATTGCGAAGATCTTGAGTTTTCGTTAAAGGGCGGTCCGTGGCGGCGTCACAAAGTTTGATGTTTCGCCATGGACATAGAAGTTGTTATAACTCACCCATAAAATGTCCGATCTGCCTCAAACTTCACAGGTTTTGTAAGAGTCCTGGCCTGAAGACACCTAAAGGCCAATATTCATATATTATCATAGCGCCACCTGTTGGCAGCAGGATATATCATATATTTCACTAACTCAAACATACCAAGGTCAATCTGCACCAAACTTCATATGTTTGATGAAAGTGCCAGCCTGAACACATCTACATGCCAATAATCAGTTATAGGCATAGCGCCACCAGCTGGAAGCAGGAAATTTGACACATTTAAGTGACTTTGACATATTTCTCCTATTTTTACTGTATTAAAAGCATACTGCCCACCATTAGCTGTGTTCCTAAAGCCACCGGTCGGCGGTGAGCCCGTGTGCGAGGGCCCGTTCATCGCTGCTTGCAGCTTTAATTTGGTTTATTTTAGCGTTTTGTAGGCTGCTTGTTCACTGACAGAAGTGCTCAAATAAACACGCACGTGTGTTAATAATGTTTGAGCCTCATTTATTTTGGGTTTCAAAATAATATACATTATGTATTTTATATATAGGCCTATATACACAAACGTTATATATAATGTATAAATAATTCCGATATAAACAATTTATTTATATATAAACACAACGCCTTTTTTTTCTTTCTTTTATTTAAATAGCCTACCCTTTGCTGTGTCAGTTATTACTGTACTGCTAATTTCTGATTTGGGAGTGATTTGTTTGTTAAAAAAAAAAAAATGTTAGGCTACCTTATTAAAAGTATTGCTCTTAACAGACCTGTGTGTTTTGTATCACTAGCGCTGTGTCCGTTCTCGAAGCATGTAAGCTCTGCCTGCGTGAGGCATGCCCCTTCCAACTCGTAATGTTCTATTACAATTTATTAATTCTGAACCTTTTATGTGTCCATATTGCACCAAAATGCAACACTGCACTCCCTTGGGTCCACAGCAAAAATCGTTGGGATGAACTGTTCTCGACATAATAAAAATGCAAACAGTGTCAATGAAGAATATTCTTGCTATGAAATATTAGAGTATTCGTAATTTCCATTCAAGCTGTGATGCTATGAAAATGGTTCAACTTAGGAAAAAAAAATCAGTTTCAAACTATCCACAAGTTTCCGGGGGGCGCTAGTGGGTACAACTTCCGGTGAGATGGCGGATGTAGTGTACCAATAGAATTTTGTGTGCTAATTAGCGAAGAGGCTAAGTTTTTTTCGGACCATTGTTTACTTTGACAAGTTGCACACCTTTATGAGAGATATCATTACAGTGTTTTGGGACAACGTATGCTGTTCGAATTTGTGTTCTCAAATTGTTAGCAAGTTTGGATCGCTAAATCTCGAATGACTGTCAACTAGTGATATGACATTTAAACCGAGGCATCAGAGCTTGTGTTAAAGGGCATGCCTTGATTCGAGGCTTGTGTTACAGTTTTTCTCAATTGCTAAAACACTAAACCATAATGTCTGAACCAAATGCTCAGTTGCCTGAACCCATTGATTGAATCAATCACTCTTTTGGCAAAACCATAAGCACTTTTCACCTGTTTAGACACAACTTGCCAACACATTTTCATTGTGATGCACCCGTGCTGCATAATGGTGAGCACAGGTGACAAAAGTCAAACACAATTAATGCACAGGTGTCACCACTTGAACACAACAACTCAAAACTGATCACACTTGTGGCTAATGATGTGAGGGAACATATACAGTAAGCCAGTTCAGAGAACACTGGTTTGTGAGGCCTGAGAGGAAGAGTTCGTGTGAGAGGTGGTCGAGGTGGTCAGCGAAGACAAAGAACAGTAATATCTGATGAAATCCAAACATCAGTAGATTCACTGTGTCCACCATAATCCGAAGATTTAGAGAAGAGAACAGGTAATTACTATTTTTTGACATTATAGTCAAATAATTATTTTCTCACAGTCACTTGCGTTGACGATTTTTCAATCTAGAGGTCCAGTGGGGTTTTATGGATGGGCGGGACTTACCAGCTCTATAGTATGTCATACAGTAATTGCTGTCAACATTTACATACTGTACTATAATGTCAAAAAATGGTAATTACCTGTTCTCTTCTCTAAGTCTTCGGATTATAGTGGCCACAGTGAATCTACTGATGTTTGGTTGTACCCTTTGTCCAGCCTCCCTCATGCTCATACCATGGACAAGAACATGGTCAATCACAGTCGCTCTGATTTCATCAGATATTACTGTTCTTTGTCCTCGCTGACCACCTCGACCTCCTCTCACACGAACTCTTCCCATCTATGTTGTTGCCTGGCCAGACAAAATGTAGCCTGTGATGTGGATGAAGTCCTGTGGCCTGACCCAGTACGGAGACATGATGCTGTGGCTGAGTAATGCACTTATTTGTATATTTTTGTACTTTATTTTTACATGGGCTTACTGTTCACAAGTGGCAAACGCATAGGATTTCTGTTTGTTTTTACAAGTGCTACATGTAAATGCACAAGATTTCTGTTTTGTCTTTTTGTACAAGTGCTAAATGCACAGGTTTTCTTTGTTTTGCAACATGCATTTAGCCTACAGTGAACAATAAACATTTATTTCTCCAGCTTCATGTCCTGAGCATTGTGTTTTCTATTTTTCTACGTAGTGTTTAGTGACTGTTCAGTAGTGTTTTTATTTTTGATTGACTCGGGGCACGACTTGACAACATAGTTCAGTTTTGAGCACAGATTGAACTGTTTTGAGGTGAAAGTTTGGTTTTGCAAGAAGAGTCTGAGATTTTGTGAATATAGCTTGAAAATTGGGTTTTGTGTTCACAGTTTAGAGAAAAGGAGAGCAGCTTTCAAGAAATGTGTCTTAGCAATCGAGAAAAACTGTAACCTAGAAATCACTTTACCAATTACAAAGGAAGCCTCACTTTCTGTCCGGTCATGTGTCTTCCAACTAGGGTTGTGCCGATAGACGATAGTATCGTGTATTGACGATAGTCAAAGATATCGCCTGTTGCCGATGCCTTTGACGATAGTAAGATGATGATTATCATTATTATGCGTCAAAAAGGCATCTAACTTTAGCGATGCAGCACGGAGAGTCGGTTCTAGGATGCCTCAGAAACTTACCACGGTATAAACACAAGTATAGAGTAGATAGCGCCGCAGATGTGTGCAGTGAAAATGGGTAAGAGATTTATTCATCATACAGTGTACATAGATTAAGTGTAGACAGTCATTTGGATAACAGATGTAGTAAAATGTGGTTTAGGCTGAATTAAATACGATATTTGAGAATCCGTCTGTATAGTAAACACAAACATTCACCTCAGTAACATCTGTATGCGTTAACTAGAATTACGATGCGATAAAATGGCGCTAAACATATGCACGTGAATTACATGCACATCGCTTCTCCACAATCAATATGAACTGAACTACAACATGAACTGATGACAAAGATCAGACATACAGCGGTAACATTATCGCAATATGATGGGTATAGAAAGATACATTCATTTACATTCACACACGCACATTTACCACTCACTCATTTTCATCCACAAACTAGGCAGCCGGAATACTAACGCTACACTAGTTTATCAGTTAGCTACATGACGTTTTCCTTCGCTTAACTAAACAGTTGCTAGGTTATAAACCCAAACAAGTCACTTCTATTTATGGGATCCTCACTATGAGTCATCCTTGCTGACATTACGATCTCCTTTACCGAAACACACCACCAGCCTCGGAGAGGATGGTGGCAGGGAAAGTCTTGATCCTTCACCGAAACACACCATGGTGGGGATTCCTAATCAACCGAAACACACCATGGTGGGGATTCCTTATCGACCGAAACACAACATGGTGGGGATCCTTTATTGCTCCTCTACTGGAAGCAGAACCACCAACCTCCTAACATCCTTGTGGAGGGTGGTGGAGAGATAGTTCTCTTCACCTCGGTTTCTTTTGGACCGTCCGTCGGAAACCGGACAACTTCGACATGTTGTCACCTTCACATCTCGTACTACACCCCTCGTGTCAGGACACACCTCCACTACTCGACCTAGCTTGAACTGGCCCCTCAGCGCGTTTTGATCAGCTAACCATACCAGATCACCTGCAGCAATATTTCTAGCAGGTGCATGCCACTTCTGGCGGATGTAAAGCAGGTGCATGCCACTTCTGTTCGGACCTGCCAGCTGACTCCACCTCTTCCAGAATTTATCAACCTCAATCTGAATTGATCTCAGACGCACGAAAGGGTAAGTTGGGTACTCAAACCCCCAGGAGTCCCCCTTGGGTCCTGCGCGACCGATTACATTACGTTCCTTGCCAACACTAGTTAACGCCCTTTTGAGTACACAAACTGCTACCTCAGCTGCTCCGTTCCGATGGTGAGAGTCCGCTGGGTGAAACACCCATGTCCAGTCAGTGCCTTTAACTACCGCTTTCTTCTGGATATGATCCTTGTCAACGTTACTTAGGAACTCATAAAGTTCTTGTAATGCTGGTCTGACACCCACAAAGTTGGTCCCTTGGTCCGACTAGAGTTTTCT
This sequence comes from Garra rufa, assembly GCF_049309525.1. Taxonomy (NCBI): domain Eukaryota; kingdom Metazoa; phylum Chordata; class Actinopteri; order Cypriniformes; family Cyprinidae; genus Garra; species Garra rufa. The sequence goes on from NC_133370.1 coordinate 37,092,321, forward strand.
TGGGTGACCCCTAAATGCTGGGTGAGCCGTGAAACGCTGATATGCTTTCAGGAACCCATCCGTCGACAAATCTTCCACAATGTCAGCGTGTACCACTCTTGAGGCCATACAACTGAAAATCATACCCCAGATTTTCATCTTCGTTCTTCGTCTTACAGTATCCTTAACAACATAGGGGCCGAAAAGGTCCAACGTCGTAAACTCTCATGGTGCGGCTGGGTTAGTCCGCTCATGGGGAAGTTCACCCATCACCTGTTTGCACATCCTCGCTTTGATTTTCCGGCAATGTATGCAAGAATCAATGACATTTCTGGCAATCCTTGAACCTCTCACCACCCATGCTTTAGTCCTAACATGGAGGAGTGTGCCAGCAACCCCTTCGTGGTTAGCTTAATGAGCCTCTCTCATGAGAAGAGTGCTGATCCATGCTTTGTCGGGAACCAAGGGCACACCAGTCTCTTCCTGTGTTAAAGCCTGGACTCTACCATGACATCTTAGGAGCCCAGAAATCTCATTTCTGCTAACAACGAGTCTGTTTAGTGTTGTCACTGGAAACATAACTCCATTCGGGGCGGCTAAGCACAGGTCTTTAAAATTAACTTTTTTACTTGGTAGCACTGGTGCTCCCAACTTCAAAAAGTTAGGAGCATCCAAAAAATTTTTGGAGCACCCAATTTCTTTAGTTATGTGCCGATCTCGATTTTTCATGGCTGATTCTGATTAGCACACGTGCATCTCGGAGATGTTTATTTGACGTCTGCATTTACATCTGCAAGACATCTACAAGACGTAGTTTGCTCATCTGCAATATGTCTATTGGACATTTCCTATCAGATGTGAAATAGACATCTTTAAGATGTTTGTGATTCAGAATGTAAAACTGACATCTTACAGACGCCTGCCAGATGTTTACACGGCAGATGCTTTCCAGATCAAGAGATCTTTAACAGACATCTTGCAGACCTTTTTTTAAAATATAGAAAATCAGATAGGAGTCTAAATGTCAATCAAAAATGTTTTCAGTACTCAAATATAAACAAATATCAAGGAAGGAATTTTATTTCACCATTTAGTCTAGCTGCAGAATTTTAAAATATAAATTTAAGGCAATTTATGACCCTTTTTTTTTTTAAATAGCTGCTCAAGTAAAATGAGCAGTATGAGTGGGGTTGGACAATGTACGGTAGAATATTAAGCCATAAAATTACATGATTTATAATTCAAATACAGACACAAAAACAAAATATCTAATACAATGGCATTTCAACCTTTATACCATATAAAAGGGATAAATCAAGTATATAATTTCTTATATTTATATAAGATATATAACATTAATATTACTTAATTGTTTAGATTTTTAAAAGGCACATTAACTTCTTTCACATTTACACCTCTATGTGTGTGCTGCATAAAAACATGGATCGATAATTGCAATAATTTGACCATAAACAGCTGAAAAAATGTTTTGGAAATAAAAATTCATTCTCTGTCCCGAGGGGGTGCTTTAGGAGTGCTGAAATATTACAGTTTCCCTAATAACAGTTGTACACAAACCAGCCATAATGCTGTTTTATCAGTCATGACATGAAAATGACAATGACACGTTTCTGAGGACAGTCGGTTCCCTTCAGATACATTCATATAAAGATATCCATGCACGTTTTGCCTTTGAATAAATATGCGCACTGCACGTTTCAATGACATCATTGCCTTTTTGAAGATTTATCCAGCCCTATCGGGATCGTCTTTCCATCCCCAGCTGTAAGACCTCTTAAAATTATAAATCAAGACTTTTCTTATACTATTTTACATATTTATAACTTTTTATGGCCTTACATTTGATACAAATAAATCGAGGAGTTTTAAAGGACCTGCAGAAGTCCTTTAAGATAGTCCATCGGTCAGTCCGATGAAACATTCTGGTTGCCCGACTGGAAACACATAGCCCCGGGACGTCGGGCTAGCGATTTTGCGAGCCCTGCCGGCTAATATCTCAAATCTGCATTTAAAGTAATAATGTGAAGATGAAGTTTAAATAGTTATGTAATATTGGAGGAAACGGCGAAACCGTCACTGTATCAGCTCACAGCAGTCTGTGCAGTAGTTAGGCTAGCGACAGTTTTGAAACGGAGTCGCATCACAATCATTTCTCTCACTTGCACAAATGCTACCAAATATAATTTGAGGCATATTAATCGCACAGATTAATTTTTAGTCGCATATTGGAGCCCTGACAGCGATTGTAGGTGGGGGGAGTGAATGTACAGCACTCTCTTCACCCTCAATACCACGACTGAGGTGAGTCCCTTGAGCAAGGCACCGATCCCCCAACTACTCCCCGGGCACCGCAGCAATGGCTTCCCACTGCTCCGGGTGTGTGTTCACGGTGTGTGTGTGTGTGTTCACTACTGTGTGTGTGCACTTGGATGGGTTAAATGCAGAGCACAAATTCCTACTATGGGTCACCATACTTGGCCTCACTTCACCTCCTTTCCTTTCCTTTCCTTCTCCTTAGCCTCGTTTAAGACCAATTTCATCCCATTTTCTGGAGACACTGAAGCCCCGCTAATTCTATCTGAAACTACTGGGTCTTCACTACCAGGGCTGCCAGGATTTAACCAATTTTTGGCTTGAGCTCTGGTAAGGACAGCTGAAAAGGCCTTTTTTTCTGGAGTTTACTCACTACCTCTCTAGCATCAGTTGCCACTTCTGAAGCGGACTTTATGGGCCAATCCTTGACTGGACTAGACAAAAACTTGGGACCTTCCTGCCACACAGAACTTTCACTTAGCAGTTCAGGAGAGCACCCCCTTGTAACTAGATCAGCGACGTTGACCTCGCCTGGTATCCACCACCAATCGGTTACAGTTCCAGCCTTCTGAATCTCCCCGATTCGGTTCGCAAAGAATGTCTGGAACCCATAGCTCTCTGTCTGGATAGCTCCAAGCACCGTCTGACTGTCAATGAAATGATACCACTTTTCCACGTCCAATCGTCCATGTTTCAACGCGTATCCCTTTAGCGTGTGGCAAAGATAGCTCCACATACCTCAGCCTTGACTGCATCACCTTTTTGGTTGAGGGGAGTTAATTTAGCCTTTGACTCTACCAGCCGAGTGACCACACCATCTGACGTCTCCCATCGCAAGTACAACACTGCACCATAGGACTCACAGCTCCCGTCAGAAAACGTGATGCCCCAGGGTCTGCCCTTCCAACCAGAAGGCATAAGAACTGTAGAACTTAATGCTACTCAAACGAGCATATTCCTTAAACAGCTCAGTTGCCTTTCCTCTGAGTTTGTCAGACAGAGGCTCATCCCACGTATCTTTCGTAAGCTTGCCAGCCTCCTGGAAGGCTCCTCTCATAAGGATTACTCCTTTCTGTTTCACAGAAGATACTAAACCAATCGGATCATACAATCGAGCAATTTGGCTCAGTAAAACACGAGTTAGTGGGTTTGGTGTTTTTATTTCTACTTCTACCTCAGTAAGGTCAGTTCTCATCTTCTACCTACTGGAGAAATTGATAGAGACCCTTACAATGAGTTTATCTTGCACAAGATAAACAACCCCCCTGGTTTTGTTGTCCTCCTCCCTTAACTGGTTGGGCAACGTCAGAGTCAATGGTATGGGCTCTGTCCCATCCCTCCTCCCACTCTGACCAGACCGAATCCAAGGCTTGAGGTAGAAGCCTCCCGCTTTCAGTACCTTTTCCACCCAATCTTGAATTTTGTCTAGATGGTGTGGGTCATTATGGGACGTGAGGAGGTCATCGACATAGGAGTCTTCCTCAATGACCCTTCTTTCCTCTTTCATCTCAAAGAACTGGGGCAACTTTGCAGTCTCACGCATAGCAACCTGCGCAATACACCCCGCAGGTTTGTCCCCCATGTTAACTCTCACAACAGCATAATCCTCTATCTCATCCCCCGGTGAGTCTCTCCATAGGAATCGATGCACATGGACTTCTTGTTCCTCCAACCAGACCGAATTATGCGTCTTGGTAATGTCTCTGATGGCTGCATGTTCAGAACATCGGGGCCTTTGAGCAGAATTCTGTTCATGCTAACCCCTCTGAACTCCTGGCTGCTCACCATTGCCTTTTATTTCTGCACTGTTCTCCCTCATATCCTCATCCTCATGTTTGTATGCCCACCCATCTATCAGTTGCTCCTTATCCTCTCTCAATGATAAAAAGAGCATCCATTTGTCTTTTCCAAGTGGCCGATAATCTCTCCAATTATACACAGCCTCCTTGAGTTCATGGAGTTTCCTATCTAGTTTACTACTTTCGACCCTTTGCTGTGTCCATGGCACTTTACTTGTGCCGAGCGCCTCAGCTCGATCAAAAGCAGACTTGAACTGTGCCACTAGAGTGTCTATGTCTGGTCCAGCATACTTAGACCACAGCAATTCCATGATCTTCCCCTCAGTTTCAAGGAATTTTTGCTTGCTGGCCTCTCTTTTCGCTAGAGTATCCAGCGACTCACTGCCATCACCTGTAGGGTCTATCTGGCTTCGTGCATCAACATACTCATTATTGGCATTAAGGAGCTTGTTATAATCATCCCTCAATTTCGCCAACTCTTCCGACAGCTCAACTTCACGTAAACGGCCAGCACTAACTTCGAGGCGGTTTATCCTAGTTGTAAAGGTTCGTTGCGCGTTTGAGCGTTTCCACTTTAAACTCTCAATATCTGGTGTCATCTGCCATTTTGTCCGCGGTGATCAGTATCACTAAAATCACTTTTTTAGCAAAAAAAATTGTTTAGAAGAATCGACTCAAAAGATTTGTTCAGAAGAACCGACTCAAAAAATTTGTTCAGCTGTTCGTTTTTAACCCCGCAGCTATTATTATCCACACCATTTTACTCACGGTTGTATCAGTTGTTTAGTCCTTCAACAGCCCCGTTAGCTTTTGACTTCGGCTCCTCCGTTGCAGTGGTGTTAACGGCCACTTCCTTCTCAAAATACGGGTCTCCGATCCCGATGTCGGTCATCAACGATTGCTTGTCCCCCGCTCGGTGTCCGGGAATTCTCTAACACGGCTCCGACAGCGGTTTATAACTGTCCAGTTTTTTAAGTTACCTGCTGTAGCTCAAACTCCCCACTGGAAGGGTTTCAGGGCAAGCACGGCGGATACAACTCGAGCCACTTTTTTGAACTTTTATTTGCGTACACATACACGATTTTCATCCACAAACTAGGCAGCCTGAATACTAACGCTACACTAGCGCTAACTTATCAGTTAGCTACGTGACGTTTTCCTTCACTTAACTAAACAGTTGCTAGGTTATAAACCGGCAAGCATACCAGCCCTGATCAACAACAGACTGAGAGAGAGAGGAAAAAACGGCGCTTACGCACTGACGCGTAAACAGACATACTCTAGTTACTAGGAACAACAATAAACACATCTGTAATCTAGTAGAATTATAACATATATGAAATATAACAAATGTACCTGCATTTAAAATAAGATGGTAAATCTACACATTTCTTCGAATGCCCTGGAGCATAATAACATCCATCACTTATAATATATGCAAAACAATAGTGACACCTGCTGGAAAGCCCTACAGTAACACACCCCTACATCAGGGATGGGCACCTTCGGCAGAGATTTTCTTACTATACACTGAAAAAAGCAAAAAGTAAATTTCCTTCATTTTATTTGGCAAGTTTCTGCATGCACATTTTTAAAGAGAAAATTAAGTATGGAATTAAGTAAAATCATCTTCAGGGCTCACAAAATCGCTAGCCCGACATCCTGGGGTTGTTGTGTTTTCCAGTCGGGCTACCAAAATGTTTCATTGGCCTGCCTGACGGGCTATCTTAAAAGTAGAGGTCTCCTGAGGTCCTTAAAAACTACACAATTTAGTTGTATCAAATTTAAGACCATTACAAGTTTTAAATGCATTAAATAGTAGGGATGCACGATTTTTATCGGACAGATAAATTATCGACCGATATGGGTAAAAATGACGTCATTTTTTTTTCTCCGATAAATAAATGAAACCCGATCCGATAAAGTACTCTTGCTGGTAAATCAATCAATCAGTCTGGTTTATCTGAGATTCATCTGCTTTCTGAGTGCAAGTGACTGCAGCTGTAAACTGCAGTGACTCTCGGCCTTTGTCGCGTTTAATACGTCGTCATCTGTGTCGTCATCATCGCCTTCGCAGGTCTGGAAGTTTTTCACGGTTACAGAGGAGGACAATGCTACTGCTATTTGCAACATGTTTAGCAAGGATTCCGAGAGGAGGTAAAAAGCCGTTAAGTTTTAACAATCTTATATCTCACTTCAGAGGTTGTCATCGCGGTGAATCTGTTTTAGCGACATGTGAACGGCCCCTAGTGTTGGGCGATATGCACCATTTTCATATCGTCCTATCGTCAGCCCGTGAGATCGCCGATACACGATACTATCGTGCTAATTTATTTAATGATATGTAAATATGTCAATATGTAATAAATTCCTTATTCGTTCTGTAAGGGTAGTGCATGTGACTTAAGATGTGCGTGCGTGAATGTAAATGAATGTATCTTTCTTTACCCATCATATTGCGATAATGTTACCGCTGTATGCAGAGCCGGATTAAATAAATGGACTACACTAGGCAGGCTGCATTTTTTTGGGGCCCCCTCCGTCGATGTTATTTATGAATTGAAATCTGAAACTTACCAAAGTTACTAATAAAAGTTAATTCACATTTTACATAGCCTAGTCTTTGGTTTTAAATTGGTTGCCAAAATAAGTCATGTGTTGTATATAAAACAGTCTATCAGACTATTTTTTGATATTCATTATTCACTATTACATGCTATTAAATTATCCTCATTTTATCCATTGGGAGTGTCATTGTTAAGGCAGTAGTACCAGTAAATAACCAATAGGTGTCAGTAAACTATGTAAACAGAGCAAATAAGTTTATTAAGCAAAACGATATTGGGCTTACACAGAGCCCCTTACGTCACCTGTAGAAGAAAAATAATGAATCCGTGGGGACGGTTTTTGCAATTCGTTCCCTCAGTTTAAACTGTACTCACGAGTTCTTAAACTGTTCCCTCGGTTAAATAAATAAATATAAATCGTGCCCATGGATTATCAAACCGTACCCACGAATTTCCAATCCGTGAGCTCAGATTTTGTAAACTGTACCCAGCCCCCAGACAGGTAAAAAGCAATACAAATCAACTAATCTACAGGTTATGTTGTCATTCTTTTGCTCTCAAACTAAATGCAATGTAATAATAGGCCTTATTTAATAATAACATTAAATGTGCAGCATGCATCTAATGCTACGCGTTCCAGGCAGGTTTTTGAGCTCGTAAAACACGACTTAAAATCACGACTCACGACTTTGCAGCATTCCAGGCAAGTCATGCCAAACAGCCTGGGCACATTTATGAATTATTATTATTTTTATATTATTATTAATTTGATTGCAACGTTATATTGTCCTATGCTCTATTTTTCCACCGTGTACCACTTGCATAAACACTGCACGCATTAGGGCTGATATTGTATGTTACGTCAGAACTTGTCCATCGATCTAGCACGAGTTCACGAGTGGGAAGTCACGGGTTTGACTGCCGTTCCAGTGCACTTTCACGGGTAGAAGGTTGGAAAAACACGGGTTACGGGTTGCCTTGAACGCGGCATAACTCTGGCTGAAAAGCTTATCACAAATCGCTCTGTATGGCTCTGACAGGCTGGCGCCGCTCTATACAGTCATGAGCTGGCGTTAATATGACAATGTAACAGTCTATGGTTAAGATAAACATGTCACTATTTTTAGTTAATTAATAAATATTGAAATAGATTGTAGATTGTACATAAAAAAAAAAAAAAAAAAAAAATTGTCCCTCTGTCTGGGCCCCCTCCCGCCAATCGGGCCCTAGGCACGTGCCTAGTTTGCCTTTGCGTTAATCCGGCTCTGGCTGTATGTGTGATCTTTGTCATCAGTATGTTATAGTTAAGTTCATATTGATTGTGGAGAAACGGTGCCGTGTAATTCACGTGCATATGTTTAGCGCCATTTAATTGCATCGTGATTGTAGTTAATGCATACAGATGTTACTGAGGTGAATGTTTATGTTTACTATATACAGACGGATTCTCATATATCGTATTTAATTCAGCCTAAACCACATTTTACTACCTCTGTTATCCTAATGACTGTCTACACTTAATCTATGTACACTGTATGATGATGAATAAATCTCTTACCCATTTTCACTGCACGTTTATACCGCGGCAAATTTCTGAGGCATCCTAGAACCGACTCTCCGCGCTGCATCGCTAAAGTTAGGTGCCTTTTTGACGCATAATAATAATAATAATAATAATCGTCTTACTATCGTCAAAGGCATCAGCAACAGGCGATATCTCAGACTATCGTCGATACACAATACTATCGTCTGTCGGTACAACCCTACATGTCGCGCCTAAAAATGCGTGGAAAACGCTGAAGCGACGCCTTCTCTTTCTTTCCAAACCCAAAGTCTTTGCCGAACCGCTCTGTAGTTTGAGCTCCAGTGGCGTCTGCCGTTGCTAAGCAGCCATGACATGCACTCTCCATAAAGACGCGGTAGTTTCAGCAAAGAATAAATAGATTTTCAGCATTAAAAATCGCTTGCAGTAGCTCTATCAAATTTATTTAAAAATGTTTATTCCTGTACAGCTTTGATAAGCTGTTTCTCCACCTTGCCAGTGCTTTCAGTGTTATTAAGGGAAAGGATGAAGCTGATTGGTTGGTTCATGATACATGACCTACGTTGCGCTTGCAGCATTCTGAAAAGTTGAGATGTTTTATCTCGATTCTGATGTTTTATTCCCCGCCTTGTACGATTTGGCTGCTGCACACATTCATAATATGATCAATAAGAATGGACTGCATGTAAGCTTCACCACAGACATTTGGACATCTGACTTTACTCCATGATGCACTTTTTCATTTTTTCAAGGTTGACAAAATGTCAAAGCATTTTATTTTATTTAGAATTGTGGTGCCTTACACAAAAAAATAAAAACATTTTTGAAGAGTCAGGACTGTTTGCTATGATTGTTAGACCCAAATATATAATACAATATATATGTCATTAGTTAAATAAATGTCATCTTAGATTTTGTATTCTCCTGTGTGCACAAAATTATCTTTATAATTATAAAAATATGAATTATTTTTATAATTATAAAAATATGAATGTATTGGTTATCGGTATCGGCATCGGCCAAAAGAAGGACTTAATTATCGGCTATCGGTATCGGTTAGAATTTTTCATATCGTGCATCCCTATTAAATAGTATAAGAAAAGTCTTAATTATGATTTTAAGAGGTACAATTGGGGATGTAAACAGGAATCACAATAGGGCTGGATTAGGTTCAAAAGGCAATGATGTCATTGAATAAATGCTGCACGGATGTCTTTATATGAATATCTAAAGTGAACCAACTGTCCTCAGAATCATGTCATTGCACAGCAAATTGCCCAGTGTTTATCTAACTCCACAGGTGTTAAATTTAACACTTTTCTGGTGTGTGTATATATAGGTTCCACCGGTCTGGTGCTTAAATAACACTTTAAAAAGGGTTGAATATATACTCCTCAACAGTGTACATTATTTTACACCAAGAGTGTGCAATTTACTCCGTAGTACATAATGTATTGCTCTCTGCAAGATTGTATTAAACACCAATTAAAAGTTAATTTTCACACTGATTAGGTACATAATTATAAACTCCTGTCGAGGAATTTTGTTTGAGACCCCGGTAATAAGGACAAACTTAAGCAATAGTTAATAAAAGGTTTATTCTTTGCAAAGAAGGTCAGACAGTCATACAGAAACACAGGTTTTCTGCAGAGTGTGACAAAGGAGGGAGGGATTGCCTCCGCTTTATACCTCTTTGCACACTCAAGGTTACACGCAAAGGCAGCTGGTCTTTTTCACATAAGATACACAAGCAAAAACACATCTCCATACATCTCCTCTCCTGGACATCCTGAGCCTATCTCCTAGGCTTCCCATGACCCTTAGGGTCACCCTATGGTGCCCCCCCAGAAGCTGCTGAGGCCCTCTCTCAGAGGAATCTGATCATGTAGTTTCTCAGTTACCCTCCCATACATTCCAAAATGTATATCACATAAGCATCAAAATCACCCCTTATGAATTTTTCTCTAACACTCCCTACCACACTACAAGCATATATTAATAAAGGTTTTGTTTTCAACATTCTGAAAATAGTCAGCATAACCATAATCAAAATGATTGTATATTCAGTTTATTAACAGATCACAAACATTTCAACACTGGAGATTTTGCTGTGTACTATTTTTGTAAATGAAGAGAATTACAGGATTTAGTAAGTGAATGAATGCTATTGGCACAGATTAAACCAGATTTGGGTTAAGGTAGAGGTAAACATACTTATGTTTAACCTATCAGAGACAAGTATCAAGTACAGTAGTCAAGTCACCGTTATTTATATAGAGCATTTTACAATGCAGATTGTGTCAAAGTAGGTTTACAGTGTAAAACAGGGAAATTATGTCTTGAAATAGTGCTCTCCATTCAGTTTAAATCTAGGCTGCAATAAAGTCAGATTGGGTAGAGGGACTAGTCTGGTTCCTGTGGTCTTGCGCCAATGGGTGTGTAGTTGATGAGGTGTTCACTAGGGTGAAACCTGTCTCTAGGGCTCATCTAGTTGTCCTGCTCTCCGCTGACATTCAGGGCTGTAGAGGGCGTCTCTAGGTACCGATCCACCATCTGGACTGGATTCGGACTGGATCCGGGCTGGATCCAGTGGAGTGCAGTGACCATCTGATCTGGATACAGTCTGGATCTTGGTGGCTACAGTGGCCTCGGAATAAGAACAAAACAGACTAGTATTAGTGTAGATGCCATCCTTTCTTACGATGCATAGTCATAATTCATAAACAAATGACAGTGCAAACAAACCAAAAACTTACATTTGATACATTTTTGGAAGAAGATCAGACTCTTTAGTATTATTGTTTAATAATCAAAACATTAGACATGACGATCAATAATCTTAAAATATGTGGCTTACCCATGTATCTAGCATGTGTCCTAACAAAGCTCTTCTCATCCCACTTAGAGTATACTCTTCAAGCACATCATTGTGAAAGAAAGAATAGAAAGAATATCTCTCTGAGAAAAAGTTTAGGAGTGCACAACACATATCACTATAAATCAATAAGATGTTCACAAATATATTTTAAATAAGGTAAAACACTTACTACTTACGTTTCCCTGTTAAAAGCGACCTTAACGTCAGCACCGAATCGCAATTCAAATCTGTGAGAAACATTTAGGCTGGTTTAGACACAAACAGCATACAACTATCATCATAAAGTAGTAATATCCTATATAATACATGATGTAAATGAGATAAAACACTTACTTTCTGTGTTTTTCTTGATAAAAACCAACTTCCCCGTCTGCTCCACATCATGAGTGAAAGAAAATATCTCTGAAAAAACGTTTAAGAGTGCACAAACTAGGGCTGCACGATTTAGAGAAAAAATCTAATTGCGATTTTTCTGATCAAAATTGCGATTTGCGATTTAAAATGCGATTTACTATTTCATAAAAGAGCTACAGGTTTGATATGGTGGTTTTAACAGCACCAAAGAAAGACCAAGCATAATCACGAAGTATGCTAAACTGCTACTGTTTATTTAAAACCTCTTAAACATTGTTGACATTTTTTAAATAAAGTTGTCAGTTGTCCTGACATATTAAGAAAATAACTAGAGTATCTTAAATAAAATAAAATTAACCATACCATACACACTGTAAACAATTAGACACAATGTAAATCAAGAGACACTTTGTTGGGAAGTTGAGCCTCTAACGTTAACGTTATTTGCTCAGTACGCAGTAGAGACCTGCACTCCTATGGGATTACAGCGGACCCATCGCAACCGAATGTGGCGCGGGACATAACTTGATGGGCGATTGCGGGATGCGGGAAAATAAAATGATTCGCGGGACTCCCGCAAAATAGAAACATCTAAACATAAAATATCTAAAAAAAGACACAACATTCTTATTCATCTTCTTGCACAAATTCTTGCACAGTGCTGAACATTGCGTGCTCACGAATTAAAACACACTTAGTGTAGACATCGTGAAAGATTCATTGTGCATAATATTCATTGTGTTAGAGCTTTATGAGATCCCGTATGAACTGAGATGTCAGCTTTAAAGGAGCTCTGCTTGCATTCTGCCATGGATGCACGCAGTAGCTCATGCTTGCTTTTCTGTTAAGAATAACAGTGGTTTGTGAATAAGCGTTTATGCTGGCGTTTTGTGAAACTTACGAGATGTTACAGAACTGTTTCATGTAAATTCAATTGGTGTACTGAAAAAAAATACTGTATATGCGGGCTTTTGACAAATGAATGTTGAGGCGGGAACGGAACGAGATAACATATTTCTGTGGGAGCGGGACTGAAAATACGTCCCGTGCATATCTGTTCATGCAGTGTTAAAATGCCCCCTATTGGTTAAACTCTGCATCAAATGTAATATAAGCATGAAGAAGTAATATGCACATGAAGCGACCTGTCAAAAACGACTTGTATGCTTGTTACCACATTTGATAATAAATCGAAATAATCGCAGCTCTTGCGATTTGAAAATCACACTCTTTCAAATCGCGATTTCGGTTTAAAAACGATTAATCGTGCAGCCCTAGCACAAACATCACTAAATATCACTTAATCAATGTGATGTTATAAAATGCATATTTTAAATGAGCTAAAACACTTAAAGTCCCCCTGAAATCAAAATTAAAGTTTTTTGGCTTTTAGTGTGAATATATTAGCCTTAAGGTGATCTATAAGCTAGTGTGCTGCAAAACAAAGACAAAATTCGCGTTTACAAGATATGGACATTCAAAACTTAGTCTCGTCACTTCCGCCAATATGAATCAAGGATTTGGATGATATCACCGTGCACTTCAGTTTCTCATCAAACGTTCTGTCCAATCAAATGCTCTCTAGAGTTCGTAGTGTCCCGCCCCCTACACAGAGACGCGGAGCAGATCATAAGCGCTCCGCTCATATGTGCGGTCGGCATGTAATAAACTACACAGCCTCAGCATGATAATGATCACTGTTTCGTTTAAGCAAGTTTCATATTGAATTTGTGGGGTAATTTATTAGTCTGTGGCTGTCATAAGCTTACAAATGCGGCTTTACCGAGCTCAACGGCTCTTCCCCGAGCAGATATAAATGGAACGCTATTGGCTATTCAAAATTAGTGGGCGGGGCTGGGCGATATGTTTTTGTTTCAGTTAAAAGTACGTCACCACGTAGAATAACGCTGCGTGTTTCAAGGCACTTCAGTGGACCTTTAATACTTACTTTTCCCTTTTAAAAGTGACCTCTGCATCAGCACGACAGCAATTAAAATCTCTGAGAAAAAGTTAGTAGGGATGTACACAGCACTCTGGTCTGTTCCGTATCGCGAGTGAAAAAATATGTCTTTGAGAAAAGTTTAGCCGCATACAGCACACACATGTCATTATTAAACGATATGATATTGCAAAACACATTTTGTGAATAAGATTAAAATATGTATCTCGCTGTTTCAGGTCCTCACATACTCCGCATCACGAGCAAAAAAAAAAAAAGGCCTCTATGAAAAATATTTCAGATGGGCGAGGCACGCCTACGAGCAAATATCCCGGATGTAATTGATAACACTCAGCAGTGTTAATAAGGGTAACTCTCCGTATTTACACTGGGCGGAGGGCGCTGTTTACACTAACTAATGTTAATCCTCTAAAATTCAACACCACAAGTTTAACTCTTTACTCTAAAAGTCCTTAACACCAGGATTTTAACACTGGAGATTTTGCTGTGTGGCATTTTTATTTCATCTTACCTATAATTCCTAAAAGAACAGCATTAATGAGCGCGTTGCTGCTTTGTGTACAGCCATTACTAGGGAAACAGTTATATTTTAATGCTCCTAAAGCACCACCTCGTGGCAGAGAATGAATTTGCATTTCCAATAATTTTTTCAGCTGTTTATGGTCAGATTATTGCAAATATCGACCCATGTTTTTATACAGCAAACACACAAAAAAAGTTAAATGTGGCTTATAAAAATCTAAACAATTGAGACAGGTAATATTTGTTTCAAATAAATATAATAAATTATATACTTGATTTATTACTTTTAACGGTATAAAGACTGAAATGCTGTATAAGATTTTTTGTTTTTGTAAAAACCTGTATCTGAACTAAGTCTTTTCATTTTATGAAAAGACTCATACTGTGTTTTGTTTTACTTTTGCAGCTCTTAAATAGGGTCATAAATTGCGATTAATATATATATTTCAAAATTCTGCATACCCTGTAAATAGTGAAATAAATTTTCTTCATTGATATTTCTGTATTGAAAAAGTTTTTGATTGACATTTAGACTCCTGTCTGATTTTCCATATTAAAAAAAAAATGTCTTTTTTTTTGTTTGGGCTAGTTAAATTAAATAGATTCGGACTACCAAAAACTGAAGAGTACCTGCCTGAAGGGCTACCAGAGATTTTAAAATTTGGCGAGCCCTGTACTTAACTAATTTAAGTGAAATTAGCAAACGAAATAAGTAAATTTAACGTGCAGTTAGTTTTTTCTACTTAATTATTTTAAGTTGACTCTGCAGTCCTCAAGTACAATTCACTCAGCCACGGTTTGTAAAATTTACTCAAACATCATAGCACTGAAAAAAATTAAATGCCATTAAACCATGTGGTTCACTTACAAACAAGCAAGTAGACGGCTCCTTATTGTTTTTAAGGTTATATGTTGACTCAATGTAGTTACTAACCAAACGAACACAGGGACCTCAATACTTGGCACATGATACACAACGAAGGTAACAATCAGTGAATAGTTTGAATAGAGTATGAATGGGTCATTTTGAGTAGAAAATGAACTCTAGATGTTACAAAACAGCAAGTTACTTAACCTGACAACAAAAGCAACCATAGAAATGTGTAAATACATCTTGAAAACAGCAAAAAAAACCTTGGTAATTATTCATGCCCAAGTGCATGTTTGGAACGATGGGATCATGACTTTTATATTTACTTAAACAATCTTTGTAAAAATAAACAAACAATTAATTTAATTCAGTCGAAATTGTGCAACACTCAATTGTTGTTTATGCATACCACAGGAATGAATGAGAAGTGCTGTAAGCTGAATCCCACCTGTCGCAAAAAGTCAGTGACTTCTCTAATAAAACTCATAGAATTCTTTTTTTTTTTTCGTGGTAAACTCAAAATAGTTTGGTCTAAAAGTATTTTTTTTTATTTTAGTGTAAAACATGTTAAAGAGATTAGCAGATAGTAGGGGTGCAACGGTTCTCGGTAAAAAATCTAACCGTCCCGTTCACCTCCCACGGTTCGGTGCGCACCAGGACCAGGGTTCAACTTGAAACTGACAACGCATCTTAATGTTTTAAATAACACGTAAAACAAACAGGGTTCGGCTAATGCATGTTTCTGTTGATGGATGCGCAATCTGGCTTCCATAAACGTTACAACAACAGCGATAAAATAAAAAATGTGGACAAACCATTCTTGTTCATTGCGTGTGCCGTATGCTGGAATATGAGCAGTCATTTATTCCATTGTCTCCCGGGTGCTGATAGCGCTCATGTGCAGGTGAGACCTGAACAGCATACATCTGGATTTAAACTAAACTCATTTAAGCTTTGCCAGTTTCAACATTTAAGAGCCATAAGATGCAAACTCGCGCCTCAGAACGCGTGCAAATATTAAGCTCTTTTTTTTGTGTTTAAATGGACAAATTTACGCAAAAATTGTCAAAATTCCCATCTTGGCAAGTATCCTAGCATACATAGCCGGCTAAAGGTTAAGTATCAGTGCACTGGATCAGTGCATTCTCTTAAATTGACAGCAATTTCTTAACATTTACCAAACAGCAACAACAGGGTAATCACTCACTGCTCTTGATTGAATAGCTTTTGTAACTTTAATAAACTTCAATTCATACTGCAGTGCTTTGTTACATTTGATCATTTTATTCAGTTTCTGTACCTAAAAACTGATGTTAAACCTACCTAAAAAACGAAAAATCTGTTTATTTTATTTGTATCTTTACTCAATTGTATTTATTTGTGCTGTTGCTTGTAGTTAGATTATTCTTATTTCTTTACTTTTAATTTTTTTTCCCTAAACATAGCACATACTGAACCGTACCGTGACTCTAAAACCATGATACAAACCAAACCATGAGTAAGTTGAAGCGTTGCACCCCTAATGTCGATGGAAGAGAGCCTTCACTACGCTGAATAAACCGCTTTTTAGAGGAAACTGCTTATTTAATGAATTGACAGCCTATCTGCTAATCTTCAACGTGTTTTACACTAAACAATACTTTTGGATTGAACTATTTTTAGAGTTTACCATGAAAAAAATGCTGTTTTAGAAGTCACTTTTTGCGACAGGTGGGATTCAGCTTACAGCATTTTCATTTATTCCTTTAGTATCTGTAAACAGCAATTGAGCACTGCACACCTGAAATTTAATGACATCAAGGCTGAAATGTGATTGATTATTAAGGGACGCGTGATCTAAGTTAGCCGTTATGCTTTCTCCAATATTAAGTAATACAGACCCTCTCATCTCCCTGTAGTAAGACAATCTCTGCAAGAAAGCTACAGACAGGTGTGTTTGATTAGAGTTGGAGCTAAACTGTGCAGGACAGTGGCCCTCCAGGTCTGAAGTTGCCCATCCCTGCAAGAGTAAAAACTAATGTTTCGGCCTTTAAACAGCACCTCCCAAGTTGTCTCAGTTTTTAAGATAACTTTTGTAGAGCAATTTATGTTAATTACTTAATATTATCATTAGCAAAAAAATTGTTGCCAAAAATGACACATTTTTTTTCCCCCCCCTGTGATACACCCATTTTCCCTGTTGGACATTTAATTAAATAAATGAGAGTGTAAAAGTGACTGTAGTTGAAGAAACTCTTATAACCAGTGTTTTTCTTTTTTTTTTTTTTTTTTTTCTAAAATATGTCAGTCATTATAGTTTTTAAGATATAGTAAGTCAAGATTTGATTGTTTTTGATAATTATTGACGTGCAAAACAAATGTTGTTCTGTTCCATTACCTGTTGTGACCACCGACATGTTGATTCTTTGCAGAGATTATGGCATCTTCTCCTAAAGTAAAGAGATCTACTAAGCCTAGAGATGGTGCACAAAATCTCCCCAGATTCCAGAAGGATGCCTATGCCAGACTTCTGAATCAGCACCAGAATGGCAAATTTCGTTCTTACTTGCAAGAGTTAGCGAAGCAGCAGGTGGAGGAGAGCACAAGTACATCAGTTAGCAGGTCTGTTAATGTTGTAAACAGGAGAAAAAAGGGCAATTCAGAGTCATCATATTCTGTTGAGAGCTTATCCTGTCATCAGAATAGGCAGATAGCTGATGCTTCCATCTGTTTGCATACGGACAAAACCAGCCATCAGTTGACATGCACTGAAAACCAGGGCATGAAGCCTGGCATGCTGGAAGAGCATGCCAAAATGGAGTTACATAAGGCTGCTGCACCCCAAAAGGTACCCTCAAAACAGCAACACAAAAGAAATGAAAAAGACATCAAAGTGAGCTCAAGTCTGGTGGGATCTGAGGAAGGTGACAGTCAACAGTTGAGCAGTTCATGTGGGGAGGAACAAGCAAAGAACAAATCAAAGAAGAAAAGATCAAAAGGAAATTCTGAGAAAAAAGACAAGGAGGCATGTGGTCCTGAAGTTGATTCTGTTATTGCTGGGAAATCACCAAATAAAAACATCAGAGCTCCTCAAACTGAAGGTACTTACTGAAATCAAGAATAAAAACCAAACATTATGTCTCGTATATACATTTAATGCATTTGATGTAATGTGTCAATGCAAAACTCAAAGAATAATTTTTGTTTAGATTAAAGCAATATTTCAACCAAAAATAAACATTGTTGTCAGCCACTCACATTTATGTTGTTCCAAAACACTACTTTTACTTCTGTGAAACATAAAAGAACATTATCAGATATTTTTAAAATATCCTTTTTTTTTCTCTCAATAAAATGGACATCAATGGTTGGCAAACTGTCCACACATTCTGTAAAAGAAAGAAATGCATAAAAAACAAGGGTTGGTAAATAATAACAGAAAATACATTTCGGGATTTTTATTATTAAACTATTGTCTCTGACAGTTCTCTGTGATTCCCTGCCATGTAAGTCCACTGAGAGCCATGTAATCATAAACAATTGCAAAAAGCTGAATTTGTAATGCAAATAATTTAAAACCATGCATTTTTTTTTTTTTTTTACATGTGCTGGAGGTTAAGAAAATTAATCTAATATATGCATGGCTTCAAAGCTAATAGACATGACAAAACTTGGGGTAAAAAAACAGCATGTGACATACATGAACAGATTTTTATTGCAAATCTAAGTTAGTAACTTTTTTTGCATGTGAGATGCGATTATTTTTTATTTATTTTTTCCCCCAATCTTTTTTTAAAATCTTTTTTTTTTTTTTTTTTCACAGCACCAAAAGAAAGTTTACTACAGAACAACAAAGAAAAAGGCACTAAAGGTGGTAGAGGGTCCCGGAAGCAACTGTTCGAGCAGTACATGTCCAAAGAGGATGTTTCTGCTGGCCTAAAGAGAGGAGAACTCATACAGGTGATATAGTACATGTGAACTTACACGTCTGGGTAGTTCACTTTACAATGATCATGTTCTGCAGTGTGACATGCTCAAATTCTTGGTTTGAAAACTTTGTAAAAGCTTTTATACAATAATTTGAACAATATGAGAACATGTAAAAAAAAAAAAAATGTATTTTATATAAATAATTTTTATAATAATAATAATTCCAGCATAGGTACTTGTACATATTTGTACTTGTAAAATGAGTCATGTGGTGTGACAAAATGTAAGTTGACTGCAAAAACAACAACAACAAAAAACAAACAAATAAAAATCTTTAAAAACTCATCACCCAACTGAAGATTTGAATCAAATTGTCATCTCTTGAATCAAATAATTGTATAGTATTATTTTCTACTGGGTACCTGCTCACTCAGGAATATCTGGTAGTGAGCAACCAGAGGAAGCATTATTTTTAGAACCATTAAAATGCTCTATATGTTTCACAGGTCTTAAACCAGCATTAAATGCATACATCAAAAACAAATGGCTATCAGATGAGAATCAGTGCGTAAACAACAAATGAAATAAATCCTAATGTTGGGACAAGATATGTACTGTATTCCCTTTCAATAATCTTTGGGATCAAGTAATTCACGCACGTTGCCAGATACAACACGTTATACAGATAATCATGAAATACATCTGATCAAATAAATTTTTTTTTTTAATCCTTATGACCAGCCAGTTTCATTATCTGAATCTCGTATATCTAGTATAGTAACTTATCAAACAACATAGTTTTCGTGTAACATGCTACGTTTTAGAAGGTTTTTCTCTTGTGCTTTGTTTATAAAATATTTCAGAATAAAAACTTTTGCTTGGGCTTATTATGGTCACTTATTTTGTAAAGTAAAATCTGAAACTGTTTAAACAGTTGTCATATTTAAAATATTTAAATGTCATTCTCTTTAAGGGAGTACTGAGAATAAACCCCAAGAAGTACAAGGAAGCTTTTGTACCATCTCCTGTGAGTATTTTTTATTTTATTTTATTTATCCTCGAACACTTGTGTTAAACAATGTTGGTGTTGTGGTCATAGATTTCAGATTTCCCTCTACTTTGACATCACTGTAGGGGTAAGCCCTGCCCGTGACTAGTGACGAGCTGCCCTATTCGCATTGACCCCACCCTGATTGAACTGCACATAATCCGCTATGTTTATATCATCTTTATAGCCTTTATTTATGTAATAGCCCTGTCCCAAATCATGCCCTAAACCCTTACAGTCTTCCTTTGAGTTCACATTTTCATGACGTTATGCCACTTTACTGTCGGGTAGAAGTCTGTCATGAAGCTCGGCAGAAGTGCGCATCGAGGGTGCATAGTGCCCACAAAGGGGGCACTCGCGAGCACCCTTCTGAAAGTTGGAATAACTGAGACACCCTATGGTCTCGTGTACTTAATGGATATGCGCATGCACGGCCATTGTAAATCTGCAAAAGCGCAAATGCACATGACGTGCCATTTGGGATGGCCATTGTCTGTGGCACAAACATTATAAATATTGATTTTGGATGTACAAATAAGAGTCTCCAAAGACTCAGCATCTGAGCCACGGAGGACACTGTGGATGAATTTCCTTTATGCATTTGTGCAAATAATTTTATGTTGGACTGCTTCATAAACAAGAGTCAGTTCAACATAGGATTTGCACAGAAGCTAATTCTGAAAGATGGAGTCAATGCCAGCTGTTTTTGATAAAACCTCATGTCCAGAACAAGTGAGAATCCCCTCAAATCATGATTAGGGGTATGCTTGTTTGCATACTGTACAGCTAATATGGCTAAAATTACTGCTGTCTCTGACTGCATTCACAGAGAGCAGAGCTATGTTGTTGGTTTTATCAATGTCTGCATTTCATAAATATTTTTTTATATTTTGGCTGTGTGAGATTAAGTTTTGTTGTTGATAGACAACTGTGAGCTGTAAAGGCACCTCCCTCTTGTGGAAAGGGGGTGGGAGCAGTGACTCATTTGCATTTAAACATACACACATGAAAACTGTGTTTTTGCTTTGTCATGGCAAAAATAAAACTACTTTCACTGCATAAGAGACAAATTCACTCTTAGGGTCTTTTTAAAGGTTTATTTCTTGCAAGAAAGGTCAGACAGTCATACAGAAACAGCTTGCTGCAGAGTGTGATGAAGGCAGGGTTTCCTCCACTTTTATATCTCTTCCCTAGCCTTCAAGTTTACATCTAACAGCCGGTAATGTTCCGCACATAGTAAGGAAACAGAAAAACGCATTCTACTATATCATACTCACAAGGCTCAAATCTTTGTTTTGGGGCCCTGATACCTTTCTCTCATGTCATCTTCAGAGCAGGTTTAAATAAAACAGACACTTACATAATGTTTCATAAGCACATAAGATAAGTAAAATTATTTTTTCTTCCACCGCTTATACGCAAAGAAGGGCAAATTTGACATGCTATAATAAAAGATCTGTGGGGTATTTTGAGCTGAAACTTTAGACATATTCTGGGGACACCAGAGATATATTAAATTTTGTAAAAAAGTGGTATGATAGGTTCCTTTTAACGTCTGCAATTCTCCAGCTGTCATCCTTGGAGAGTCCTTGGCCACTCAGATCTCCTCAAGATGCATTAGGACAAAACGCACATCATCATCCTGGATGGTTTGTAGTAATTACTGCCCTGATAGTGGAAATGTGAATTTCCAAAGGGAATGCTTAAAGGGAAAGTTCACCCAAAAATGAAAATTTGATGTTTGTCTGCTTACCCCCAATGCATCCAAGATGTAGGTGACTTTGTTTCCTCAGAGAAATACAAACGAAGATTTTTAATGAAAACCGGTGCAGTCTGCCAGCCTTATCATAGACGTGGATGGGCACCAAACCTTTAAAAGTAAACAAAAACATGCACAGACAAATCCAAATTACACCCTGCGGCTCGTTACGATACATTGATGTCCTAAGACACGAAACGATCGGTTTTTGTGAGAAACTGAACAGTATTTATATCATATTTTACCTTTGATACACAGCCACGTCCATCTGTCATGAGCACGAGTTTGGCATCAGTCACGTCACTTGTGCACGCGCTCTGTCGTAGAATACGCAAACGCCGGAAGCCATCTGTCGCATGTATACGACACTCATTGTTTACACAGTGCACAGAGATTGTGGGTATAGCGGCTATACAAAATGGTAATTACTTGCGCGTATCCTGGTTGTTTAAACCGATTTAAAGCTAAAAGATTACATTTGCTTGCGCAAACTCATCCGGGACTTTTCGCTGATTTCCCCTTATGGCGTTTGCGTATTCTACGCCAGAAGCGCGTGCACGTGACGTGACTGATGCCAAACTTGTGCTCATGACAGATGGACGTGGCTGTGTATCAAAGGTAAAAAATGATATAAATACTGTTCAGTTTCTCGCAAAAACCGATCGTTTTGTGTCTTAAGACATCAATGTATCGTCACGAGCCAAAGAGTGTAATTTGGATTTGTCTGTGCATGTTTTTGTTTACTTTTAAAGGTTTGGTGCCCATCCACGTCTATGATAAGGCTGGCAGACTGCACCGGTTTTCATTAAAAATCTTCGTTTGTGTTTTTCTGAGGAAAACAAGTCACCTACATCTTGGATGCATTGGGGGTAAGCAGATAAACATAAAATTTTCATTTTTGGGTGAACTATCCCTTTAAGCTGTTTTCTCGTGTCTGTTTACTTTAGAGAAAGGTTAGAGTTGTTTTATTTTTGTTCAAAAGGGTAAAGATTCATAGCCTCCTTTGCTCATGTTTACCCAGGGCAACACAAATAACAACACACATGGTTGCTAGAGTAATTATGATTCTCATGCAGAAGAAATGTTATTGTAATTATTGTATGTAATTTTTGCTACAGGATGGGTCAGCTGATATCTTTCTGGATGGGGTTGCAGCTCGTAACAGGGCTTTTAATGGAGATATTGTGGTGGTGAAAGTCCTCCCCCCTGAACAGTGGAAGGTACTTTATCAAAATGTATTTACAGTTTTTACAATTTAGTAATTGTGAATTTATTTGTTAATTCTTAATGATTTCTAACCATCTATTAATGACTTAATATAGTTTCTGGAGCAAAAAAACATACTACCTCTCATAACCCATGGCTAAATTTCTAGAGAAACTTTCCAGAGAAATATCAGTATCATTTTTCAGTTCACGGTTTTGTAAAAGCAGTATAGCCTTTTTATGTGTGTGTTTGGGTGTATGTATCAGTGTTAATCTTTAAAAATTTGTTCTCTTAAAAATAAATTTTATGTGTTCTCAATTAATATAAAGTTAAAAAAAAAATAAAAAATCTCTACATATAAGGTACAACGGGGCTAAATTTGCTTTTCAATGTGCCCAAAGTGTGTGATTACAGAAAAATACATATTTATGGAGTTTGTATATTTTTTACTTAATTTAGTAAATACAACTATTTTTTGTTCAATAAATATACTGTCATTAAACTGTTAATATAAAACCTAAATTTTAAAATACAGAAACAAAATCGTTTTAAAATGTAACGTTTCCAAAGCATGAAAAGAAATCCTATAATATTTCAGAATAGATTTACAGATTATTTTATTATATGGTATGATCAATAGCATGTTTTTAAATATAATGGTTTCATTCTATACATGATTATTATTTCTAAGATGGACACCCAACAAAATAAAGGATTTTTCCCATCTGAATCTAACAATGTCATGTCAACAAATGGAAAAGTCAGCCTTCTATTAATTATCATGTTAATTATTGTGCCTTTTAGCCCCAACAGCAGGGGCGCTTTTTACCCTAAATACCGTACTTTTACATATTTTTCATTATTTAAAAACTTCAGTTTTGTTTAAGATAAATAAAACGGCAAATCATTGTGAAGACCTTTGTCTCAAGATATATTGAATAATTTTAGCGCTTCTCATTTACTGCTTATATATATATATATATATATATATATTTTTTTTTAAACATCAAATATTAGATCAAGTAGGAATCAAGTTTGTGCTGCTACCTGCATTCACTGCAAGGATCAATCAATTTAAAACATGTATGTTGAAAAGCGGATGTGCTGTGCCACGTTTTTCTTAGCCCCGTTCTACCCTGTTAATAATCTAGTGCTGTAAAAATGTATTTGCCCCATCCTGACTTCTGTTTTTGTGTATATTTTGTACTAAAAACTCTTCTTTGCAGAACTTTAGTCTGGACATTCTCCTTAAGTTATATAAACATTCGGTATTTCAAAATTGGCAACAACACTAACGTTTTATTAAGAGTTGATGTGGGCATGTGAGTCAGGAAATCTACAAGTTAAGTCAAGAAGAAAATGATCATCTTTGTAAATAATCTGCAGCATAGGAAAGCAATTAAACATGAGAAAATGTAGCTATTATACCCTAAAGCCACAAATGAATTTTTTTTTATATTTTTAGGCTGATTAAAGGAGAATGCTGTCACTAATGATTATTATTACTGACAGCTTCGTATTCGGTCTTTCACCAGTGGACCCACACAGCGTCCAGCCACTCGAAATTCAACCCCTTGCCACACGGGCAGAGACCTGGCAGGCCATCCCCGAAGTGTCAGAATGGGTTATGGGGATAATAAAATGAGGTTACTCATTCACTCGAAGACCCCCGCGTTTCAGTGGCGCCGTATGTGGCCCCATCAGCGCTGGCTAAAACCACAAGTTCTGCCCCATGCGTGGCATCACGGACGCTTGCGTGTCAAGGTGGACCAGGCTTGCATGATGGCCCTGGCCTCTTGGTTAGACAGTCAGTGGATAGAGAAGGGAGCACACCTGGGAATCGTCAGCAGACAAAAGGTGGTCTCTTCCAACATGGAAGCATCTATGTGAGAGCAGACCTACTTTCGGCCATTGGTCGAAAGAGGAACATGGACTTCACATCAACTGCTTGGAAATGCTAGCAGTATGTTGAGCTCATAGAAAAGCATAACAAGATTCTTTCAAGGCAATAGCGGGCTAAGCTCAGCGAGATTACATCTGGCCTGGGTGATCATTCCATAAAACTTTGTACAGCCATGTGCTGATTTGCTCTGACAACATGTCTGTTGTGTCCTACATAAATCACCAGGGAGGCCTTTCCTCGAAGCACCCCTTTGTTCTAGTAGAGCACCTTCTGGAATGGGCTCAGCTTCATTTGTGCTCGCTAAGAGTAGCACACATTCCGGGCAGGCTGAATCAGGGATTGGACATGTTATCACGGAGCAACATCTCCTCAGAAAAGTGGAGGCTTCATCCGCAGACAGTTCAGAGGATTTGGAAGACCTTTAGCAAGGCCAAAGTACTGACTTCTCAACAACTTTGGCTTTCTTTCAGGACCTGCTGGATATCCACGCTCAGGGTCTACGTAGCAGCTGTGTCTGCCTCCCATGCCCCTATAGCAGGGCAATCGGTGGGCAGGAACAACTTAGTTGTTCGATTGTTCAAGGGGGCCAAGAGGCTAATTCCGCCTCGCCCCCTCACTGTCCCTACATGAGACTTGCCTACTGTGCTGAGGGGCCTCAAGGGCCCTCTCTTTGAACCGCTACTGACTGCCAGTCTCTGAGTCTTATCGCTAGAGACTGTTTTGCTCCTAGCTCTAACAACGGTCAAGCATGTAGGGGGCCTGCAGGCACTTTCTGTAAACCCTGCCTGCCCGGGCCTAACGACTCTAAGGTCGTCCTGAAGCCAAGGCTCGGAGGTCCACCTAAGGTCCTCTCCACTCTGTTCAGAGCACAGGTGATTGCACTGTCTGTGGTCCCTCCGTCAGAAGAAGATCAGGAATTGTCGTTGCTCTGCCCTGTCAGAGCACTGAGAATCTATATTGAGTGCTCAGCCCCATCTAGGAATCAGAACCGCTCTTTGTCAGCTTTGGTAATCGCATTAAAGGACTTTCGGTTATGAAGCGGAGACTTTCCAGGTGGATGGTTAACTATGTTGTGATGCCCTATGGGAGTACGGGCCCACTCTCCTAGTGGTCTAGCGGGGTGTCCATCACAGAAATTTGTGCAGTGGCAGGCTGGGCCTCACCGTCCACTTTTACTAGGTTTTATAACCTGGACGTCGCTGCCTTACAGACCAGAGTCCTTTCCGCTTAGACAGGCATACACTTGCCATTTAGAACCAGTCTAAAGGTGGAGTTCTTGACTGTGGCACGTTTAAGCTCCTCAAGTCAGTTACTTGTGCGCTCTAGGCCCCTGAGGTGTCTAGGCTGTACAAAGTTTTATGAAATGATCACCCAGGCCTTGGGTGAATCTTGTTATGCTTTTCTATGAGCATTAGATGCTTATGGGAGTATACATTCAGTAGTTCCTCTATCTAGCACTGCGTGATTGTACTGGTTCCCATAGCGTCTAGCGACGCAGTACGAGTGTAGTATCAATAGGGAACGTACTTTGTTACTAACGTAACCTGAGTTCCCTTAGATACGGAAATGAGTACTGCTTTGCTAGCCATGCTAGATAGCTGCATGACTCAGTCGAGGTAACCTGAGGATCCTATTTGTTTATAAAGCACTGCACGAACCAATGGCCGTGCAATTTCACTGCGTAATTTAAAAAAAAAAAAAGTCTTTAGTCGGGGAAAAAAAGGCTTTTTCCCATAGGGTCTAGCGACTCAGTTCGCTGGGTTATGTTAGTAACAGAGTGGTTTTTTTTTTTGCTCTATTTTTCCGGCAAAAATCATTCCAAACACAGCCACAGCATTGTTTTGCGTCTCTGAGCAACATGAATATGGTGTTTCGTTCCTGAATTAATCAGCTGTTTGAAAGATTCTGTTCAGTCGCAATGACTGTCTTAATAGTGACTTTTTTCTTAATTTTAAACATCAGTTTTCAATGTTTTATGTTCAAAATATTAAAACATTTATTTGTAACTGCAGGTTAAAGTATTCCATGTCCCTTAGAGCTGCATTAAACTGTGTAAATACATCTAAATGCCACTTCTAATTCAGATTATGTGGTTCCTCTGCATTGCAAAGATGCATTTTGTTGATACTGTTTTAATTTGCTTGGTAACAGCCCACATGCAAGAATTTGACTCATAAAATGGTGCACACATTTAGGGAAAAAAAAGGTAAAAATGCCCATAAAACTTGATGGAAATTATTCATTTCGATCTCTGCTGTGAATTGACTACAAAGAACACACTCAACAAAATGTCGACTAATTTTTTTTTTTTTTGGTCAATATCGCACACCCCTAATTTCTGTTATTTAATGATATAATAATTTATTTATAATAATTGTTTAAATTAATATAAATAATACTTTTTGACTCATCCATTTTCTTAAAAGGCTAAAATGTAAATTTTATCATTTTACAAAACTTTTTGTTTTTTGTGAAAACTTGTATCTGAACTAAATTATACTTTTTGCCCTAGTATTAATTTTATTAATGCAGTTCTTAAAGGCCTTAAAGTCTTAAATTTGAGCTCAAAAATCCTAAAGAAACCCTGTATTACAATAATAGCACCTTTAATTTTCGCTGGAACACGCTGGTGATATATCATGTCTGTACAAACGGTGCACAGAGGTATGCAAACACACATTTGACAGGCAAGCAGCCTATCGTAATATTAGGACCGAACATTTTATGATCCTATGCCCTTCACAGACGATATAAATAAATTTAGACCCCTTACCTGTGATTGCTATCAGGATGTGATGAAACTTTCCAGCATAACAGTCTAGATGAAGTCTGAGCTTGCTAAAATCCTTCACAGATATCTGCAGAATATTGATGATCAGTGTTTATACAATTCTATATATGCCCTGCCTATGTTATGTTGGTTAATTTCTTATTTTGGCAAATTGGCTAATGCTTTCAGTCTCTAGTAGTTTAGGACTCTCATCTCACATATTTTAGAATGTTCAAATCTAATCAGAGGACATTTACACAGATTTCCCCCCACAATTATCTCTACAAAATGTGGAAAAATGGAGAAGAATCTGCCAAATTTTCATACTGTTAAGATATATAAATGCATGCATGTAGTATGTACTACTAGTAGTACAGCATGTGATTGTTATAATCGTAATGAAAGCGATTATAAATAAGAGGTCATGTCAATCTAAAACATCATAAATGCATAATATATACTGTATCATATTGTGAACTATGTACACAGGTAGTCAATGGAGATATAAACGAGATAACTTCAGCCAATCAGATGGTGCCAAAGACTCCTGATGTCATAGTGAAGGACCATTACAATGAAGATGACGAGGTGATTGATAAAATGAAGAATGTCAGTCTCCATGATAAAGGTAATGAGCTTTTACTGCAGGTATAATTTTAAGGATAGTTCTGTTTACCCTTTACTTAAGGTTTTGTTAATAAACTTAAATTTAGTTATTTTTTATTTTATTTTTTTACTTTTATTATTATTATTATTATTATTATTATTATTATTATTATTATTATTATTATTATTCTCTCTAGTTTGAATTGATAAATCAAATATTTTTTCTTTAGAATCAATTTTGAATTTCTTTACCTTATTTATTAATTGGTTTCATTGGTTTAGTCAGTCCTGTTCCTTTTATTTGTTTGTGTATCTTAAGCCACCACAGACTTATTACCCCAGGAATCATTTATTATATAAATGTAAAGGATTCTTTGATGTAGGGGACCTTTGACATATACTGTATCTCTCTTGGTGTGTGCTCTCTCTTATAGGGCGGGAAAAAGAGTTGAGTCACTCATTGATGATTGAACAGCGAAGAGCTGTGATAACTTTTTTTCTCTTTATCATGCCCAGATATCTTTGTTTGTACATGTCTCCCAAAGACGTCTACATATTAAATCATTAAGTATCTGTAGCTTAGAACATGGTAACAGATTCCAGAGTGTCAGGTTTGATACAGGGCATGTGGTGACTCAAGTGAACAGGCAATGAAAGACGTGATTGTGTTGGCAAAATGAATGAGCTTTTCACCTTGCTTTCCAAAAACCAAGATCTTAATGACTCATTGTTACATCCTTAAATGGCCCTTGTGTTGTTGTGTAACAGTTGCAGGGGTGGATCTCCTAGGGTGACAAACTTTATGATGGCTTAACAAGGTCTTTTCTTAATATTTGCAGGTTAGGATAGATAGACAAACAGATGAGGTTTGGTGTTCTGGGTTGTTGCTCAGGTGTTGCTAGGTGGTTGCTGTGTGGACACTTGGGTGTCCCATAAGGTGACCTTCCATAATACCCACATACAAAACCTTTGTAGTCTTTGTATCAAAATCTTCTGTTAAGGAAACTCAGAAGTTCTAAAACGTATGTTTTTGAAGTCGCTTTCAAAGGATGTATGGGTGTTGCTATAACCCGTTTTATCAAACCCTTACTTTAAGTGAAGATTTAAATTGGTCTTCCCTAGAAAAAACACATTGAGTTATTTTAGTTAGATCAAAAATAATGCAGATTGGCCATTGGTGCTTAGACCTAGGGGTGGGCGATATCTCTATATTTAAAATATATCGAGAAATTTTTTTAAACTCGATATGAATTTTGACATATCGTATATATCGATATAATGTTTATATTAAATTTTCACCACTTTGCTTGTTTGCACCACTTTGCTTGTTTGCCTTCTCTGTGCTGTGCTCGCCCCCGCCTCATTACTTTTGTTCCCCCTCCCCTCGCCTGTCGTCTAATTCAACATGGCGGCGCCCGCAACCAGCCCGGAGGCTACAGAACTCGTCGCCAAAAAAAAAAAAAAGGACAACTGGCTCCATTATATGGAGATACTTTGGTTTCAAGGCGTCGGACGTCTACTGCCGTAAATGCCGAAAGTTTGTGCCGACCAAAGCTTCTAGCACCACGAACCGAGATTTTTGCGCGATCAAAACGAAAGCAAAAGTATAACACGGACGCGCATTCAAAAGCAATTTTAATACCCCGCGTTTAGAGAGCGACTCCCCAATGCGCGCTAATTAGGCTACATAAAATATCTAGGCTGTTATTAGTATGTGGGCAGTGGGCTATAATAACTTGTGTAGTTGTGTAGATAGCTCTGTATCATGCTTGAAACATTCGGTCTCTATTTGCACTTTGAATATTGAAAGAAGTACTTCGATCGTGCCAGATTTATGGACCAGCAGAGCAGTGGAACCATTTATGAGCATGACGATCCATTAACCCCTTAACTAATACTCCCATTTTTGAACAGAGACGTGAAAATGAAGAATTGAAACTTAAATCTTTATAATTCATGGGCAAAAACATTTTGTAATATGATTTTGATTTTAAAATGGCTTTCAAAGGATGAATTTTGAAATTGTAAGTTCATCTGATATATAATTTCTAATTAGTTCTAAAGTGTAATAGGGAAAAAGGCAACAAGGATGTCTGAGAAAAAGGTCAGAACTCCTGTTAGGAAGTAGATTTTTAAGGTGCACTCTATAATTTGCAACACAACAAAATGTCTAATATATATTTAGAAACCCTTAGACCTTTCCAAATATATATAGTTTGTCATGATTAGATTATTATTTATTTGTAAAATGAAGTAAACTTGGGCATCCCACAAAGTGGACAGTGACAGCCATAAAATGTTGATAGGCTAGTGTTTCTAGCTAGGAATCTTTAAATCGCTTTACTCTGACATAATACCTTTTGTATGTTTGTTTTTTAATGTTTAATGGTGTTTTTATTTCTGTACATTACATTATTTTTAATTAAATTTCTTTCAATTTAAAGCAAAGTTTATTATCTCTTATTTTACTGCTATTTTACTTCTGTTTGATAACCTAATGTTCAGGGGTAAATCTTTAAAATAAAAAAGTTCTCCAGAATCGTGATCTTTATTTTAAGCAAAAAAAAAAAACAAAAAAAAACGTGATTCTCATTTTATTCAGAATCATGCAGCTCTAATATGTATACAGGGATTTTTAAAAGAAAATTCGCAGAAGTACTTTGTTCTGAACAGCCTACCTCTGTGTTTCAATGAAAAAAGACTTTGGAATTTGGCATATTTGTTTTTGCATTAGTTTTTGAGGGGTTATTTATCCTGTAAAGATATCGAGATATATATCGTATATCGAGATATTGCAAAATATATCGAGATATATTTTTTGCTCCATATCGCCCAGCCCTACTTAGACCCCGATGATTGCTGCTTGTGTTTTTTTTTTTTTTTTTTTTTTTTTTTTTTTTTTTTAGTGTAAATGTTGTATACGTGATATACTGTAGGTTAACTATAGATGATTGAATTAAGGCATGGGTTGACTACCGGTTTCCAGGTATACAGCGATTTGAAAATGTCACCACTAAAATGTTCTGTCATACTGGCCCCGTTTACACTGTCAGTTAAATGCAACCTAATTCCGATTTTTTTTTGCTCATATGTGACCCAGATCGGATCTGTTCTATGACAGTGTAAACAGGTAAAAAAAAACGCATGTATTCAAATATTTAGAGATCGGTTTCAGGCCTCATTCATATGTGGAAATAAATCAGATATAAATCGGATATGTGCCAATGCGACTGTCATGTAAACGGGCAGATCGGATCTTCTGAGGCATTGCATTCTGTACGTCATTAAAACTGCTGCAATTTGGTACTTCTCCACAGTTTAATGACGTTTTAAGTTACCCTTGCTGGCAAAATGAGTGTAAATACGCACAGGATATTTTTAGGTACAGGCAAAATGCTAAAAAAGAGAAAAATGTTTTCACAAAAATTTGTTTATTAAGCCCCTGTCTAGCGATCCCAGATGCTCCAAATAGTGATTCAGATAGTGAATAGTTTCTTTGTTTGTATATTTACTGAGAGGATAACCTTTTCTTTGCTCACTTGTCACGCTGACTGTCATCCAAAGTGTACGCACATTAACACGCTTTCGACGGCGCACAAACCCATTAAAAACACACATACACAGAATTACAGTATTTCAGTATTCACGCAGACATAATCTGTTCTGTCTTAAGTGAACGCTTGGGGAACTGTTTGGGAAAACATCCATGTAATGTGTAAAATTGTGTAACATTATACTCAGTGGTGTAGTGGTACCTGGAGAAGTGGGTATGCCCCCACTTAAAAATTTACATGGGTTCACTGGTTTAAGAAATTTCTGATTGTAAAAAACCGCATCTTTTTATTTGTAAGGTATTGTTTTCTTAGTATCAGGGCTCTTACACCTTTTCCAACTACACATTCTAGTACTTTTCAAGCACTTTCAAGGTGCATTTTTATGCTTTTCCAGCACCTTACAACCGCGGTAAATTACATTTTTTCTAAATACTGTGTGTACTTTTTCACATTTAAATTCATTGTGCTATTAAAAAAAAAACAAAAACACAATATGACATTTCAAATTGTTGAATACTTTGGAGTGAGATTTATTGGGATAGTTCACCTAAAAATGGTAAAAAAAAGAAAAAAAAATCTGTTATTGGATGAAGTATCTTTTTAAGTTTGGTCTCTTTCTACCTAAAGTTGATATCTCAAAAAATTAGCTTACAGTCAGATTTTGTTTGGGTGTAGTACCAAACTTTCATGACCAGTCATTCATGCTATTTCATGTGCATTGCTATTTAAAATTCATGTAATAAATTAAATCCTTATGAGTCCGAGAATATTCTTGCTGCAAATTAATGAACAACTGTTCCTATGTCAACTGTTTTGAAAATCGGACACCAAATATGGAAACCATAGTTTGTAAGCTTTCAAATTATATTTGAATATTTGTCAATATTACTTTAGGTTAAGACTAAGATACTGTTGTAACTGCATGGCAAATATCCCACCTGTCAAATGGTGACAGTTAAGGGGTTAAAGGAAAACATGTT
Source organism: Garra rufa (assembly GCF_049309525.1). NCBI lineage: Eukaryota > Metazoa > Chordata > Actinopteri > Cypriniformes > Cyprinidae > Garra > Garra rufa. The sequence continues at coordinate 37,124,863 of NC_133370.1, forward strand.
TAATGGTTCAAAATGTATCACCTCTCTGTAAATAGTCTTGGCATTCTATATAACCTATATATAAATGACAAATAATCACCAGACAGATAAATACAATTTCAATAACCACTTTAATTGTATAAAATAGGAACATTCTTTTCTGCCTTCTGTTTATCTTGAGCAGCCCTCACATGGCATGGCGGAAATTACACGATCAATAACTTAAATTGGCAAGGAAGTGCCCTTTAAACTATTGAGTTTAGGAAAAAATCTGCAATTAACAACACAAGTGCAAAAAACTGCAATGAAAATAGTGCAAAAATGAAACTGCACTGAACAAAACATAGTGCAAAAATAATTACTAGCTTATCCAAGAGTAGGCCAAACCGGGTAGGGTTAAGGAGTGTCTTTCAGTTCCTTGAGTTTTTCAGCCAGCTGTTTCTCCAGACTTCTTTTCTTTTCCTTTGTTGCTCTTCGAAGGCCATTGGACTTTGAGATGAAGCTCAGTTTTCCTTGTGATTCAGCTTTTTCTGCATTGTCATCAGCGGACTTCAGGAGTACCCTCATATCCTCCTCTAGTCTCTTCTTTTGGATTTTATCTCCATTATCTCTTCCATTTAATCCTTACTTGTTCTGTTCATCTTGCTTTAGATGTCTTTGGTCATCAAGATACATGTGGTATTTCTGTCTGGCAGCAGCAGCAGAGAGGGGGTAGCTCCTTTGTGTAGGCTATGTTAAGAAGCCCTCCAACGGAGTGCACATGGTCATGAATAACCCGCTGGGAGATTAATGAATGCTCCTTGAGGTTCTCCACCATCACCTCCTTGTTGACAGAAAACCCTCTTTCAACAGAGGCTTGGCCATGTGAAAGGATCAGAAGTTTCACTACCTCCCATAGATGGCAACTTTGCATTGTTGGGTAAATGTTCATGGTAGAATGCATCCAAGCTTCCACTTTCTGGGTTGAAGTTTCTAAAATAATCTGATGCTGTCATCAGGCTGTGGTCACTGAAGAGAAATGCTGTGATGAGATTCTGAGGGAGTTTGGTCACTTCTATGTGAAGTGACCAGTTTTCCACAAAGGCCGCAGAACAGTAGTGAGTTTTTGGGTGCTCACCTCTTTGCTCTTGAGGAATACCCTTGGATCGAGAACAGAAAGGCTTCTCACAAGAGGATATTTGAGTGGAGCCTTTTCAAAAAGCATGAAGACCATCTTCAGCAAAAATAGTTTGCAGTTCTGCCTAAACTCCAGCCTCAGCCTCTCGGCATCAGAGTTGTTCTTCTTGTGCTCCTCCAGGGCTCACTCTGTGACAAATTCAATCTTCAAAGTGAATTCAATCTTCAAAGTGAATTCAATCTTCAGACGAGAAAGGACAACTGTGCGTAAGTGTCTACTTTAATACTATTTCAATAGGCGATCGTTACGTAGAGCTGCCCGCTAAAAGCACTCTGTTGTTTCTGTTTAATTACGTATTCGTTAGTATTAATATTAAGCTGCTGCCTAAAGCACTCTGTCTTTTCTGTGTATTTACTTATTCGTTACTATTAAGATTGAGCTGCTGCTAAAAGCACTCTGTCGTTTCTAATTATTTACTTATTGGTTACTATTAATATTAAGTTGCTGCTAAAAGCACTCTGTCGTTTCTATTTACTTACTCATTCGTTAGTATTAATTTTGAGCTGCTGCTAAAAGCACTCTGTCGTTTCTATTTACTTACTCATTCGTTAGTATTAATTTAATTTTGAGCTGCTGCTAAAAGCACTCTGTTGTTTCTATTTAGTTACTTATTTGTTTTATTTACATCGAGTTGCTGTTAGAAAAGGAGTCTTCTGTTATTTGCCTTGCTAGTGTTTTTGCTTTAAATTGTAGTTATTGCAATCATTAAAGGGATGGTTCGGAGTAGAATTGACTTCATTGCTATGCACTCCGAAGCCCATCTAAATACCCCCTCCAAAGTATTTTTTTTACCTTAGTCAAATATTTATGGAGATATTAGAGTTTTTCGAATTGCTTGTTACCAGGAGTGAATGGTACATGTGATGTATCTCCTAAATTGCACCACTAAACGTGCAAGTAATCTTACCAAACTTGTACAGTAGTGTAAATAGGTTATGTACTCACAAAACGCTGCATCAGAACATTTGTAAGTCCACCATGAGTGTTTTAAAAACACGTTTTACCCGAGAACTACTAGTCTCAGAAACTACAAGTCGACGTCACTTCCCTGGTTTGAAAAAGCACGTAAAAGTCCTCCTACTACCATCTGTGTGCATGTCAACTTGTAGGAGGACTTTTACGTGCTTTTTTCAAACCAGGAAGTGACGTCGACGTGTCGCCATTTGTAGTTTTTGAGACTAGTAGGGATCGGCTAAAACGTGTTTTTAAAACACTCATGGTGGACTTACAAATGTTCTGATGCAGCGTTTTGTGAGTACATAACCTATTTACACTACTGTACAAGTTTGGTAAGATTACTTGCACGTTTAGTGGTGCAATTTACGAGATACATCACATGTACCATTCACTCCTGTAACAAGCAATTCGAAAAACTGCTTTGTTTGACTAAGGTAAAAAAAACTTCGGATGGGGTATTTACATGGGCTTCGAGTGCATAGCAATGAAGTCAATTCTACTCCGAACCATCCCTTTAAGTAATAACTGAGCGATGCCAGCCAAGGGAAGCCATTTCATATCGTTCCCTTCTTGAGCTATTAAAAGTGCGAAGCTGTTGCTTTTTGAGTTTCGATTGAGCCATTTTGCGTGCGGGCGATACATTTGCGGCTGACTGAGTCTAGGAGGCGTCCCTAGCTGTCATCAGTAAAGCATTGTTTGGTTGTGTATTTAACTGCGTCATGCCAGCTGACAGTGGAAGCGTTCAGCCTCCCTCGCGTGAAGACCGACGAGAGTAAAGACCTGCGACTTTTCCTGCGCGACTTAAACAGAGCAACGAAACCAACAACGCACTTAAGTACTCCTTTCCTTTATTTCACTCGTCTTTCTGTCCTCCTCTATCATGTGTTTACAATTCATTCCGGTGGTCTCTTCACATCGCTCTAACATCACTCGCACACGTCGACGCAACCTTTTTAACCCCCTGGGGACGAAAAACGCCCTGGGGCGTTTGAGGCAATTTCCCAAAAGGAACTTTAAATTACTTTGTCATTTCTGATTGTACAGATAAAAGCAGTACATCAATCGAATCTGTAAAGGGTCTACTTTTATTTGTATATACTCACAAAAACAAAAAAACTTTGTGATTTTGCAAAATAAAGGAAACAAAAAGGGTGTGCTGTCTGCCGCGTTGATCTCCGTGATCTTCATTCAGAAACGTGTCATTAAAATAGACTATAACTCAGTTAATAAACAACACAGAGACATGAGCAATATGTCTAGAGAAAGCCTGATGTCTATACTTTCAAACGAAGTAAGTTTTATCAAAAACAAATATTCTGTGATAAAGTAATCAAAATGAAACCAATATGATGTCCAGTCTGTCTTATCTGCTTCATTAGTTTTAATTAGATCACGCCCAGGAGCTTCTATCTTTTCATATTCAAATCGTCCACGTGAGGGCGCCGCGCCAAAGTAGACGCCCACATCACGGTAAACAAAGGAGAAATACGTTTCTTTCAAGTTAGTCCTTTCTGGAAG